>NW_008360305.1:1171707-1195377 GCF_000622305.1 Nannospalax galili | reverse complement strand
CCCACCTGCCCAGGGTGGCACCACCCACAGTAGGCTGGGCCCTCCCACATCGCTCAACAGTCAAGAAAACTCCTCACAGATATGGCCACAGGTCAGTTCAATGAAAGCAATTCTCCATTTGAGGCCCCCTCAACCCAGGTGTGCCAAGTTGACACTAAAGCTATTCAACACACGAAGTGAGATAAGATTCCATTTGTCTGGAAGTTAGTCCCACAGTTTTCCCTTGTCTGTTTTATACAAAAAAGAAGCATGGCTATATTTGTAACAGAGGCATTCCCAGAAAAGCCATCCCCACAGACATGTGTAGCTTAATTCTTTCCTTCCCCATTTTTATCTCTTTTATGTGTCCCTCATTTCTTTTTTCTAAGACTTTGAGCCCTATACTGAATAAGACTGGAGAGAGTGGGAACCCTTTTCTCATTGCAGATTTGAGAGGAAATGGTCTCAGGTTTCCCCATGTGTATCTATTGTCTAAAGCTTGGAGGCACATAGCCTCCCAGTTTCTTCAGGACTTTTGTCCTGAAGTGGAGTTGAACTTTGTCAAAGACATTTTCTACATCTATTGAGTTAATCACCTGATTTCTGTCTTTATGTCTATTGATGTGGTGCATTACATTTCTTGATTTTATATATTGAGTTGACTTTGCATCTCTGTGATAAAGCTAACTTGGTCACAATGTATAGACTTCCTAATGTGATATTGAATTCAATTTGTGATTTATTTTTGAGACAGCTGGCCTGGAACTCACTATGTTGACTAGGATGGCCTTGATCCCATAGAGATCCACCTGCCTGTGCTTTCCAAATGCTAAGATTAAAGGCATGAGCCACCATGGCTGGCATTTTCTGTGAGAATTTTTGCATCTATGTTCATCAGGGAGATGGGTCTGTTGTTTTATGGAGGTGTGTGTGTGTGTGTGTGTGTGTGTGTGTGTGTGTCTTTATTCATTTTAGGTTTCATGGCAACATTAGCTTTGTATAATGAATTTGGCGGTGTTCTTTCCCTTTCTATCTTGTGGAACAATTTCAGAAGTGATGATATTAGAAAGTTTCATAGTATTCAGCAATGAATCTGTCCAGTCCTGGCTTTACTTTGCAGATACACGTTTAATTATTTCTCCAGTCTCAATCCTTGTTATGGATATCTTCCCATTATATTTTCTGGGTTTAATTTGGTAAGTCATATATATTTAGAAGTGTATCACTTTCTTCAAGATTTTTTAACTTTTCAGAATATGTGTTCTTTAAATATTCTCTAATGATCTGGATTTTATTGGAGTCTGTTGCAACAACTCCTTTTTAATCTCTTTTAATTTGAGTCTTCTCTTTTAGGTAGTTTGACTAGAATTTGTCAATCTTGTTATTTTCAAAGAACCACCTCCCTATTTGATTCTTTGTATCATTCTTTTAGTATCTCTTTCTGTCTCAGTCTTTATAGTTTTTTGCCATCTACCACATTTGGGTTCATCTTCTCCCTCCTCCCCTCCCAGAGCCTTGAGGTCATCATCAGGCTATTTATTTGAATCTCTGAAGTTTTCATAAGAGCATTTACAGCTATATAATTCCCTCTTGGAAATCTTGGCATGGCTCGTCCCAGAAATTCTTATCTCATTTTGATCAGATTCTAGAAATTTTCAAAAAAATTTTTTCCTGAGTTCTTCAACAATCCACTGTTTGCTTAGAAAGTGTATTGATCAGAATCTAAGTACTTCTATTTTTTTTCCCTGAAGTTAGTATTTATATTAACTCCAAGCTTTATTCCACTGTGATCTGGTAATGCATGCATAACTGCTTCAGTTTAGTTTGCATTTGGTAAGGCGTACTTTATGTCCTACCTTGTTATCAGTTTTAGAGAAGGTTTCATGTGCCACTGAAAAGAGTGTATTTCTTATCCATCGGAGTGTTCTGTATATATCTGTCAAATTCAGTTTAATGAAGTTTACTGCTGAAATTTTAGTGAGGAAGACCTGTGTAGATGTGAGAATAGGGTATTAAAGTCCCCACTGTCGATATGTCACGACCTAAGTGGAGTTTATGGTGTTTAAATTTTATAAACTTGAGAGCTTTCGGTGCATAAATATTCATAATGATTGTGTTTTCTTGACAAATTATTTACTTTATTAGTATATACTTTTGCTTGGAAGTCTATCACTAAGAATCACTAAGCCATCTTATTTTCAGATTGCATTTGCTTGGTAGATTAATTTTCAACCTTTGACTCATGGGTTTGGGTTATATTTCTTAGTTACGTGAGTCTCTTGGAGAAAATGGATAGTTGAATCCTATTTAACTCAGTCAGTCTGCATTCTTTAACCAGAGAGTTAAAGTTATTTATAGTGGGTTTGTTATTGAGAAAGGTGTTCTATTACCAACTTTTGTTGTTGTTGATGTTCTGATTGACTGGTTTCTCTATTCCTCTTTTGGTAGTGTTAGATGTCTGTTAATATATTGTATTGGACATGATCAAATCTTTCACAGTTCTCTCTTAATCTACTGTATCTTTACTGTCTTCTCAATGGTGAAATTGTCTTTCTTCTCCTGTATGTAGTGTCCTCTTGAATTTTTTTGCTAAGTTGCTTTAACTTGCACTTTTTGTGAAATAATCCTTTTTCTTCATCAGATTAATGGATGATTTTGCTGGAAGTAGTAATCTCGGATGAGAGCTTCCCCTATCTTCTATCCCATGGATTCTTAAGTTTGGCCTCTTGAATGCATCTCAGACTTTTTGGAAGTTTTGATCATGTGCATTAATTTTTTTCTTCTTTATATATATCTGTATGTCTTATATCTTGACCTTGTCCCCCATCTCTGAAATTTGTTCTTTATTGATGATGCTTTCTGCTACCATATCATTGACTGGTTCTTCATTTCTAGGCTTTTTCTGAGTTCTTTTTCAGCTCTCAATTTCTGTTCGGAATCACCCCCCCCCCATGTTTTTAAACTTTTCCTCTGTCATTGATTCTTTTATTCACTTTGGTAACTTGTCTAAGTTTTGAATTGGTGTAGTAACTTTCCTATTTATGTTTTAAATTAAATCCCTTTTCATTTATTTGAATCCCTGATTTGGCCATCAATCCTTTTTAAAAGTGAGACTCTGGGGCTGGAGTAGAGAGATGGCTCTGCGGTTAGAACACTGGCTGCTCTTGCAGAAGACCCAGGTTTGATTCTCAGCACCCATGTGGCAGCTAATAATCATCTGTAACTCCAGTTCCACAGGGATCCGATCCCTTCTTCTGGCCTCTGCCAGCTTTGCATAACATGGCAGCACTTATGTACATGCAGGCAAAACACTCATACACATAAAATAAACTTTAAAAAGTCTTTTAAAAGACATGTGTATATGAAAATAGAAGATAAATACTAGCAAATTTAAGGTTACTAGAACTTATTGCGTTTTCCATCAGTGTTTCTTTCTGGCTGGAAGAGGGTCTGCCCCCTGTTTACCTTAGTTCTGTCATCAGCACTGTACCAAGTTCTATCAGAAACGTCCTGTGACCTGTGTAAGTTTCTACCCGCCAGGCAGGATTTGTTGAGAATCTGTCAGCTTCAAACTTGCACTTCTGCTGGTACCTCCCCATCTGGGCACTCTGGAGTCTGTTGGATAACACATGGGATAACATCTGGATAACACACCCCATCCTGCCGGCTCGTCTCACATCCAATGAATGCCTGCTCTAAGGGGCGAAAGTGGGGAGTGGCAGCGGCAGGGAGACGAGGGTTGCTGATTTCTCAGCCTAGTGCTCCTACCCCTCTCTGCAGCTGTGTCGGTGGGTGGCCAGTGGCTCTCTGCGGTTGCTTGCGGGAAGGCTGGCGAGCCTCTGTCAAGAGCTTCTTTTGGATTCGCTCATTGTTCCTGGGAGCAGTGGTGGGGAAAGGGGTTGTGGGCATTGGAAACCTCTCCATTTTAGGTTCCTCTGTTTTTTATTTTGTGCCTGCCATTTTCTGTGGTTCGATTTTCTCTCCAGCTACTGATTTAGAAGCTGATTTGGGCTTCCAGCCACATGAACTGTCTCCTCATGATTCTCTCCATGCAGCGTATTTGTAGACCTTCGTGGGACTTCCCTGTTGGGATTCAGCTCTGCACACACCTCTTTGTCTGCCTGGGTTCACCAGTGGGCTTCTTCGAAATACATTTCCCACCTAGTCTAGCCTTCCGTAGCTCTTTATTTCTCTGTTAGCTGAGTTTTATTTTCATTTCCTTCCATACAAACTCCTGGAATCAGATTCCATTTGTGACCTCCCTTTTTCCTGGAATTCCCACTAGATCCTCTTTCCTCATGTAAAATTTATCTGCTGTTGCTAGAGAGGGCTCAGTGGCTAGGAGCACTGGCTGTTCTTGCAGAAGACCTGGGTCCAAATCCCAGCACCACGTGGCAGCTAACAACCATCTATAACTCCGGTTTCACAGGATCCAATGTCCTCTTCTGTCCTCCGTAGGCACTGCATGACATGGATGCACTTACAAACATGCAGGCAATGCACTCATACACATAAAATAAATATACAAATAACGTAAAATGAAATTTATCTGCTTCCTTCATGATAATTCCCTTCACATTTAACACAACAGATTTTTAAAATTAAAAGCACATGACTAGAAAGAAGTCTATTTGAAAAGGCTGTCCGCAGTGTCATTCCAATCTTTTGATATTCCAGATAAAATAAAATTATGAAAACCAGGATTTGGGGGGTGAGCTTGTGAGATGAACAGGCAGAGTAGAGAGGATTTGGGGTCAGTGAAAATTCTGTGTGAAACTACACTCGTGGTAAATCAATATCATACATCTGGCAAAATCTGTAGGATACATGCACAAGAATGAATACTAATGTAACCTGTGGACGTTAGTTAGTGACGATTATAAATAGTGGCTCATGATTACAGGAAATGTACAGCACAATGGACATGTTAGTGACATAGCCAGTGGGGGAGGAGACCAGATAACTCATGGCAGCCCCTTATTTTCTATGTAGTTCCTTTTTTCCTGAGTCTAATTTTTCTCTAAAAGACAGCCTTTTGCCAACATTCCTTCAGATACGATTAAGGTCTGCTGTTCATTTTCCCAGTTCTATGCTGGGTTTTTGTCTGCCTGAGTTTGTGTGGGACTTGTGTACGCTGACACCATTGCCATAGAATCATATGAACAGGTTCCCAGGAGCTTGTAGGACTCCGTTTCCATATGGCCATGCACCTCCTCCATGACTCTTACAATCTTTCCACCCCCTCTTTTGCAATGGTCCCTGAGCCTTGGGTAGGTGAAGTTTAATAAAGGGATCCTGTCCAAGGACCAGCATTCAGCAGACTCTTGATCTCTATTCTTTGGCTTTGTGTGACTTTTTGTGTTCCTGGCCCTCCACGGCATAAAGAAACTTCATTATTGAGAACTGAGAGATTCAGTAGTGCCTTCGTCATTAACCCTGTTCTATGTTTCCATGTGATTGCTACTAGATGAAGAGCTGATCTTACTTAAATAGGGACTCAAGATAGGCTGATTAGACTTAGTGGATGGACTTGTACTGGGAAATGGCTGGAGACAGTGACAACCCAGTGGACCTTAACAGGGATGACCAAGTGTATGGGCTCCAGTGGTGGGGGGGTTGGGAGGGTGCCAGTGGGGATAGGGATATAAAGATAATTAAGATTGTTTGAGCTGTTCTGTATGAAATACACAAAACATTCAATTAAAAAAAGAAGATAGAGTCTGCTAATTTGAAAGGATGTATTCTGTCACAATGAATACTTTCATATGATTGGATTTCTTACAAAAGTATTAAGTATTAGAGAGCATTTTTTCTAATTTATGAGTTAATTATTGAGTTCCTGGCCTGGTACCCTGGCCACTGTTTTTTATACTTCTTGTCCTGGAATAATTGTTAATAGCAACCTGAATTATGCTAAAAGTGTCCCATCCACTCAGACTTTAAATTACATAATTAAAAAAAAATTATGTATATGAGTGTTATTCCTGCATGTATGTACATGCACCCATGTCATGTAATACCTGTGAAGGTCAGAAGAGGGTGTTGGATCCCCTGGAACTGTAGTTACAGACAGTTATTAGCCGCCATCTTGAGGCTGAGATTTTAATCTGGGTCTTCTGAAAGAGCAGCCGCTATTCCTAACTGCTGAGCCATCTCTCCAGCCCTATATATGACATGTTTTTAGGAATGCTATGGGTTTGACTTTCAGATATGAGATATACATTTTTATTTCTGTGTAATGCAGGTTGGAGGATGGCTTATACACTTGTTCCCAGGTTTTTAATTTTTTTGGTTTAAGAGGAGGCTTGATTTCCACTATGAAGATTACTCCAGGCTGTCGGCCCAGAAGTGACAGGTATGCTTAATAAGCTGGAAGAAATCATAGTTTATGCTAGAAGACAAGTGTGGTACCAGTAAAGGTGTGTGTTAGAAAGTAATTAGACCTTGCTCACTAGGAAGAAGGATTGAAGTATTTCTTCTTAATAAAAGCCATGAATAAGAGCTCGTCCTTCTTTTTGTGCCCCCTTCTCCACTGACCTCCGTAATCTCTACATGAGAACTGCGTTCGAGCTCCAGTACCAACTTTGTTAGGTGGTCTGAAATAAGCCGTTTACTCTTTGAGCTATGGTTTCCTAATCTGAAGAATGAAACATTTGAGTCAGATCCTGAAGTTGAATGGTTCTCTACTGTAAATCTTTAGATTTGCCATTTGCAGCTCTGAGTGATGAGATGAAAGATGGAAAAAGAAATGATACGAGAAAGTGGGGGCTCTGAGACGTTTGGTCTAGAACCTTGCACTTCCAACTATGAGAAACTGGCCGGCATCAAGCAAACTTTCCTGCTGAGAACAGCTAGAGAAATCAGAAGAAATGTAATAAATAACTGTCTGAAGGCATTAGAGAGAGGAGGCCGGTGCTCAGGAAAGCACGGTCACACAGACAATGGAACGGTACTGTGTGCTTTGCTTCTCCTTCCTGGAAGTCAATTGGTCCTTGGTGCCCAGGTGAGTTAGAAAAGCTGGGAAAATCTTGCTAAGAGACAAGGAAATCCACAGAACTCTGATTGTCATGGAACTGCAGAAACAAAAACTGTATTTCTGGACAATCAAAGCAGGCAGGACTTGATATGTCAACTCCTGGGTCAAGAAGATCAAAGGGAAGTTAGTCTGACCGCCAATACTTTTCCATTGAAAGTACATGCTAAATTCTTAAGTTGCTCATGGTTACTTTTAGATGCTAAACAAAAGTGTATTTAGAAAATGACAGGTTTTTTTAGTAGTCTATGGGCTCAAACAGAGAAACAAACAAATACAAGCAAACATATAAACAAGAAAAGACAGGTTTAGGATATCTGAAATACAAAGAGTCTAGTAAAGTCCCACATTTTAAGGCAGGATCTCTGGAGGCCTGTGCAATAGGACCTTGGGGAAGATGGAACAGGAATAGAACAAGAATTTCCGGGACTGAAACGCAGCCTCAGATCTGTGAAGGCCTGTTGCACCAGAGTGCTCTGTGACCCAGGTGAGTAGGAAGACTAACAAACACTTTCTGAGGAAAGTCTAAATTTTCATACACAGTCTATTATATTCTATAAAAAGATGCATGCACACATGTGCACATTAACAGGTTCAGAGTTTGAAAAAAATAGGAAGCAATATTAGTACACAATCCATCATCGCTCAGAGACTTTGGACTTTCCCAATAATGGAAAGATCTAATCAGTACTAATAAAAGGTGTAAAAAACTGAAAGAATGATTTATTTAATGCTTCCAAATAATAGTTATATTTGTTTGGACTTTAATGTGTTATAAATATGAGAAACCCTATTTAAAACTGACTAAAAGTGTAAAGAGAATTTATAACCTTCTCAAATAAAAAATCTAGACCACTAATCACATTTCCATTGTGGCAACAAAATGCAAGAGAAAGATAAACTTAGAAGAGGAAAGGTTTATCTGGTTCATAGTTTCTGAGGTCTCAGTTCAAGGTCAGCTGGGTTCAATGCTTTCGGGCCTGTGGGAATGAAGAATAGCAACATCTGTGGTAGAGGAAGACTGACTACCTCATGGCAGTCAGGAAGCAAGATGGGAAAATATCCTTCCTAAGAATGCATCTGTAAGAGTCCTAATATCCTTCCTAAGAATGCATCTACAGCAGCCTAGCTCCTCCACATCAGCTGTGAACCGAGCCTTTAATATACAAGTGCTTGGTGTGTGTGTGGGGGGTGGGATTCAAGATCGAAACAATGATATTTTCCAAGCTACTGAATGCATTTGTTTCCAGGGTTCAACTCTGTCATCAGAGACTTAACTCTGCCTTGCAGAATGGGATTCGTAAGTTTTCACAGTCTGCAAATGGCTACAGGAACCCTAGACCTCATATGTGCACAATGATCTTCCAAAGCTGATGTCCAGAAGCTTTCTTATGATTATGACTCAAACCTCCAGAAAACATGTTCTCAAAACTAGTTGATACAAATTGGGTTAATTGTCTGCTAAGGAACCAAATCCCCTTAAACCAGAACTCAGCAAAACGACGGGAGAATGTCCTGACTTAAAAATAAACCCAGCCACTCCCGAGGCAGAAGCTAAACATTTTGACAGGAAATGTGTTGGGGAAACCCAACCATAGCTACTTCAAAAGATTTGAATAAAACTTGTGAAAAGTGTATGAAAGAACCAGCACACAATTTTCAAGAAAAACTATAGCAGTGGTTGCTGGCAAAGTAAAATTCCTAGTAGAAAATCTATCATAAGAAACAAAAAACAGTCCCAACAGAAAATGCCAGGAGTATCAAATTTCAAGTTGAATATTAAATATATAGAGGAAAAGACAGAGAATACCCAACGACTTAGACAATAAGTTAAATGTGAATATCTGTAAATAAATTTTAAAACACAAGAAAAAATGACTATTGGATTAATTCATGAATCATCAATGAAGCAGAAAGTCAAATAAGTAACATTGAAACAATCTTTAAGGTAATTACAAAACATGGAGAATGAAAAAAATGAAAAATAAAATGTTAAGAGGCAGTGATAGTGTCAACCAGAAGTTAGAGATTCATCCCATTGATATCCCCCAAAGCATAGAATAGTGTAATTAAAATGGAATACATTCAAAGGCAGAGCATACAGACAACTCCTAGGAAATGAGAGACATTATCATCTTGCTATCAAAAAGTCTTATTTTATGCCTGGACAAACTGTTGACAGAGAAAACAAGAAGGATAATCTAGAGAGCTTATTGAAATTCCAACCACTAAAAAAATAAAAAAAGAATAATAAAAATGGGAACTGGGCACACACCTATCACCTAGGAACCAGAGGCAAAGGCAGGCAGGTCTCTGTGAGTTGGAGGCCAATTTGGTTTACACAGCAAGTTCCAGGTCAACCAGGGCTATATAGGGAGACGTTGACTCAAGAGAACCATAAAACAAAAAAAGAATAATGATAAATAAAATGAACAAAATAAGCCCTTTGCTTTGAATTCAGAAAAAGAATTTCATGGATGAGAAATCATATTGTTTTTCAGATACTCAATGTTAATGCATTAAATTCCCAAATGTGTATGAAATGGTGTTCATATCTGTGTGGACACGAATGCATATGCATATCTATGTGTATATCAGCAAAGACTGGAGAATTACATAGATGCTCTTGAAGAACAAGGTGAAGGATTAACTTGATAGATATAGGATAATATGAACATAAGATCCTGGAACAGGATGAACAACTACCAGGTTTAACACATTAGAAAACCCTTCCCCTGCAAACCTATACAATTGAACTTGATTTATGCTGGAGTACCACACTTGGATGATTGGTCAGATGTGAACCAAATGCAACAATTACCGTCTGGTGAATACTCACACATAAATAAATACCAAATGGATTGAAATCCTGAATATAAAATGACAGAAACTGATGGGAAGGTTTTAAAGCAATCAGAATTCTTAGAAATCGCTGGTGGGAATAAATCAGGTGCATTCCTGTTGGAAAACAGTTGAATGCCTCGTAAACAATTCCAGCCACCATATAAATATGATGTACGTCAGCACTCACTAGAGTGCAATCATTCTGTTGTAGGATATTTTGCAAAACTAAAATAGAGAAAGTCTGGAAATCTTTCAGTAATGAAATGGATAACTTTCTTTTTTTTTGACAGAGTCTTGATATGTAGCTCAGGCTGGCCTCAAACTTGAGATGCTCCCACCTCAGCTTCCTGGGTACTGAGATTGCAGGTGTACACTACCGTGCTCAACTAGACGGCTTTGGTATAGATATTCCAATGAGTGCTGGAAATCTATGAAAAGGATAAATGGCATCTAGTATAATCTCTGTGTAAATCTAAGAAACAAGTTATGGAGGGAGGAACAGAGCACGTCATGGGTAGGCTACATATAATTCTACTTATACAAAACACAAAGTTTGACTGGGTTTCTCAGAAATTATTACACTAGAAAAAATAGAGGCAGGATCAATGAATAAGAAGAATTCAATATTTGAAAAATTAGAGTCAAGCCATTAACTAGGAAAAAATACATTTAAGGCATTCAAGAAGCAAAATAGAAATAGCACAACAGCACATACAATTAAAAATATGTAAGTTCCATGGGCTGGTGAGACGGCACAGCAGTAGAAGCTGGTGGCCTGAGTTTGATCCCCAGAACCCACATAAAGGTAGGTGGAAGGAGAGAATGGACTCCACAGGACAGTCCTGTCACTGCCACACGGGCACCATGGTGTTCCCCACCCCAACCACAGCCATCCTACATACAGGCATACATAATAGGCAAAAACTTAAAAAATCCACTTGTTTTCTCTTGCTGCTCTAACAAATTACCATAAAATGGCTTCCAGAAACACAAGTTTATTATCTTGCAATTCCGGGAGTCAGAAGTACATGTAGGCTCAGCTGGTCAGCCAGTCCACCTGCACTGTCTCACAGGGATGGACCTGAAGTGGCAGCCCAATGGAAGAGTCAGCTGCCAACCCAGTTTGAATGTTGGCCGAGTCAGTTCTGCGGGTGCAGGGTGAAGGTTGCTGTTGTCTGGTTGGCAGTACAGGGAGCTGCTCTGGCCTCCTGTGGTTTCCTCCAATTCTTAATCTCATTTCTCCATCTTTAGATCAGCATATATAGCAAACCATTCCCAACCCTCTAGTTTTGCTCACATTTAGGTTCCTGTAGTCGTTCTGCCACATTCTTCTGACTCTAACCAAGACAAACTTCTCTGCTCTCGAGGGAGTGAGGGAGTCCTACACTAAGATCAAGTCCACCAAGGTAATCCAGGAAAGAATCTCCCTTGCACATTTCTGTGATTCAGCCACATGTGCCAAGATCCTTTGTCGTAGGACGTAATATATTTTCAAAATCTGAAGTCAAAGACATGGCTTTTGTGTGGGGAGGGTATTTTTGCTATCATAAGAAAGAAACCAGAAGGAATTATGGATGTGGAAAAACAGAAAATAAATGGTAAAGTAACATTCCTAAGCAAAGAAATATGAAAACCTACCTCACTGAGTCATTTCCTAATAAAATATAATTTATTAAATCTTAGATGAGACGAGGCAGGAAAAATGTTTTATCCATGACAAGGAATTAACAATAGCAGATTCCCTCACAGGAGCACTGATCAAATGGTTTCACAGGTTTTTTGTTTTTTTGTTTTTTTTTCCGAAGCCTTTCAGAAACAAACAATTTCAATGCTATATACATGATCCCAGAAAATTAAGGAAACCTGTTGTGAAAGATACAGGGTCTCTTCACTGATCTGCTTGCTGTGTTCTCTGCATTCCAAAGGTTTGGAAGCGCTGCCTTTTTTTTTTTTTTTTTTTTTTTTTTAGTAGGGATCAAGCCAGTTCTGAGATTGGAGGCATTAATGCAAGATGGGAATGGAAAGGTCCCCAACTGAGATGCTCTGGCAGTGGTGGCTGGTCAGTGCCAGAATGAGAGGGGTTGTGAAGGGCACTGGCCTGGGGACCAGACATGTGACAGCCATGAGTGTGTGTAACTTCAGAGAATGCCGCTGTTTCTTGACCAACCTGATCGTACTACGATCTTAATAGCTCGGTTCTTCTAGTCCTTCCAAATACTTTGACACCGAATTTCCTGTTTCCAATCTTTCTCGTCTTGAAATGCATGGCCTCAAGTGTTTTCTGTTCTTACTGAAGTCTGGAAGATTGAGTTATTTTTATGAAGCCAGCTCAAAGTGATTACTTAATCTGACAGAAGTAGCATAAAAAGAAAACTTCACACCAGATTTATTAATGGTCTCAATGCAAATTTCTAGGAAAAATAAGATATCAAATACTAACATAAAAGCAAAATTCAGTAAATAATTTTTAAAGAAACAAATCAAATGAAACTGAAGTTTATCTCAAAACCATTTATTATATCAATATATTGGAGGGAGACAGGAAAAGGAATGACAGGTGTGAATTTTATGAATAGAAAAATAAATGTATTTTTATGGTTATGGGCATATATTACACCAAGAATCATTTGAAAAGCTATTAGAAACAATATGCATATTTAATAAAGTGGCTGGTTAAAACATTAATTTAAAAATAGCGTTTAATTTAAAAGTGGTAACTGATATGAAAGAAAATACCTCAGTCAAATATAAAGAGAGTAAATCTGAAAATAAACTTGTGCAAATGAATCCAACCTACATGAAGCAGCTTGAGAACACTGGTGGGCTAAAAGAATGGAGGTTATTGAGGCAATGTATCCTTTTTATTTGATGGTCCAGCTTTGCAAAGATATTGATCTTTTTTGTAAATTAATCTACAAAATCATTTTTCCCATCAAACTACCAATCTGCTTTAGTTTTCATTTTCAGAGTTTATCATAGGAACTTGAAAGGATACTAAGAAGGAAAAAAAAAAAAAGAAATCAGTGTGGGTGGACTGGCTGTATCCAAATATAAAATGTACCACGAACGCTATTGTAATTAAACAGCGTGGTGCTGCTGCTGGGGAGAGCACCTGACACAGAAACTAAGCAGTGATTCCAAAATAGATGCTGGCACCTAGGAGAAACTTGAAGGCTACAGTAGCCACGCCAGACCTTTAGAAATTTCTACTCTTAATACGTACTTAGAGGATAATTAGTTATTTGTATGCATAAAACCTGGTCTCCATCTCTCATATCAAAATGAATTCCAAATTAGTAGACCATGTATTATACACATGAAAATTATTATAAATATTAGACGTGCATATGAGTGAAGTAGTTTTTATTCTTTGCAGGGAGAAATAATTTCCAAGGGGAAATATAAAACTCTCCGACCATGAATAAAAACACGGATCTTGTCATGTACATTGACGTTTTCCTGTTACACAAGATGGTGGCTGACTGGATGATTAGAGAAAGGCAAAAGTGGGCTGGAGAGATGGCTCAGCGCTTAAGAACACTGTTTGTTCTTGCAGAAGACACGGGTTTGAATCCCAGCACCCACACAGCAGCTAACAACTGTCCGTAATTCCAGTTCTAGGGGATCCGACAGCCTCTTCTGTCCTCCATGGGCATTGTATGACATGGGTGCACTTACCTACATGCAGGCATACCATGCATACACATAAAATAAAAGTAATAAATAAAATGTAAAAAAGAAAGGCAAAACTCAAACATGCAACACTGAGGAAGTATTTTTGGAAAATGTATATTGAGCAAAAGAATTTAATCTTTAACTATAAAGAACATTGAAATCAATGAGATAAGTGTCAGCAAATGATCCACTTGAAAACAGGCAAAATATATAGACAAATAATAAAAGGGAAAGAAATACAAATATTAACAACCTTATGAATATTCTTAACACAATTCAAAATCAATGTAATACAATTCAAAATAATGAAGCATACTTCCTCATCAATCATGCTGGAAAAAACTAAACCAGTCTATATCCTCATTGCCTGACTCACACACTAGATGTGATTAAATGATGAATTTTCTTAAATAGGTGACATATAATTTTAAACTCACATATCCCCAAAGAAATTCTACAGGTATAGATGTTTGCATTCAGACTGTATTTATGTATTTAACAAATATTTATTTAATGCATAAATTTCTACATGCTCTATGTTGAATACCTGAGCTACAGCAGAGCTCCAAATAAAGTCTTTAACTTAAGGTATTTACAATCCAACAAGCAATGGTGCTAAAAGTGATTAAACAACATATAAGGGGTGTGAAGATGTCTGTGTGTCATACAATATGACGGAGTGCACTACTGTGAAATATTCATGAACACAGAAAGATGCACGACAGTGTTTAAGTGTCCATTAAGTGGAACCCAGAAGCACTGGCGTACCTACAAAATAAGGTGTTTGGGAGGGCACCCAGCCCACTGGAGAAGCCACCTCTGAGTTCAGCATGAAAGAGAAGTGATGAGAGGCTGTGCCCGTTAGCACACATTATAGAACTCCAGATGACCCTGTAACTACATATGTTTTTAAGGTTCAGTGATTTATTTCAGATCCTTCTACAAAGGGGTCTCTCAAAAGACCTTCTGCATTCATGTCCATAGTAATACCTGTTAGTGAATTCCATGGTCCCATCTTCCATTTGGGGAGTGGATTCCTGCCTAATTAGGCCATTCACCCAGCAGGGAAGGCGCAATGACTTCAACAGATCACCTGGTGTCCTTAACCGTGTGGCAACCCAACTCGGTGAGATCCATAATTCATGTTTGTCTTGGAACTCAACACTTTGTAGTCTTTTTTTGTTTTTTTCTTTTTTACAGGCCTTTCCTTACCTGTGATGTCCTTCTTGCTAAGATATCAGTGCTGCTGTTTGCTGTTTGAAGGTGCCAAAGGGAGAACTCTTGTTTACTTTGTAATCTAGAAATAGTTGTAGACTGGCTATTTTAACAATCTCCCCTTTTTATTCACTGCCTGGGTCAAATAGGAAGAGTCTATGGCCTTGACTTTGCATTTTGTAAATAAACTTTTTCTGGCACCAATGATGTCCCCTGGCGGCCATGCTGTGGACACTCGTAATAAAACTTCTTTCTCTGCAGTTGTGTAGGAGTTTTGCCGGGACATTTATGTGGTCTGATCTGCTTCTGTAGCCATACCTACAAATATGATGGATTGTATTTTAGGCACAAAGATTGTTTCCAGTGGGGGAAAAAGCCTCCCCAGATGAATTGGTACTGGGCTGCACGCAGGGTCTTATGCATTAATCATGAAGTAAGTATCATACTTATGCAAATGTGTAGAAGCCCAATTAGGCAGAGAGCACAGAGTCGTGGGAATAATGTTATGGGCTATTGGGCCTTTGAAATACACTCCTTGGCCAAATTTTCAAAAGCGAAGCAGATTTGAGACGGCTTTTTACTCTTGAAAACAGGTGCACCACTGTCTTCTTAGTGCTCCTCTCATGCCTTCAACCTTAAAATAAAGCTTTCTCCCAGTTGGCATGATTTTCCCTCGTTGCCCAACAGGAGCAGTGGAATTCTGAAACCCTGACACGAAAATAAAATGTTCATTCAAAATTGAGACGTGCTGAGAATATTGAGGATGCATCAATACTTGGGTTTTCACTGCACATTTTTAATGTTTCATACATTCAGCTTTCCTCTGGCTAACTCTGCCACCTCTTACATTTTGTGTGATTAATCAAAACATTCTGGCTTCTATTTTGCAAAGCCTCTCAATGCAGTGCAAATATTGTGAATTCGAAACACAGAATTTGTGGCGGACAGCATCTCCGTTTTACATATTGCTTCCCATTCTCAAAATTTATTTCGGTAGGCTAAAGCTGCTGCTATCTTACCCCTTGGCTCTCATTTTTGTAATACACTTGTTGAAATCACTCCAGTATGCGGAATGGGTATAGTTGTGTCGGGGGATAAGAAGAGAGAAGAAAGATTGACATCTTCCATTTAAAGGACCTTGGGCAGGGTCATCCTCAACACGATTGTGTTGATATGGCTAATTGTTAATATTACACAGATAAGTTAGTAAACTGAGTGTTACCAAATGAGAAAAGCTTTTAGTTTAGTAGGAAAGACTTAAATTATTTTTGTAGTCAGACACAACCCTTATCTCTAACTACTTAGTTTAACAAGGGCATCAGATACATATTTAAACATATTGTTATTTTACTGGAAATCAGATTAGGTTCTTAAAAACTCTGTTTTCATCTTCAATACTTCTAGGAAACAGTAATTTATGAGATAACCTTTGTTTCAATATAGCATTCATTGATGTCTAGGAATCGAGCGATGGGTTGTGAGGAGGGGGGAAGAGAGAGAGGGAGAAGAGAGTATAAGAAACAAGAATCTCGGAAAAAGAGGGAGGACTTAGAGCCAAGGGAGAGAAAAGGGATCTTTGTTTACACTCTGTGGCAGTTCAACCCTTGAAGCTAAATCAAGAAAAGCTAATCAAGAAAAGATATCTTGATTTTTTAAAAATTATTTATTTAATGACCACATACTGGCGTTAATCCACTCTTCTGGTTTTCAGAATGCTTCTGGTATGTTAGCTGCACTTCTAATTAGATCTGCTTAAAAACTTGTACAAAAACAAAAGTCTCCAAATATAATGTACATATCAGGGCTGCTCAGCAAAGGATGGGCCTGTTGTGGCCCAAACCATGACCTGGCCTCAGCAGAGAGTGGAGTTGATCTTAACATATCCTCTTAATTCTAACATTAAAACCACCACTTTCCCTTTACCCAGTCTGTCTCTCATACACACACACACACCTGATAATTTTGTAGAAAGCAGTCCTCACTCTGTGAAGACCATAATAGGAATTCTTTCTCTGAATGATCAATTCTTTTAGAAAGCGTTTTGGTCACTCATTAATTCAACCTCATTATTTTGTGCTTTATGAGAGAAAGTACCCACCTCCTTCCCCAGCCTACAAAAGAGCACTAATGTCTTCTTTCATGTTCCTGGACATCTTCAAAACCACAGCTAAGGACACAAACCCCACAGCATGTGCTAACCCCAACACCCCACCAGAGCATGCTATCTGGCATTCTACTGTTGACACTCCACCAGCAAAGCATACATTCAAGGAAATACCAGCCTCACTGTGCACGACTCCTGGCCTCAGCCACTAAGAGCTGGATTCTGGCTCATGGGACCTCAATACATAATTGATATCAAAGGAGAACACAGCTGGACAGCTCATCCTGTAACTATACATCATTAACATTATGTAACCTACAAAAGCACCATCCCAACCATCCTTAGCCCAGTCTTCCCTTGGAAGGGCATCTGTAGTTTCTAAATAAAATTTTTATTTGTGAAGATGCTATATCCATCCATAAATGTTTTGAGCAGAAGTTACATAGAGAGAAAGGAGACTGACCTCCCGGGCTAACCTTTAACCATTTTTCAGTACGGAAAGTGAGTAGAGAAATGGACTTTTCAGGAAATGTATTGGCTAGTTCTTAAATTCCTATAAGTGGCTGTGGAGATGGCTCAGTGGATGTACAGTCATGAGGATCTAACTTCAAGTCCTTATGTCCACACTAAAAGGGTTAGGTATGGCTGTTCCTGTACTTATAACCCCTGTGCTATGAGGGACAGGGACAGGAGAATTTCTGGGGTTTATCTGGTGACCACATTAGCTCTGGATACAGCAGGAGACACTATCATCAGAGAATAATGCAAAAATGATAGAGCAGGATATCCAATGCCTTTCTCATTCTCCAGCCTCTGCGTTTACACTATACATGTATACCCTCAAACACACATGCATATAACTCAATGAATAAGTAAATAATAAGATAAATTAAGTTGCTGAAGGAAGAGATCCACTTGTTTAGCCCAAACAGAACCTGTTGTCCACTGGGATCATCTCTTCCACCCCTGAATGTAGAAATTACCCCTATATGACAGTGTTATTCTCTCTGAAACCATAACCCCGCGAAAACATCATTACATCCTTCCAGGAAGAAATTTCATCCCAATTGCAAGCTAGCTTATTTGGGTGTTTTCTGTTTCCACAGCAAACTAAAGAAGCCGTATGAGGGAAAATCATAACATCGCAGTCACTTGAAGAGACATTTAGTAAAGCTTGATACTTTAGCTTTTTCTCCACAAGCAAAATTTCTTAAAAAAGACATCTGTGTTGGTATTTTGTTTGCTTATTTGCTTATTTCTTCTATTAATCATTCTTTTATTCTTCATTAGAGAAAGAAATCCTACTGTTATTAGTTATTAACGCAACAGTACTGCAAAAATCCTGACAGCTCAGTTTAGCCAGCGTCTTAAACATCAGAGGAAGTGCCATATTAGGACATGATGTTTTGGTTGCTATCTTGGTTCACACCCAAGCTACTTTTATACTTTTTTTATTTTGGTCTTTTTGAGGTAGGGTCTCCCTGTAGCCGCAGCTGGCCTGGATTCACTATGAAGACCAGGCTAGCCTCCAACTCTTTAAAAATAAATTCATGTTCATTTCATGCAGTATATTTTAGTCATGTTTACACCCTCTCTCTTATCTGTACCTACCCCATAGATACCCCCCACCATATTTCATGCATTCTGTCATATATGTTAAGGACTATTGATTCAACTTTGTGTCCCCAGATGTCCCTCGGTGTGACTTCATCCACTGGAGCCTGGTTGGTTGATCTAGTGTTACTCTCTAAAGAAGACCAACTCTCCCTCACCCAGTAGTGCAGCAATGGAGTTGGTACTCACCTGAAAGCTCCTCCTTGAAAACTAGCTCTCGTAGTATCAGAGAATACTGTTCAAGCTGCAAAGGGTGAAAACCTATCAATGCCCAACCCAGCTGTAAGTCCTTCAATGACTAGTGCAGCAGACTATCTCCATTAATACAAGAGTGTCACTTTTATCTTAGGGGTAATCAACAGCAATCTAACTGGACTTAAGGCCTGTTCAGTGAGAAGAATCTCTTGTGTGTCACTGTAAACATAGACAAATATGTATGGCTGGAGAAGTCCTAGATCCGAGAGAAAAAACCATGTCTGTCACATCCCTAGACAAATGTAATTTCTTACTGTACACTGACGATGTGTCCTTATATTTACAGAGAAGTATACCTCTTATAATTCATCAAAGAAACTTCTTTTTTACAACAGATGGAGACTATTATTACAGAGTTTTACAATTCTGTAAAACAGAAAATAAGTACTTGATTTTTATTTTTCTGTTCATTGTGTAAAACAAGTATCCCCAGACTATTATTACAGAGTTTTACAATTCTGTAAAACAGAAAATAAGTACTTGTTTTATCCCCAGTATGATCAAAGTGATGCTACTGGGAGCTGAGAGAAAGGAATTCAATCCCAAAGAGCCTGTTTGCTGGTACGATGAGAGGGGGTGCAATGCTTAATTTTGACTGACAACTTGACAGGTTTCAGAATCACCTTGAAACAGGCCACCTCTGGGCATGTCTGTGAGGGGATTTCCAGAGAGGTTTAAATGAGTTGGGAAGACCCACCCTGAATGTGGGAGGCAGTCTTCCATGGGCTGGGGTCTGGGACTGAATGAAAAGGAGAAATCTAGCTGAATGTCCCTAAAATTAGGAGCCAAAATAAACACATTCTTCAAGGTGCTTTTGTTAGATATTTTGTCACAGCAATGAGAAAAGTTTTTACACAAGATAGACTTTTCTGGGGGAGATGGTGTGTTTCCCACTCAGAAATGCAGAGAATGAAGAAAAAGATCTTAATTTCTCAGATACTTTGTACAGTTTTGTTGTATCCCCCAAAGATCAATGTGATGAAATTTACTGCTCAGTGTGAGGCACTGAGAAGGTAAAATGTCTCATCCTGGTGTTGAGAGGTGGGGCCTCTGGGATGATGACTGGAATCAGAGAAGGTCATGATGGAGGGGTTCCATGATCAAATGCTGGTGACGTTTTTGGAAAAAGATTAGAAAGGAGACGGGGAAACACAGATGCACTTATGCTCACATGTTCCTGTCCTGTCATGAAGCACTCTGAGTGACTTCAAGACTATGCAGGTGATAAGAAGACCGCCATCCGATGTGGTCATCACATGTGGGTTTTGACCCTCCGGGACCATGCACCTCTTCCCCTTAGAATGTGCCCGTCTGTGGGGCACACAAAATGGTCTTCAGAGCCCTCCACCTCCTTATATTACCTATCTTCCTTTGTGCCAAAGAAACCCTTCTACCCTGTTTACAATTGATCCCAAGTTTAGAAACCTCACAGTTACACCCAGGCAATGGCCAGCAGGTTTGTCCCATCCCTAGCTTAATCTTATCCTTTTCAAATTAGGGACAGAAAGCCAGGCCACCCATGCCATCTCCAGAAATGTTTCTCACTTTATTTAACCAGCATTTCCTCGTTATGAAAAAACTCCCTAGAACAGCAGTTTCCACGTGTGTCCTGGGCGATGCTCGATGTCCTTTCAGGTGGTCCTCAATGTTGAAACCACTTTGTTAGAGCGCTACCTTTCATTTCTTTCTCTCTCAGGACAGCCCAG
The DNA here is from genome assembly GCF_000622305.1 of Nannospalax galili. Taxonomy (NCBI): domain Eukaryota; kingdom Metazoa; phylum Chordata; class Mammalia; order Rodentia; family Spalacidae; genus Nannospalax; species Nannospalax galili. The sequence continues at coordinate 1,174,952 of NW_008360305.1, read as the reverse complement.
ATGCATTCTGTAGGGGTAGCATGACGTGATGTCACAGCACATCCAGTTTAGAAGCACAGGTAAGATCATCTCGGTCTTTTCTTTTTCCAAGATATTAATGAAATGTGTAAAATAAGTGGAACAGCACTCCTCTCCTCACACTTTATTATCGTTTAGAAAACATTTGTTTCATTAAAATATTATTTATGTTAGTGTGTAATAGTTTGTTTCTCTTTTAATTTATTAGCAAATGCATATTAAATTGTCTTTGTTTTAGTGTCTAATGTAGGAAGTAGTCATAGATACATCCATCACAGGAAAAAACTCTTTGTAAACTACAGTTTTTTTTTGCTTTGTTTTTTATGCTTTATTTATTATTTTTATTTTATGTGTATGAGTGTATTGCCTGCATGTATGTGAGTGCACCTGTGTCATGCAATGCTGAGGAGGTCAGAAGAGGGTTTTGAATTCCCTTGGAACTGGAGTTAAGGATGGTTCATAGCCATCATATGGGTGCTGGGAATCAAACCCAGGTCCTCTGCAAGAGCAGTCAGTGCTCTTAACTGTTGAGCTATCTTCCCAGCCCCATAAGCTACAGTTTTAACTAAGGTATGTGAAGGGATCCTGGGACAAAAACGTTTGAAAATATGTGGTGTAGACAGTGAGTGATCAGAACCGAGCTGAAACTAGATGGGAGCTGTTGGCCTTAGCACCCCACTGTACTCTCCCAGGGTCTTTCAGATTAAATACAGGTGGACTCTGCTTTACAGAAACACAATCTATTAAGATTACACTTCACAAGGAAGATAATTAGGTTATGAAATTTAAATTATACAAAGAGTTTGATGAGATTCTTTTAAGTACACAGCACCTTAATATTTAAAGTATGACTAGTTTTCAAAACTGCAAGTACATTTCCAACTTCTTAGGACACATGCAGTGTATCTTGATAAGCACCTCAGCCTTAATCCTAGACGGAATTAATGTAACACTCTATAGATGTGAGGAAAATAATAGTCATTTAATTGAGTTTTAAAGACAGTGAAAGTAAGAGGTCTATGTTTGGCATTATAAGTTGTAAACCCAGAATAAGAAATAACGAAAGCTAAGATGTGACCTGCTCCAGAAGAAAAAAAGATTAACAGTATTTTTAGAACCAATTGATTGTAGTGTGTACACATGTTTTTAAGGTAAATGTAAGAATGGCAAAGAATTATCCTATAAGAAACTAGATTATTCTCTCAGATTTGCAAAGCAGTATTGCTATTTCAGACTTTCTAAAAGAAAATTAAAATAGGGAAACTTGATGACAATTGGTTTGAAGAAAACCAAGGACTTAGCATTAGAAATGCAAGGTTGGCAGGAAGCTGTAGAGAGAGCAGTTCAATGTGGAATTAGCAGATAGATGGCTTAGGGGTTCAGCAGTGCAAGTCTGAAATCATCTTACACAACAGCAAAACACACTATTGTCCTAAGAGAGTGAACAAAAGAATAACGACCATAGTCACAAGTTGAATACTCAGCGGGCACCAAGGACAATTCCTGTGTCTGTGTGTCTGGTGGAGGAGTCTCCACACCCCAGTGTTCAGACCCCACAGCACACAGAAGCTGGTGGTCTTGATGGAACTGGAAGAGGAAGAGGAAGAGGAAGTTGAGGGGTCCTGGAGCTGAGTCTTCAAGTAAGTCTTGCTTTTAAAGAAGGATAGACATACCTGCACTTCCAATGCACAAACTGGCTGCAGTTTCTCCTGAAAGTCTTAAGCTTGACCCCATCCCCACCTCTCATAGGTGGGCTCCAATTTCTTCACCTCAAGTCCCAGGACTAGCTCCCCAAATCAGATTAACTAAACACCCTACCATAAATCTCTAAGCCCTCAACTAGGCAATCCCCTCACTATCCACTTCCCAGTCTCCAGATCAGGCTGACAGACCTGCTCAGCCAGGACTCTGGTAAGTCAGATCCAGCTCACTGTCTCTTTATCCCATTTCTCTCATCCCATCCCCTGATAGTCTCTCTCACAGGCAAGCTCTAATTCCTTCACCTCAGGTCCAGGACTAGCTTCCCAAAGCAGATTAACTAACCACCCTACCATAGATCCTTAAGTCCCCATTAGGCAGTCCCCTCACCACCAAATTCCCAGCCTCTGGATCAGGCAGACAGACCTGCTCAGTCAGGACTCTGACCAGTCTACCACTAGCAAGAACTTGAAATACACACCAATTTGTCTTCCATACCTAAACAGAAAGTATCTAAGCTACATAAGCAATATTAAAAGAACCAAAATTAAATTAAACAAAAGCAGGGTAGAAGTTCCTGTTGAACATATAATCAACAAAGAACGCCCAACTGCCCAAACGACAATGCCAAAAACACAAAAACAATAATGAAAGACAAAGAAAATATGTCCCTCAAAAAACCTACAGAAATGCACAGCACTGAGAACCACCCTGTAGAACCCCAGGATGAAGAATTTAAAGAATAATCATAAACATAGTCAAAGAACATCAAGAAAACACAGACAAACAAGTCAAAAAACTCAAAGAGGAAAGGCATAAACTTTTGACAAAAGCCCCAAAATATACAACTATACGGCTTAATGAAATATCAAAAACAATTAGAAACTTGAAAAGAGAATCCACTGAAGAGATACAAATAGTGAAGAAAACCCATTGGAAATGAACATGGGACTGAAAAACTCAATAAACCAATTAGAAAAAATAAGAGAAAGTCTCAAAAGCAGAAAGAATGAAATGGAAAACAGAATATCAGTGCTGGAGTATGAAGTTGAAGATCTGGACTCCTTAAGCAAAGATTATGGAGAATTCAAAAAAACACAGGAATGGAATACTGAGGAAAGGTGGGACCACATGAAACAACCAATCTACATATTATAGGCATACAGGAAGGAGAAGAAACTCAAACCAATGGCATCAACAGATTTTCAATAGGATCATAGGAGAAAACTTCCCTAAGTTAAGGAAAGATATACCTACAGAGATTCAAGAAGCACAGAGAACACCATTAAGGCATGATCAGAACAGAAAGTCCCCACGGCATATTATAGTAAAAACATTATATGTACAGAACAAAGAGAGGGTACTGAAAGTTGCTGGAGAAAAACAACAAATTAAACAACAAGTTACATATAAAGGAAAACCCATCAGAATTGCAGCTGACCTTTCAATGCAAGCTATGAAAGCCAGAAGAGCCTGGAACAAAGTATTCCCAGTTCTAAACAATGAAGGATGCCAACCATGAATACTTT
>NW_008360305.1:1170347-1171460 GCF_000622305.1 Nannospalax galili | reverse complement strand
AAGACACGGGCTGGTGCAATGGACCAAGAAAGAAAACCCATCTTTTTGTTGTCTTCAAGAAACTCATCTCACCTTCAAGTATAGACACTGTCTTAGGGTGAAAAGATTGAAAAAAAAAATCCAAGCAAATAGTCCTAAGACGCAAGCAGGTGTCGTAATTTTAATATCTGACAAAATAGACTGCAAATTAAAACTCATCAGAAGAGATAAGGATGGTTACTTCTTTTTAATCAAAGGAAAAATTGACCAATATGATATTGCAATCATGAACATATATGCACCAAACTCTGTAGCACCCAGTTTCATAAAATCAGTAGTCTGGGACTATAAAACAGACATTTACACCAACCCAGTGAGAGTGGTGACTTTAATATACCATTGTCTTCAATAGACAGGTTAACTGGACAAAGAATAAACAGAGACACATCTGAATTAAATGACATACTATATGAAATGGACCTAACAGATATATGCAAATATTCCACCCAACCACCAAAGAATACACTTTCTACTCAGCAGCTTATGTAAGTTATTCTAAGACTGACCACATACTGGGGCACAAAAAAAAATCTCAACAAATAAAAAAAATTGAAATAATTCCATGCATTCTGTCAGACCACAATGTAATGTAGCTTATAATCAATAGCAAAAGAAGCTCTAGTAAATACACAACCTCATGGAGATTAAACAACACACTCTTGAATCATGAATGGGTCAAAGAAGAAATACCAAGGGATCTAACACCCTCTTCTGGCCTCCATAGGTATTACATGTACATGATGCACATACATAAAGTAAGTACATCAAAAAATTAAAAGAAATTTATAAACACAATCTATTCATTAATTTGGGGCTGAAGAGATTGCTCAGTGGTTAAGAACACTGGCTGTTCTTGCAGAAGGCCTGTGTTTGAATCCCAGCATCCACATGGCAGGTAACAACTGTCCATAACTCCAAACAACTGTCCATAACTCCAGTCCCAGGGAATCCAATAGCCTCTTCTGACCTCCGCAGGCATTGCATGACAGGGGTGCACTTACCTACATGCAGGCAATACACACATACACATAAAATAAAAAAATAATAAAATCATCTAAACTATTTGACAGTATA
>NW_008360305.1:1156132-1170244 GCF_000622305.1 Nannospalax galili | reverse complement strand
ACACACACACACACACACACACACACACACACACACACACACAATGAATCTAAGAGCTGAAAGTTTCTTTGAAAGGTTAAACAAGATAGACAGACCTTTAGCCCAGTTAACCAAATGAAAGAAAGTGCAAATCCAAATCAACAAAATCAGTGACTAAAGGGGAATCATCATAACAGATACCAGAAAAAATCCAAAACATTGTAAGAGAATACTTTAAAAATCTATACTTGATTAAATTTAAAACTTAAAAGAAAGGGATGACTTTCTAAAATCATGGCCACCGCCAAAGTTAAACCAAGAGGAGATCAACAGCCTAAACAGACCCATAACAAATAAGGAAATTGAAACAGTAATACAAAACCTCCTGACTAAAAAATCCCCAGGCCCAGATGGATTCATAGTAGAATTCTACTAGGCATTCAAAGAAAATTTACAACCAATACTGTTTAAATTTTTCAAACACACAGAAACAGAGAGAGAACTCCCAAACTCCTTTTATGAAGTATCACTCTAATACTGACACCAGGTAAAGATGAAACAAGAAAGCAGATCCAATTAGATGCAAATATACTCAACAAAATACTAAAAAGTCACAAACAGACACACATCAGAAAGATCATCCATCATGATCAAGTCAGCATTATTCCAGAGATTCAGGGATGATTCAATATACTTAAGTCAATAAATGTAATAAAACATTTATATGTAAAGACAAAAACCACAGTCATCTCAATAGACGCAGAAAAAACATTTGACAAAAGCCAACATGCATTCATGTTAAAAGTCCTAGAAGGAATTGATCTGGAAGGAACAAACCTCAACATAATTAAAGCAATATGCAACAAACCCATAGCCAACATCATCCTAAATGGAGAAAAACTGGAAGCATTCCCATTAAAATCAGGAAGCAGACAAGGCTGTCCACCATCTCCCCTCCTTTTCAACATAGTGCTTGAAACTCTCACAAGAGCAATAGGACAAGAGAAGGAAATTAAAGGAGTACTAATTGGAAAAGAAGAGCTCAAATTATCCCTATTTGCATATCCCTATGATGATATGATATTATACATATGAGATCCCCAAAACTCCACTAGAAAACTATTAGAATTGATTAATACTTTCAGTAAAGTGGCAGGATACAAAGTCAACTTACAAAAATCAGTAGCCTTTCTATATTTCAATAACAAGCAATCAGAAAAATCACTCAAGGAAACCCTCCCATTCTCAATAGCCTCAAAAATATTTAGGGATAAACTTAACTAAAGACATTAAAGATCTCTACAACAAAAATTTAAATCTTTAAAGAAAGAGATTGAGGAAGACATCAGAATATGGAAGGACCTCCCATGCTCATGGATTGGAAGCATTAATATTGTGAAAATGACCATCCTACCAAAAGCAATATATAGATTCAGTGCAATCCCAATCAAAATCCTGACATTCTTCACTTAATTAGAAAAAAACATTCTAAAATTCATATGGAAGCACAAAAGATCCCAGATAGCCAAAGCAACCCTGAACACAAAGAGCAATGCTGGGGGGATTACTAGACCAGATCTCAAACTATATTACAGAGCTATAGTCATAAAACAGCATGGTATTGTCACAAAATTTGACACATAGATCAATGGAACACAATAGAAGACCCAAACATGAGTTCATATAATTTCAGCCACCTGATATTCGACAAAGGTGCTAAGAACACACAATAGAGGAAAGACAGCATCTTCAACAAATGGTGCTGGCTAAACTGGAGCTCCACCTGCAGGAGAATGCAACTTCAATCTTATCTTTCACCATACACAAAAGTCACAAAAGTCAACTCCAAATGGATAATGGATCAAAGACCTCAATATAAAACCAGAAATTTGAAATTGCTAGAAGAAAATATAGGCAGCACCCTCCAAGATACAGGTGTAGGAAAGCACTTTCTAAATCAGACACCAGCTGTTCAGGCACTAACAATCAGTAAGTGGGACCTGATTAAATTATGACGTTTCTGTACTGTAAAAGAAAAAAAACAAGGAAGGGAAGAGGAAACCCACTGAGTGGGAGAAGATTTTCAACAGCTACACATCTGACAGAGAATTAATACCCAGAATATACAAAGAACTCAAAAAAGCAAGAAATAAGAAAATAAATGACCCAATAAAAAATGGATGATAGTCTTAAACAGAGAGTTCTCAAAGAATAAAAACAGCTAAGAAGCACCTTAAAAAGTGCTCAACGTCCTTAGTAATTAGAGAAATGCAGATAAAAAACACTTTAAGGTTCCATCTTACCCCAGTCAGACTGGCAAAGATCAAAGTAAATGAAAGACTCCAAATGCTGGAGAGGGTGTGGAGAGAGGGGAACGCTCATTCACTGCTGGAGGGAATGCAAACTTGTCCAACCTCTATGGAAAGCAGTGTGGAGAACCCTCAAAAACTAAAAATGAACCTACCATTTGACACAGTGATACCACTGCTTGGCATATACCCAAAGGACTCATCATACTATAGAGACACATGTACATCCATGTTTGTTGCTGTTCTCTTCACAATAGCTAAGAAATGGAAACAACCTAAATGTCCCTCAACTGATGAGTGGTCAATGAAAATGTGGAACACCTACTCAATGAAGTTCTATTCAGCAGTAAGAAAAGATGAAATTATGAAATTTGGAGGTAAATGGATGGAGCTAGAGAGTGTTATACTAAGTATCACAAACACAGGAAAGCAAGCCATGTATGTTCTCCCTCATTTGTGCATTGTAGCAGCAATCATTTATATGTGAGCATACAAATTCCGATGTAACACCAGAGCCAGGTAAAGGGAAAGGATACATGGAGGTAAAGGAACAGAAACAACCTGGAAGGGGGATAGTAGGGAACACATGTTACCTGTCTAGGTGGAAAAATTGTGAATAATTGGCAGGGAGGAGAGGAGGGAGGGACATGCAAGGCACCATGTTGTATGGCAGGGAGGGAAGTCAGGAAAGGAAAGATGGTGGTAGTGGGGAGGTACTGGGGCAGTTGGAATAAGGGGGGCACTGTGACTATGGAGGGAGGAAGGAGGGAAGAGGGATGGGAGAAAAAAGGGTGGAGGTGAGTGAGTTTCGGGGGCAGGAAACCCAGAGGGAAAAGTGATGCCCTAGAAACCATATGAGAAATGCACAGAGTGTCTGAACATTGATGCACATGTATACCTTGGAGGTGCTTGGCAGGGAACACAGTGCCAGACAGAAGAGACCTCCTTTAGAGTGACAAGCATGCCATACAGCAGCGATCAAAGAAGCTTCTTTCTGCAACAGATGGAGGCTACTGCAGGGTTGCACATCTGGTCAGGCACAGAGAGCATACACCTGGGAGATGCCCAGTATTAGGTGACACATCTGCAGTCCAATCTCCACAACCAAGGCTCATGGAACATAATAGAATAAGGGGTAGAGAGAAGGCTAATGCACCCCTCAACTCTCCCCAGTGTGGCGTCCATGTACAGCAGAGTGCGATGCACACAGAAGGCCACAACTGGCCAAGTTTTGGAGAATAAGAGACTGTAGAGTGTAGGATGGGACTCCTATACAGAACCTCACCCACCCATGGCTCAGGGACCATTGCGGAAGAGGAGGCAGAGAGATTGTAAGAGCCAGGGCTGGTTCATGAACCCAGGGAGGTGGAGGCTTCCAGGCCACTGGAGGCTTGCTCATGTGAGCCTGTGGTAGCGATGGCATCAAATGTGGGACCCTTGTCAATTCAACTAAACAAGGGCCCAAAGAGGAGGTGAGAAATAGGTGGCTGGCCAGCACTAGACTGAGAACTATTTGAGACTGATTGCTGCTGGGTGAGGGAGAGAATGACTGACATAGACCACTGGATGGGCTGACTAGACTCAAGTGGATACATGTACGCTGAAGGACTTTTGGGTACAAACACCTGAATGAATAGGACTCAGCATGTGTGGCAGAGTGCATAGGGTTTGGTGGGTGGATGGGGGAGGTGTGTATGGAGGAGGGGGTCTGGATTTGAGTGGGAAATGTATGAAATTTAAAAAGCTCAAGAAAAAAATAAAGAGAAGGGGAGAAAAGCCTTATTTTCTAGACACTTGAACTTGTGAAAAAAAAGAAAAGAATCTTATGCTTGACAGTTACTTAATATGCCCTATATTCAGCAAGGGCTATTCATTCTGACATTTTATTATTAACCATTTAGATCAACTGATATTTAACTGACTCAAATTTGCTATTGGAAGATGATATTTACTTTTTCTACAGTGATATACTTACTGAACTAATTTTTATCAAATTCTTAAAATGTCATCATCTTTTAACCAGAGGACAAGGAACATCTTTGTTCATTTGAGAAAACTGTCACAGATTTTAACATGTGTTGAATGCAAAAGGCTAGGATGGAGAAATCTGGCTATCGTCATCTGAGGCACGGTCGTCGCCTGTATTTATTCAATCTATTCAATATCTGCTTTTTTGGGTGTGGCTTGTAAGATCAAAACCACCAAATGACACTGAAATTTTATATGGTTATACAATATGGAGGAAGATTAAAAAAATACTCTAGTCTTCCTGCCCATACACTATATAGTTCCAAGAAATTATAAGAACTTATTTAAAGCACATAAATCTATATGCACATACATAAACATGCACCCCGCTGGGTGACACTTAGGAAATGTGTGAAAAAAATACATGTGGAAAATGCATGAATAAAAATAGCATTTAAATTGGGAAGTCTGATCTGAGAGAGTACGAAAACTGTTCCAAAGGAAGCAACGTGAACCATTCATAATCGGAACATGAAGAGGAGGCCGGCATTGAGGAAGATAAAAACCTATAGGGGAGAAAAGGAGGTCTGGAAGGCTACGGGAATCCCATAGCAACACCCCTCTCCCCCACACAGTGGGCCTTATCCTAGGTAGACTTGCAAAATCATTTGAAGGAAGTGTCAGGTATCCTTGTATATTTCAGAATCACACAAAGCTCATCCCAAATACTAGCAACATACTTTGAACCTAACTTTAGTGATCTAGGCTCACCTAGGTTTCCCTTTAAAAAAAAAAACAAACAAAAAAACAAAAAAAGAAACAAAGTAATTCTTTTGATCAACACTGTGCAATAGACACTATAAATCCACTTTAATTTTCTCTCCAGCTTTAGTTCCATGAGTTTAAGAGCACTGAGTGGAACTTTCTATGGCTGGGATTCTACGGCCACTTTTCATTTACTCCAGAAACTGTACCAGATTCAGAATTTGTTCCGTGGAGCAAGGTGTGGTGGCAGCATATCCTTTAATCCCAGTACTTGGGAGAAAGAAGCTCTGGGATCTCCATGAGATCTCCATAGCCAGGTCTCCAGCATGAGTTTCTGGCCAGCTGCGGCTGCATAAGGCAACCTTGTCTAAAAAGTTGTTGTGCTTTATACATGTATTTGTTTTAGATTAAAAAAAAATGACCTGGCAGAGCTTTGAACTTGACATTCTCCTGCCTCAGTCCCCCAAGTACTGAAATGTCACAGGCTCTTATGTGTTCTGACATTACCAGTGGAGCGATCTCGTTATGAAGAACATGCTTGTATTTGCTGAGCTTGGGAGGTAGAAGTGGGACGATTAGGAGATCAACATCATACTTGGTAAAAGTTTGAGGCCAGCCTGAGCTACAGAGGATCCTGTTTCAAAAATCAAGCAAGGGAATGAACGATCAGGGCCCTGCAGAGCACAGTAGGACTAGCAACGCCTTTTCTTTGCACAGGCATCCGACAAATCAGACAGTATAACAAATGGATTATTGAGTTACTGAATTTAATAGCCAAACTTAGAGAACCTTCAGTGCTACATTTTCTTTGAAAGGTCTCTTGTCCTTGAAAATATTGATGATCTTACAGCTGTCTGGCTTGGCTTGCTGAACAGAATGACCATGGTAGATCCAGATTCAGGCAGTCATTAATTTTAAGACAGGTGCTCTTAATACCGTGCTGTGCCTGATCTGACAAAATCGCTACCTCAAGAATCTCGCAGTCTGTCATGGAGCAAGTGAAGACTGAATAAATGAGAAAACTAAGAATATGGAAACTACTAAAAAAGGGGAGAAAAAGACCCAACAGCAAAGAAGTGTGCATTAGAGATTCCACAAGCATGGACACCTGCGTTTTTGCTACTGTGAGCTCTTTGAGGATAGAGCTGTGCTTTGTTTAGTGAGGACATGTGTTTTATTCATCTACTTTGTTCACATGAGGGCAGAGCTTTGTTATATAACCTCAGTGCCCATAATCAATCACCAACAGTGTAGGTGCTCAATGAATGTTTGATGAATGAATGAGTATAAAAGTCATGTCCCAACAAAGGAAAAGTACCTCCTTCAGAGCCTAGGAGAGAAGCTTTATTATCACACACTTGATTTCTATGGGGTCCTAGAAAGAAACCAGCACCAATTTTCTTTTAAATCAGAAGATCTTGAAATATTTTATGTTAGTCTTAGACTGGTATAGCCTACTGGCTCATTAATAGAAGCATATCTTCTTTTAAAATTATTTTTAAAAAATATATATTTTAAATATTTTATTATTTTTTATTTAATTTTATGTGTATGAGTGTATGGCCTGCATACATGTAAGTGCAACCATGTCATACAATGCCTGTACAGGACATAAGAGGGTGTCAGATCCCCTGGAGCTGTAGTTACAGATAGTTATTAGCTGACATGTGGGTGCTGGGAATCAAATCCAGGTCCTCTGCAAGAGCAGTCAATACTCTTAACTGCTGTACCATCTCTTCAGCCCCTTAAATATATTTTTAAAGTTTGACTTTTAAGGATTGGAGAGATGGCTTAATGGTTAAGAATACTGGCTGATCTTGCAGAGGACCTGGGTTCAGTTACTGACACCCACATGGTGGCTAACAACCATCTCTAACTCCAGTTCCAGGGGATCCAACACATTTGGCCTCTGTAGACATTGCACTTACATCTACTCAAAGCACTCATACACATAAAATAAAAATAAAGAAACAGAGGCTGGTGAGTTTGCTCAGCGGTTAAGAACACTGGCTGTTCTTGCAGAAGACCCAGGTTCAAATCCCAGCACCCACATGGCAGCTAACAACTGTCTATAACTCCAGTTCCAGGGGATCTGATAGCTTCCTCTGTCCTCCGCAGGCATTGCATGACACGGGTGCACTTACCTACATGCAGGCAGTACTTTCATACACATAAGACAAAAATGAAAAAAAATAAAGCAAATGAATTAAAAAAAATAGAACAAATTTATTCTTATTTTATGTGCACGAGTATTTGCCTACATGTATGTACATGTGCCATACATGTACTTGGTGTCTGAGGAGGCCAGAAGAGGGCATCAATTCCCTGGAACTATATTATAGATGGTGGTGAGCCACCATGAGGGTACTAGGAACCCAACATGGATCCTTTGCATTAGCAGCAAAGTGCTTTTAAGTGCTGAGTCATCTCTAGCACCAGAAAAATCTTATTAATGAAATGAATTATGTCAAAATAAAGTGATCAATAAATTTTAATGTAGTAGTATGTATGCTTATTTACTTATTGATGTTTTTTCAGTGTTGAGGATGGAGCATCACACATACTGACAAGTACTTTACCACTGATCTATACCCTAGGCCTAGATGCATATTTTTCAGTATATTAAATAAGATCTAATGTTGAGTCTCTTAACTAGATGATAAAGATGCATCAGAAAGCACAACAAACAGTTCATAACATCCAAAACACTCCTGGGAGAAATTAAAAGTTTTCTAAATCAACAAAGAGGAAGTCCGTTGTCATGGCTTTGAAGGATTGATGCTGTCATATGGCTACTATTTACATATTGATCTAAGGATTTAGATCTAGATGGTTTGCCAGAAATAGATTATATAAACAACATATAGACTATGGTATTTATTTGTGAGGCCTTTGAGGGAATGAGAAAAATTACAAATATAGTAAGAAAAATAAATGGTAGTTGATGAATGATGAGAAACAGAATAATGTAAGATAATAAAGGGGGTTGATAAATAGATGAAATTTAAACAGAGTGGCTAATACAGGCCTTATGGGGAAGATAACATTAAGTAAAGGCTTGAAATCAGTGGGAGTGTGGCTCGAGTTCCTGCCATAGAGGAACATATTTTCAGCAGATGGCACAGCTAGAACAACTAACTCCCTTAGCTAGAGGTATATCTATGTCTTCAAGGTGCAGGAGGGAGGCCAGAACGGCTGGAGCAGAGTCAGCAAGAGAGAGCTTACCTAGATAGTAAGTTAAGTGCTATGCTGAGGTGGGGAGAACTTGATGAAATGCTTTGTGGATCCCTGAAATTCCTCTAGGAGATTTGGGAATTCATTGGAGCTTTTTAGTCTAGCACAGGAAACTTCAGATTACCTGTTGCTGGCAATGCCTGGTGCAGGGTTGAACATAAGGAGCTGGATCAAGAAGCCCCTATATAAACCATGAGAAATAATGATGCCAAACAAACGAAAGTGGCAGTGGTTGAAAAGCTGGGTTTGGGCCTAGTGTGGATGCAGCCAGGAGCCAAAGCAGCGGACTCTCCTAACGGATTTGACCTGGCCTTAGAGAATGGGAAAGTCAAAGCACAACTCCACGACGCTGGGGATGAAGTAAAGGAAGGATGGGGTCTATGCACTTATTTTACTAGACAATTTGAAAGATGTAGGGGAAGCAATGATGGCCTGTTGCCTGCAATGATTTGTTTTCCTCCTCATCGGCAGACATCTAAGTTGGTGAAGGTCTCTGGGCCTTCCTTTATTTCTCCAGATGGAATTTTTGTTGCGCCCTGAGGAGAAAAGAGGCGAATGAAAGATGGCCACGTAACAGCCCATCCATCAGTGAGTTGTTTTACTTGTGCTGTCCCTTACTGCCGATTAATTGAATTATTAAATATTTTTTACGCTGTAACACTTTGGATTTTTGCATGATCATGACTCATGAATAAACCTCCCTCTGAGATGGCCTGCTCATGGGCTGGCTCATGTGATACTTGATAAAATATAAACAATGCAAAGAAACCAAAGGAATACTACCCATGATATGCATTATATCTGTAAATTGTCCTGTTCTGTCTGAGTTCCCTGAAGGGTTGGCTCCGGAGGTGGGATTGCCCCTTTCCCATTTCAGACCCCAAAGTTTTGTTTCAAAAGGCCCTCCTTGGCCCTTTGCCTGAAGTTAGTCTGGTCCCCTCTAATTCACTGACAGGGAGAGAAAATAGTTCAAAAGTGAAGACATCATGTCCTTGAAGAAGGGCTAAAAGGTAAACCATTTCTAACAGAGATTACTATTGTTTATCCTGTGACATAAAAATGACTTCAGTGGAAGTGAGAAGCCAGAAGTTCAGTCGTGGAAGATCATCCAGGGAGGAGGTGGAGAGGCCCCATCAATCTGGAGCTCCAGCTGGCTGCCTCCCTCACCAGACAGTTTCTGCTAATGACTGTAGACCAGCGATTGTACGCCATCTCTGCCTTCTGCTCTGTCACTTGGAAACTGCACGTAAGGGCACACTGCTGCACCCAGGACTCTCTTGATTGCAAACTCTGTAACTTCCTCAATGGGGCTTCCAGAGTCAAGCTCTGCTGGATATTGTAAGCCCCTGATTTGATGCTCTTTTGCTTTTTTTCTGTCAGGCTTCTCCACTTGTGTCTGTCTACTTTCTGTTACTTCTCTCTATCTCCACTCGCTATTTATTCTTTCACCTTTGCTTCCTATATACTTAATAAACAGATTCATTGAAAACTGAAAACACAGCCATCATATTCTGTATCTTGTACAGACCACCATCCCAGTCACCAGAGGGCCAGCCCAGGAAAGACAGCACTTCCATTGAGTGTGTGTGTGTGCCTTTTGTAGAACACAGTATAACACAGCATTCATTTCTGATTATACCTGGTCATTGCTTTACATGTTAGTCTTTGGAGTAATTAATGAACTGTCTAAGGTCAACATCAGTCAAAGAATGAGAGTCTTGGCCTCCACCAAACGCCATTCCTGCACACGCCAGCCAGCCAGCACCATGTCAGTTAGTGTTTGGCCTTGGGCAGCATGTGCAGGCAGATCACTGGGTCAAGCACAGAGGTGGACTTTGATTCCCCCACCTGGTTGTCTCAGTAGGGTGGAAGAGGAGAGGGAGGGACTCCTTGTGTTTGCCTGAAATTGTTCCTCACTGTGTCTTGGGAACTGTTGACTGTCACCAACTGAAATGTTTTATAAAATCCTGTTCTCTGAAGTGACTTATGGTTGTCAATAAAGAAGGACTGGAGTAGGGAGATAAGAGAAAACTTAAACTAATTGGAAATTATCCTGGTTTTTAGTCTTGAAGGATTTTTATTTTGAATATGGATTTCTTGTCTTCCTGTTTAGGAATTTGAACGCCAAGTTTTAAAATAAACTGATTCTACAATATTGTTTTATTTTTTTGCAAAGTACCTTTATAAGAGATATATTTTATTATTTATTTATGCATACATGTGAGTGTCTATGTACATATATGTGCATGTGTGTGGAGGTGCCTGTGGAGGCCAGAGAGGGTGTCCGATCTCCTGGAGCTGCAGTTACAGGCAACTGTGAGCTGTCTGATGTGGGAGTTGAGAACTGAACTTAGGCTCCCTAGAAGGATAGCAAGTGCTCTTAACCATTAAGCCGTCTATCCAGTCCCTTGCCTATTTTTGCTGTAATAAATTTAATTCTCTCCTAGATAGAAATGTGGACCAAAAAAGATGACGTTATAAAAAATATGAGAGAGAGAGAGAGAGAGAGAGAGAGAGAGAGAGAGAGAGACTTGGAAATGGAAAATAAAAGCAGGTTGTACTAGAGAAAAGTGATGAAGAGATAGAGGACGAGAAATGAGGAACAAAGAGTTTGACTTCTTTTTAGTTTTTAAAAATCAGAACAAATTTACAAACCTTGGAACCAAAGTGAAGAAAACCACAGAGAATGGGGAGTCGCTTATCAGCACAATGTCGATTTACACTTTTGCTTAAGGACATATGACATTAGATAATTCTAGGCCAACTATAAAGTCAGGGAAATTATTTCCAATCCTTTATAGCTCTCCTTCATTGGCCTTTATCTCCCAAGGTGGACATATTTTGGCACTTAATCTAAGTCTCTTAAAAAATTTCAGCTGCAGGTTGGGGAGATGGTTCAGGGGATAAAACACTTGCTCTTCAAGTATGAGGACCTGAGTCTGGGTTCCCAGTACACACATAAAAAGCTGGGTATGGCGGTGAGTTCCTGAAAACCTAGAGCTACGGGGACAGAGGCAGGATCCCCTGAGTTCACTGGCCAGCCAGTCTAGCTGAATCAGTGACCTGCAGGTTCATTGAGAGACTCTGTCTCACAACATAAGCTGTAGAGTTACTGAGGAAAACACAAAAAATTCTGATCTCTACATGCATGCACACTCCTGCACATGCACACATGAACACATACATACATCACATACACACAGAAATTTCCTGGTGAATACACTGAATCCTTTCTGACATGTCTCGGAAATCAATGACATACAGCTGAAGAACAGTTGTGTACGCATGTATCTGGCAAAATTCATCTTTGTATAAATACCACTAACTGCTCACACAAACCTAGATGGTAAAATCCAATCACCACAAGTGATTCATGTCACTGTAAAATGGGGCAAACACAGCTGTTGTGAGGCTGTTCCTGGTGCAACATGTCGCACTGTTTTACAGCAAGCTTTCAAAAGTAGAAGAGAGTACTCTAAAGACAGTGACGAAAGTAAATACGTGACTGGGCACACGCCTTTAATCCTACCACTAGGGACACAAAGACAAGTGGATTTCTGTGAGTTCTAGGCCAGCCTGGTCTACACAGAGATTCCAGGCCAGCCAGGGCTATATAGTAAGACCCTGTCTCAATAAAACCAAAACCAAACAAACAAAAAACGAATACATGAACCAGTTGCACAGCTTCTTCTTATTAAAACTATTAGGCACTCTACATTGTTGCATATGCTATCTTTATACCAAAGGTAGGGTAGTAGGTGTGCCACCAGCACACAGTAACATGCCTTGTGATACTTCATGATGATTACACCTTGTCACTGGCACACAGTAATACACCTTGTGATACTTCATGATGATGCCGACACCCAACAGTAGGAATTTTCAATCCTTTTTAGTCTTAGAGTCTTAGAGGACCACAGTAGTGTATGTTGCTTGTCTTTGGCTGAACCGTTACTATGCAGCACATGACTGTGTATTTCTTGGGTACTCCACACATTCAGAGTCCAGAATGTGGCTACAGTAATTAAATCTTGTAAAAAAATCTAAATCATATAATTAAGTTACCTTTAAATGGGTAATTATTTAGATAATAGATAATTTCCAGTAAGTTTAGCCCTTACCACATCTTGAATAGTTTTTATTCTAAGAACATGCTTTTACGTCTTACCAAAAAGAAATAATATGGCCATTTAAGGCACTATAAGCAAGTATAAAGATTCATTTTGATAGGCGAGCCTTCCTACCCCCTTTGAATCTCACCATTAGGTGACCACCTACTTGATTCCAGGAAACACGCAGGCAAATGGGAGTCACTTGCTTCATCAATTTATATATTCCAGACTTGACTTCAGTCATTTGTGTGCTCAAATTTTGATTATCAAAATGATAAAAATGGTTGATATAAACATGAAAATATTTGAGAGTATTTATACTAGGAAGATTGAAAAAATATTTCATTTATTATTTTTATTTTATGTGTATGAATATTTTGCCTGCATATATGTAAGTGCACCACATGCAAGCCATGCCTGCAGAGATCAGAAGAGGATGTCAGATCCCCTCAAACTGTAGTTACAGACAGTTGTTAGGCATCACGTATGTGCTAGAAATTGAACCCAGGTCCTCTGGAAGAGGAGCCAGTGTTCTTAACTGTTGAACGATCTCTCCAGTCCCATTGGGAAGATTTTTTTTTAAAAAAGAAGAGTATATAAAATTATAGATTCCATAAGATTAAAATTATAGTAGAAAGAATTATTTAGGGTCAAAGGACAGCATGTTGCCTAAAGATTTGCAACAAGACCTGCTTAAATGACTCTTCTGAATACCTGGTTTATTAACCTAATGGTACCTGCACCATCCAAGCATCTCTCCAATGCTTGGGTTTCATCTGCCAGTGAAGACAAACTCCTGTGCTGTCCTTCGTTTTCCTGTCCCAACATGGCCTTTACATGTAAACAAGACACAGGAGACACAGGAGGAAAACATGATTATTTCTTAGTTTTGAGCAACCACATGTCAAAGAAAGAATTTACTGAAACCCATGCAAGATTGCTAGATTAGCTTTTCTTGGTGCTCCTTTGCAAATAGTTAAAATTATTTGTCTAGTAATAAGTTATACTTGACATATTAAATACTTTAGGGAGACATATGTGATGCTTATGTATATGTGATTCATATCTAATACATTAGTATTTTTGAAAAAAATGTATTTACTAGCTGGACATGATGGAACATGCCTTTCGTCCCAGCATTTGGGAGGCAGAGGCGGGTGGATCTCTGTGAGATCAAGGCCAGCCTGGTCTACATAGTGGTTTCTAGGTCATCTGTGGCTACAGGGAGACCCTGTCTTAGAAAAATAAATGCATTTACTTGGAGAAAACTAAATCTAAAGTCTAAAAATATTCCGTAGCTTTTGTTGTCAGAGACCCTGCAGACAGGAAAAACAGGCTGTAAAAGACACAGGTGCTTCAGGCCTTGCTCATGACCAACTTGAATTTAGCATATTTCACCCCATCTTCTTGGGTTTCATCTTCCACAGGGAGAGCTGTAAGGACATTACAGAAAACCTTTACAGGGAAGTTGGTGGAAATGTTTTAAGGAAGCAGTGTTGTAGGAAGTCTGGTTATGTCCATACCCTTTGGCTGTGTGAGAGCAGCTGACATAGGTAAATCCAGCTTGTCAATAACCAAGGAGGGAGTGACTGCTCATATTCTCTGCAGAGAAGTCAAGCCTCCTCCAAAGCAGGTCTCAGTTTGTGTTCCTGACCTGACCCATTCTCATTTTGCTTAGTGGAGGGTAGATACTGTGGTTCTTTCTCTTTGTCGGTGATCCTGAACTTCACAAGCCATTTGGAAAT
>NW_008360305.1:1152874-1155876 GCF_000622305.1 Nannospalax galili | reverse complement strand
TGTGTGTGTGTGTGTGTGTGTGTGTGTGTGTGTGTGTGTGTAGGTGAACACAGAAATCAGAGGCACTGGATGCCCCTGGAGCTGGATTTACAAGTGGTTGTGAATATTGATGTGGATGCTGTTCCAGGTCCTCTGGAACAGCAGCACTTTTTGCTGAGCCGTCCCATCAGTGCCCTGCAAATCCTACTTTTTTCTATTTTGCTTTTACTTCTGTCAATTTTGTGTTTTATTTTGAAGATGCGATAGGAATATAAACAAGTTTGAAATTGTCATATCTTCCCAGTGAATTGAAACTTTTAAAATTACTGAATCCTCCCATCTGTGTTTAGTAACATGTCTTAAAGGAATTTCTACAATTCAATTTGATTTATTTAGTATACCAAACCCTAATTTACAAGCTTGAGGATAGCCCTAGAAATGAGTTTGCAGCTGAGCAAGTGCATGAAATGAAAAAGTTACACTGAAAACTTCAGACTTGGGCTATTACTAGATATTACTGGAGATATGAAGTATGCCTTTACCTATAACTACATGCTTATCCATATGCATGAATAAATACATATACATATATATCAAAAAGGGCGCATAGTGATTTTTTATCTGTGAAGTAAAATGTCAGATAGCATGTTATCCTTATCAATAATTCTGTCCATTGTCCACAGAGTCAAGAGGAAGTATTTTCTCTGAATTTATATGTTAATACTAGATAGATATTGACATAGAACAGAGTCACAAAAAATAAGTAACAGAATATACAGATACATCATACAATGAACATCAGGACATACATAGAGACAAAGCATGTGATGAGTAATAGATCACATAGAGAGATGGAACATGCAATGTGTAACAACATACAGACTGAGAGAACAGTGAGCAACAACACACAGAAAGAACATACAGCTAGTAACAGAACATACATAGATCATACAATGAGCATCAGAACAGACACAGTGGCAGAACAATAGAGCACAAGAGGGAGGTAATGTGTACTGAATAACAGAATACCGAGAGGGAGAGAGCATACAATGAGTAACAGAGCATGCAGAGTGATGGAACATACAATGTGTAAGAGAACACACATGGTGACGGAACATACAGTGTGTAAGAGAACACACATGGTGATGGAACATACAGTGTGTAAGAGATCACACATGGTGACGGAACATACAGTGTGTAAGAGAACACACATGGTGATGGAACATACAGTGTGTAAGAGATCACACATGGTGATGGAACATACAGTGAGCCACAGAACATAGAGAGTTGGAGAACACACAAAATAGTAGCAGAACATGCAGTGTGATGGAACAGAAAATGAGCAACAAAACATACAAAGTCAGAGAACGTACAGTGAGCCACAGAACATATGTGGTGATAGGACATACAATCAGTTATAGAACATACATGGTGATAGAACACTCAGTGAGTACCACAATGCAAGGCATGTTTGTGCTGGCTGCGTAAATGAGCTTTCAGACTCATTTTTGAAAAGTGAGGTATTTTAAAATGCATCTTTGGTTGAATCGTTCTGGGCCATTGGTGTTCTGTTTCGTATCATTTAATTGTTACTGCAGGGATCTGCATCCTGGGGTGATTTTAAATAAAAAAAATCCATTAGGAGTTTTCATTTCCATGTGGACAAAACTCACAGAGGGATCTTGCCGTCTGGCATCCATTTCTTCAGGCAGGACCATTTCTTACTCATGTCTTTTTGTAGCCTCACCCCAATAGCATACACAGGTATACACACGTCTCTCACACACACACACACACATATACACATACACACATGTGCACACACCACAAACACAGAAAAACACACATACACCACATGCCTATAAGCATACACACATATACACGTACCACACACACATATCACACATACACACATTCATACATACATACATGTAGATATATACACAAATATACACATACACCAATATGTATACATATTATTACTTTTCTCTTACTAAAATTCTTATAATTTTTTTCACTTTTTAAATTTCATCCATTTCCTTTTCAAATCCAGACCCCCTCCCCCATCCATGTCTCCCCGCATCCCACCGCTGAACCCTATGCACTCTGCCATACATACTGAGTTCTAATCATTCAGGTGTTTGTACCCAAATGTCTTTCAGCGTAAATATGTCCACTGGAGTCCAGTCAGCCCATCCAGTGGTCTATGTAAGTCATACTGTTCCTCACCCAGCAGCAACCAGTCTCAAATAGTTCTCAGTCTAGTGCTGGCCAGCCACCTATTTCTCACCTCCCCTTTGGGCCCTTGTTTAATTGAGCTGACATGGTCTCGCACACAACACCACCACTGCCACAGGCTCACATTAGCAAGCCTCCACTGGTCTGCAGACCTCCACCTTCCTGTGTTCATGAACCAGCCCTGGCTCTTACAATTGCCTCCTCTTCACCAATGGTCCCTGAGCTGTGGGTGGGTGAGGTTCCATATAGGAGTCCCATCCTATACTCTACAGTTGCTGATTCTAAAACAAATAGCCAATTGTGGCCTTCTGTGTGCATCACACTGATGTACATGAAGCCTCACTGGTGAGAGCTGAGGGATGCATTAGCTTCCTCTCTACCCCTTGTTCTGCTATGTTCTGTGAGCCTTAGTTGCAGAGGTTCAACTGTAAATGTGTCACCTAGGACTGGTCATCTCTCAGACGTATGTTCTCTGTGTCTGACCAACTGTGCAATTCTGCAGTACCCTCCATCTGTTTCAAAAAGAAGTTTCTTTGATAAGTGGTGTACAGTGTGCTTGTCTATAAAGATAAGGGTCGCTATTTAGCATATAGTAAGAAATTTCATCTGTCTAGAGATATGGCAGAGATGGGGTTTTCTCTAGGACCTACATCCTCTCCTGCCATGTGTGCTTGACTGAGTTTACAGTGCCACCCATAAGTTCACTCCCACCGAGGGGGCTTTAAGTCCAATTAGATAGCTGTTGGTTGCCCCCCAGATAACAGTGCCACTACTGCACCAATAGA
>NW_008360305.1:1114220-1152489 GCF_000622305.1 Nannospalax galili | reverse complement strand
ATCCAAAGCTGTGGCAATCCCTTTTCTCTATTTTCCTTAATCAATAGGATAAACTCTAACAAAAGAAAGGGAAGAAAGGAACATTCGAAGAGGAAGGGTTAAAGGGCTAAAGGGGGTGGGGAATTGGAAGGCAGCACAGAAGAGGGAGTGTGGGGAGGGCACATAGTGCGGCAGGCCTTCAGAGAAAGTCATATGGAAAGCTACAGTGGAAAAGCTCCTTAAGGTATGCATGCACACATCTTAAAAAGAGATTCAAAGGAGTAATTCCATAACAGGGAGACATTACCAATTTTAGACATCACAGGATAATGAAAAAACAACAACAACAAACCTCAGTTCCAGGAATGGACTCTCTCTCTAGAAGCTGTTGACCAGGGGTCTCATGGACCATCAAAGAAAACTGATTATTTCCTCTGCTCTTGGTTACCTACCAGAACTGAATAGTAAGACCCTATTGTTGAAGATACTACATACAAGATCTGTAGGAGAAACTGAGAAGAAACCAAGCTGGTGTTGATTTCAGAGCCCCATCTCTAGTGGCTAGCATTCATAGTGCTGGAAGGTGTTATGCATGTGACTAGATAGAGAAGATAATCATCAGCTTTACCCAGATGTGAATCCTGTGAACTCTAACAACTGTCCTGGCAAGTTATGCCCACCTGTGCAATAGTGGCACAAATATTATGGGAGTAATCAACCACTCTTTAACTGGATTTAAAGTCTGTTTCCTAGGATGGAGCCCATACCTGACATTGATATCAGACGTAGGAACCTGAGGCTAGACAGGTCACAGGACATAAAGGAGAACCTAATTCTAGGTTTCTATTAAATAGTTATCATCAAACTGATTCTAATGACTTATTGTTATACCCATAGATTAATGCATCTCTTAACTCTCACCACATAAAGTTTCCTTTCGCAACAGGTGATGATTAACACAGAAACCAACATGCAAAGAACAAGAGGCTACAGAGAGTTTATCTCTGAATAGAACACCTATATCTAATTTCTGCTTCCCAAGGCTCAGGGATAATTGTGGAAGAGGGAGCAGAAAGATTGCAAGAGCCAGAGGTATTGGATGATCACAGGGAAACAGTTTTCCAGGTGGCTGGTCAGTTACTCATATGAATTCATGCCAAAGGGAAAGCATGCACAAGTCCCATACAAGCTCAATCCAGAAAATTCCTCACATAGACATGAGGGAGTGGGTAAGAAGCTCCTACCTCACCCAAGGAAACTGGCAACAGATGGCTGCTGGGAGGGGTAGAGTCAGTCTCTTTAAGCTTGGGACTCTTGGTGGGTTAACCAGGCTCCAGTGGATGGACCCACAATGAGAGACCTTGGGGGACACAAATTAGACTCTATAGGCTTTATTTCATATATAATAGCGTATGTTACATTGTGTGGGGGCAGTAAGGGGAGGTGCAGAAAAGGGAGAGGAGCTACATACCATCAGATGATATTGCATACAATCACAAAATTCAATTAAAAGAAAAAAGTTAAAGGAAGGAGTAAGAAGTAACAGCATGGGGGAGGTTGTGAAGTGATGAATTTAGAGTCCCTGAGAACCAATTATATTTGATTGACGTTGCATTTTGTCTCAGTCTAAGACACGTCTTAATACTAAATGATCATATTTTCAAAAAAAAAGATGAAGAGATAGAATTTCAGCAATGTTAATGTGTGGTGGGGTGAGTGGGATCACAGCAGTGTACAGGTATGGGAGGGATATGAAACCTTCACGGTGGGTGGATGATGAGGCAAATACTGAAGAATGTGCTAGAAGCAGAGATGACAGATAAAGTCATATGAGGGGGGGTGGCTAATGCTGCCTCAGAATCCCAAGCCAGTAACAGCATAGCATCCAGTGAACATGTATGCAGTGGATGATTCTGGGAACCATCAGATTATTCCTGCAGCCTCAGGGACCAGCATGACACCATAGTGCCTCCTACCGTTATCTCTGGCCTCACATTCCCGGGCCACACACAATATCAGGTTTGGAGAAGGAAGTATAGAATGGGAAACTGAGACTGCTTTTCAGAAAACAGTATGATGAAAGGATGGCTTTGGTGATTGAGTCAGACTGACATTTATATCAAATACCTTTCTGCTACCCAGAGGGTGCTGTCTTGAAGGAATTTGAAGACATAACCAAAATCACATATTTTCTCTGCATCACTGTTCTGTGGTGGTGATTGTATGAAAAGGAGATCTCCTCTTTCTACCTAGTAAGGTTTAATTGCCTAGTGCCTAGTCATTTTCTTCCTACACAACTTGGAAAAACCCTTAATTTAAAAGGGTGCTGGTAGTAAGAGACTGCAGGTGTATCTCGAGCATAAAAATTTGCACTATTTCAAGTCATTCCCTCCTCCAGCTTTGCACATTGGGACTCCCGGGTGCGCTCTAAAAGCAGAGCCTCTCTACGACTGTGATCAATTATGTGGCAGTCCCCCAGGTAATTCTAATGTGTAGCCAGGGTGGAGAAACCCTGGTGTAGTCCACGGGGACGGAGCCTGGTGGCCGCATGTGCAATAGTCTTCTAAATTTGTGATAGTTTAATACCATTAGCACCATTGAATGGCTGCCAACTTTGTTCTGCACATTTAGAGGAGTCTGACTTTCAAAGGGGTAAATGGTTTTCAATTCCTTAACATCTATTTAAAGTTTTCCTTGCTGTGCTAATGGTTTTGTATCCAATAAAAAGCACGGGAGTTCCCTATGTTCTCACCAATGTCCATTAATTCCCACTTCCCACTCTGTGAAGCAATTTCTATTTAGGTAAATTAAGAAAACCTAGGGAAATATCTGTCTCTCTTCCTGTCAATTACAAAAGCATCTTTTTGGATACAAAGGATAAGGAGGGCAGATAGTCTTAGGTGTTAGCTGTATATATATGGTGTTTATTTTTATATATGGTGAACTGTTAATGTAGTGATGATCCCAGTGTTTAGTGAGGAAATAATTGAGGTCAGTCTGTGAGACAGTCAGGGTAGAGGAAAATTGTCTGGTTTCCTGATGTCTACCCAAAGAAATGTCCTTGCGATCCCTGACCGCTATGGCTTTTGAGTTGGAGGCAGTACTGTATTAGTACAGCTAACTCATTTTTTTCTTAAGTTTGAACTTCCAACTTTCCTTTAAAGTATTGGTTTTTGTAATGGGGACTTAACTACTGATGGAACCAGGCAATTTTGAATTTGTTTAACTTTGACATAGTCCCAACTACACACTGGCAGCCCCTTGTGCATTTAAATAACCTTGCCTGAAAAGCTGAACCAACAAATCTTTTAACAGTCACAAGAGTAATGTATATTGAGAGGCAGTTATTGGATAAAAATTGGGTTCAAGATGATTTTCAATAGAGCTGATTCGAACGAAACCAGAGAAGTGTCATAAAAATACAATTTCACACACAAGGAGCACGTTCCGAGGCTGAAGTTGCAATTTTAATGGACCCTCTCCCCTTCCTCATCCCGTCAAACTTCTTAGCCATAGAAAGTGAAATGAGAGATTGTTATTGTATTTTAAAGTTCAGAGGAGGACTTTTAGGAATAAAAGAGCAGAGTAGAAAAGACAATAGCTTCCTATAGTCAAAATATTAAATTTTATCTCCTGCCAGGGACATTCAGAATTATAAATTACAAAGTGTCTAGGAAACAGAGTAAAATATGCATGAAAAACTTTGAAGAAAATTTTTTAGAAACAATCTTAACATCAGAAGAAGATCTCAGAGTTGTATATATTTTGTGAACAAAAGAGAGAACTCTATAAACTTTTCCATATATATTGGATTTATTATATTTCTCCAAAGCAATTTGAAAGGCATTGAATTATATTCCCTTTCAGCTTCCCCCTGAAAAATAAATAAAAACACCATAAGTAATAAAAGCAGAAAAGTTGACTCTGAAATTCATTTTTGTGTAGATTTATAGGAAAATTGCTTTGATGTCTTTTCCCTTACTTTGCCTGTTTTTCTTTTTAAGGAAAGAAAAGGACTGTCTATTAAGTTTAACATAAAAACCGCACTCTTCGAACCTCATTTATCTTTGATAAGCCCTGGGCACAGTGCCACAATGACACTATGCACATTATGAGAATTCTATAATCACCCAGACTTTCTTCTGTTTCTTTCATAATCAGCTGAACACTGAAGTCGGCCCTCCCTCTAAGGATGTTAGCCAGACTAGTGAACACATCCTACAGTAGTGGTTGCTGTGCACACAAGGGAGCAGAGGTCAGATTTCAATGTGTCCCAGGAAGGAAATCCTCATCCACCCTCTGCATAGTTTAGGAAGCTTTCTTTGGCGTGTTTGGAGCCAATATCTTAATTAAGAAGGCCAGCTCAGGGGTTCAGATGGCCATGCTGGCGTTAAACAATATCTTCCAATGCCTCTGGTAACGGATGGGGAAACAGAGCTCTCTGCTTTTTCTGCAAGGTTGGTATATGTGAATTGTCCAGCCCCACAGGTGTTAAGTCAGGGCTGAATTCTGACTGGTTTCTCCAAGAGCACAAGGAGGAGGGTGGAGTGCAAGTGAACATGCTGGAAAAAATTTGTACAACAAAATAAAGAAGAATTTGGGGGGAATGGAGCTGGCAAGACAGACTTTTGTCTACTTCATGCTCTCTCTTCTGCCATTGGGGGAGCTTATGTAACTGAGTATTAGAAAGTCAATCAAAGAATTTTGGGTTCAGCTTGGTCATGATTCTTTAAAAACCTTAAATAAGTAACCCATTTTGCTTTTAGGAGAAAAAGATCCGTGTAGGGAAGTTAGTTTTGATTTTATCTTTAGCCATTGTGTTTTCTGATCCTTCTGGTCAACAATATATTTAGTATATATACTATATGTGTGTGTGTGTGTGTGTGTGTGTGTGTGTGTGTGTGTGTGTCCCAATTATCTAGTTCCTCCAAGGGGTAGGGCCTACCACCAAGCATGGACTACTGAAGGAGTGCTGGGAACCATCTTGGGACAGAAACCACAAGCCACGGGTAGCAAGCGTGGTGCAGGGAATGCTCAGCCAGCCGTGCAGCAGCTCAAGGACAGAATGGACTGACTCTTGTGGATCTGGGGCGAGATCAGTGGCCCAGGAGATGTGACTATGGGTGTGATGTGGTCCGATTTGGCAGGCTCTGAGCCGAGGCATGGGGCTAGGCACTGGGTACTCATTCCTTTGTAAGTTAATAAATGTACATAAAGATATGCTATATGGTTCGCTTAATAGCACAAGAGACCAGAGGGAATTTGGGTGACAAAATTGGCATAGTCTGGCCAGATAAAGGAACCACAGACTTGGGGATGTGGGTCTCAGAAAGCAGTGATGTTCCCGTTGCCCCTGTGGCAGGTCAGCTGGGCTCTGAGTCCCAAATCCTGGAGAGAAGCCAATCAAAACCCATATCCTTAATGGGGTTAGGGATAGTCATATGGCTTATACAATGGATCATAAAATCTGTGACTAAAAAGAGGCCAGCCACACAGAAGCGTGGGCCGCAGTTATGTTGTAAATGTGGGGGTGTGTTGTGGTATGTGAAAGGTATTTGTTAAAGGTTACCCAAAGGCTAGAAGAACTTTTACTTGCTCTGGAGCCAAACAGGGTGCCTAGAGAGAGAGAGGGAGGCCACTTTACATCATAAAGGATGTGCCCCAGGCAGTGAAAGCTGCAAAGGCTGCATGACAGACCCAGCCACAGAGCTGGAGAGAGAAAAAAGAGGCAGGACACTTTGACTTGTGTAAGGTCCAAGGACTCAGAGGAAAAGACAGATAACAGTAAAAAGGAAAAAAAGCTAACTGTGCTGTAGCTAGGAAATATTCCATGCTAGAACTGTTAAAACTAGGAAAAACTTACAAGCAAGCAAGCAAAGAGCCCTTGGCCATGTGGCTTGTCAGAGTATGGGACATGGGAGTGAATCACGTCAGTCTAAGTCCTTCAGAAGCTTCACAGCTGAGTTATATAACCACCCAGCCATCCTTGCGCTATAGGCTGTTCAACCTAGGCCAATGCAGGGGGGAGCAGTCCTTAATAGGGTGGCTGGTTGAAGGCATTAAAGATACATGGTTGTCACCAAGGGAGACTAACGTGATTAGCAGGGCCTGGAGGACTATAAAGGAGGGGCAGGCATTACTGACAGAACTAAGTATGACAAAAGCAACATATGATGTCTAGTTCACTGGGCCAGATGAGACTGTGTTCACCAGAGATATGAAAGAAAGCTTAATTCGACTGGGACCTCAAGAATGGTATGGGGCTTTAATGGCTTTACTAAGCCCTTTGATGGGACAGGATCTTTGTAAAGTGAGAGAGGCTTTGGCAAATCTAAATGATTCTGACCAGCATGTAAAACATGTCTATAAAATAACAGAACACCCTATAAGATATAAAAAAGACCAGAGAGAGGAAATGGTTCACTTGGGTTACTCGAAGACAAATGTGGCAAGACTTATGTCAAGCCCAAATCCCCAGAGAAAAAATTGATAGAAAACCAAATTCAGTACTAAGGCATTTCTGGAAGGTTTTAAAACCAGAAGAACAGTTTACAAAGGACATTAGAAGGATAACAACTGTACAAGGGGTGGTTAAGAATCCCCAAGGATTAAATAAGATGCATTTCTCTTCTGATAAAGGCTGTACTAGGGATGGAAGCAGGTTTTCCCACCAAGTTCTCCCCCAGCAACCTGATGTGGTCAAAGGGAAGATGTCTGATGTGTCTACAGTCAGGAGGCAGACCCAGAGCCTTTCTGACTCAGGGACCCACAAGTACAGTGGGGACAGGAGAAGCCTCCTGCCTCCTTAGCCCAGTGCAGGGTCAGGCGACTGGAGCCAACACCTGTAAGTGTATCAAGAATAAAAGAATACAAAGAGCCTCCATGTAAAATCCCCCAAGTACGACAGGACTCCAAAGGGATAAGTAAAAGTGGTAAAGAGCTAACCAAATTAATGCCTCATACCCATGCTATGGTACCTAACAAGGATCTATGGAGAAAAGTTAATACCAAAGGACAAAACCTTTCCATGCTGTGTGAGACCTTGTCTATGATTGATTTAATATATAATGTTAATGTTCCTTCGAGTATTTTACAGATGTGAAACCCATTTGAAAGATACCTGAAGAAGCAAAGGCCAGCTATAGCTATAAGATTCTTGGGAGGTTTATGCTTGGGTAAGATGAGGACAAATTATACAGCTGTTAAGAAAATCTATAGTACCAGGAGTGGGTTGGCCCCCCACTTAAATTGTTGGTCAGAGAGAGATCCTAGAGGTCCTCCTATTCACCAAGGCTATTGCCATTGACATTGGTTGTACACTAGAAAGGTCGGTAAGGCCATGTTGCTGAAGACACTGCATGTTGTGAGCACAGGAGAAGAAGAGATGGAACTGAGACTAAGCCAAAAATCTCCATGCCACTGGATGGATGACGTTTATATTGCCAAAAGGCTTTATGCAGAAAGAATCCCCTATAATTCTACTCAGTGATGGACCCTGCATGCTGCACACCATGGACATGCCAAGCAATACCTGCAAGTGCAATAATGGCTCGACCAACATACACACAACTGACAAATTTCTAATTGGATAAGGCCCGCTCCTAGGGGTGGAACACACATCTGGTGCTGTAGACAAGGCCAACACCTTGTGTTGAGAAAAGCTACAGGCCCTAGTAGAGAAGCCATTGTGAGTATACTGTAGGTTTGGGGTGATTATGATGTGTCCACATAAGTTCATCAATTGAAACACATGTAGAAATTTTGTTAGGGATACTCTGAAAACAGAGGAGCCATGTGTATGTGGAGACCTGACATAGCTGGCCTATTTTTGTACTTTTGTCAACTTCCTGAGTGCAAGAGTGTTCTAATAAATAAATCTGAAAAGCAAGGATACAAATGTGAAATTGTGAACACCTAGAGAGCTTTCTGGTTGTATCACACACACAGAGACACACAGACACACACACAGACACACACAGACACACACAAACACACACAAACACACACACACAAACACACACACAGACACACACAGACACACACACAGACACACACAAACACACACAAACACACACACAAACACACACACAGACACACACACAGACACACACACAGACACACAACTGCATATGGGAGTTTGCAGCATATGGAATGATCGCGTGTCCTCGGCCAAGGCGGTCTGTCTCAGCACAGGCTGCTCTTTGGTTTAGCTCCTGGTCAAGCTTCCCCAGACACAGGTTTCCAATCTTAACACACAGACACACACACAGATACACACACAGACACGCAGACACACACACACAGACACACACACAGACACACACACAGACACGCAGACACACACACACAAAGACACACACAGGACACAGTTATACATACAGAGACAAACACACAGACACACAGACACACACACACACATACACACACACACACACACACACAACTGCATATGGGAGTTTGCAGCATATGGAATGATCGCGTGTCCTCGGCCAAGGCAGTCTGTCTCAGCACAGGCTGCTCTTTGGTTTAGCTCCTGGTCAAGCTTCTCCAGACACAGGTTTCCAATCTGCCTCAGGGGTATTTATTTCAATATGGATCACAGCCAGAAGTTGTTTTCTGAGTGAAAACCTGAAACAATCTCCAAAAATTTCTGTCAGTTCATGTAAAATCATATGCAAGCTTTGTGGCAGCCTTATTTTAAATTACTGAAAGGAGCTTAATACATCAGAGTGCCATGAACCTACTCCACTAGCATTTCAAATTTTATTTCCTCTTAGTCAATGCTTGGGAGTCTATCTATGGAGATACTGGCTTTCCCATCAGTTTTATCCATGTGTATTGTGGAGTTTGTTGATATTTTTCTTTTATAGAAGCACTATGCATAGCTTTTCCCCACTTTAATTTACGAATGGTAAGTAGAGGCACAAAATGATGAAGCGACATGATCAAGTACACTAGATTTCTTTACTGTACATCCCGGTACATTTAGACTTTTTAACTGGTAAAAATGCTTGTAAGTGTGTTTCTATAATTTTCAGAGCCACCTTTCGTTTCCTGGTGGCTGGTGAAGTCAGATTTCAGTATCATTGCACTCGTTCATGCACACTTATTATAAAGGTCCTTACATAAGTTAAATAGAACACATAACGTCACATTTCATGTACACAGATTTGCCCTTTGAACAACTCTCAGGAACACTTACTTCACCTGTACCACGTGTCCTCCAATGCAGCCCAGGACTCTGGTGCCTAATGTCCCCACCCTTCATTTAGTAACCCAGACCAGTTTTTGACCAGAGTCTATGCTGTACATAGAAACATCAGCAGATCCTTGGACAGGACTCCTATATTAAAGTTCACTCACCTGGGGCTCAGGGACCATGGCAGAAGAGGGGGCAGAAAGAAATTGTAAAAGCCAGGGAGGAGGTGCACGACCACATAGAAATAGAATCTTACAGGCTTTTGGACCTAGCTCATATAAACCTACAGCAATGGTGTCAGCATGCACGAGGCCAGGTAAACTCAGACAAAAACACAGCACAGACCTGTGGAAATGGGTAGCAGGCTCCAATCTTGGTTGAAGGGGCAGCTGATTACTGCTGGGTGAAGAAGAACTGGCCTTTATAAAGAGCATGATTCTAGATAAGCTGACTAGATCCCAGTGGATGAACTTGCACTGAGGGATGTCTGGGGACACTAACTTGACCCGGTATGCCTTAACACAGATGACAGAATTCATGAAATCCATTGGATTGGGGGTAGGGGACTATGGGAGGGTGCTGATGGGGAAGGGGGTATAAACATGATTAAGATGTTCTGTATGAAATACACAGAATTTTGATAAAAGATATAAAAAAATTATAAGAAAAGAGGGTTGTGAAATCTTTGGCATTTTCCTAACTTGAGATTGCTAATTTGAATTAGTCTAAATCAGTTTAGTTTTAGAGAGACTATGAAATGAAAGAAGCCTTTGCCCTGTAACATGTTGTCCCAGATATGGGGGGACTCAGGTTTGCTTGAGAAACAAACCTGAGTTGGGGTAGGTTGCCTTTGTTCCTGATTTTTAATTTACCTACTTAAGTTTTTACTTATTTGTTTGTTTATTTGTTTGTTTGTTCATTTGTTTGTTTGTTTTTTGGTCTTTTTGAGACAGGGTCTCCCTGTAGCCCCAGCTTTCTTAGAACTCACTATGTAGACCAGGCTAGCCTTGAACTCACAGAGATCTGCCTGCCTCTGCCTCCCAAGTGCTGGGATTAAAGGCGTGTGCCACCACGCCCTGCTATTTATTTTTATTTTATATGTATGATTTTATATTTATATGTATGATTATATGTATTTTATATGTATGATTGAGGCCTGAAGAGAGTGTTGGGTCCCCTGGAACTGCAGTTAGGGACAGTTGTTAGCCAGCATGTGGGTAAGGTGAACAGAGCACCACCCCCGTGAAAGAGCAGCCAGTGCTCTTAACCACTGAGTCATCTCTCCAGCCTCTATTTTACCTAGTTGTTTAATGGGAAAAATAATCTTTGTGCTATCTTTGAAGACTTTAAGAAAATAAGTGTGATGTTTTTTAAGTTAGGACTCTAACACCATAGAAATGTAGAACTTAGTGTGAGTATATCTTCAAACCAGAAACACTGGCAGAAAGACAAAGGTTAGACAACAGTCAAAGAAACACGGCCATAGGCAGAGGGAAAAAGCCAATTAGGTAAATAGATACAGCATAATGGAGGTTAAAGTCATGGTAGAGTTCATATGAAAATGGACTTGATCCTGTGTGGTAATCAGTGCATTTACAAAGCCAATTGAAAGAAGACAGTTCATATAATTGCATGCTGCATTAATGTACGATAATGCCTAGATGGGACTAGTCCTGGTACCTGCCACACCTGTCAAAGCACAGCTAATGCACTGTGTTCAGTTATTGGCAACATGTTGCTAAGATGGGCATTTTCAAGTTGCTATGTGACCAGAAGGAAACACAAGGGAAATTTATATAAAGAAGAGGAAGTATTAAAAGAAGGTCTGAAGAAACTAAGGCATAAATAGATCAGAAGAGATAAGATGTTGGACCTTATAGAATATGTTCACACACTGATAAGGTATCAGTGTTTAGATCAGTTTTAGGTTGACTCTTGGAATTTTCTTAGAATAAACCCATAGTGATCATTTCTCAGGAAATATTAAGGCAGTTCCTTTTTCTTAGTGCTCTTTATTGTTAGGCATTTAGTCAGAATGGACGCCTTTTGTTCCTTATGGTGTAAAATTCCTTACCTGGCTAATGGTAAAATTGTTCCTAGAGATAGACTGCTCCTTGACATCTGCTGGAGCATGCTCTCCTTCCTTAATTTGTGACACTTGCATCCATGCAAAGCAGCATCTGTGATTGTTTGTGGGAGGAGAGCAGAGTAGTGATTAGGAGTCCTGGTGTGTGGAAGTTCTCTATGTGTTGAACTTGGACTGTGATTCCTTGGTGTGACCATCTTGTGATGAGTTGCTGGTCTCTTCACATAGACTTTATGTATTTCCATGCATACACTGTTATTCAAAGATAAACTTAATTTCAAGAAAGATGTAAGCAAAAGCCTGACTTGGTGATGCATTCTTTTAATCCCAGCACTCTGGAGGCAGAGGCAGGTGGATCTCTGTGAGATCAAGGCCAGCCTGGGTGACATAGCAAGTTCTGGGACAGCTGGGGCTACAGGGAGACCCTGTCTCAGAAACAAAAAACAAAAAAGTTGCAAGCAGTATATTTAAGCACAAAATATGCAGAAAACCTTTGAAGATTGAAAACAACTCTTAAAAGCACCAACCCAAATAAAGAACGGAAAGTGATCGCATGTTCTGTCCTGTCGCTGTGAACCTGTCACTGCTGTTCAGAGGCAGCCACTCTACTCTTATTTCCTTTATTTTAAAATATTTTTATTCCAAATATGGGCAACCATAAGGACTTGTTCCAATATTGGTTTTAGAGCTTTGTCCAAAGTCTTTGTGTACGGTTGCAGTCTGCGACTTGCTTTTTTCAAATCTTTTCCTTAGAGCGTCGTGTTTTCGATTGGCTTTTAGGCATAAACCTTTATTTGCTAAATGTGCACAGAGACCTTCTTCTATTGCGTGATGTCATTTGATGAACACAGATTTTCATTTTTAATTTTAGCTTAATTTGGTTTTTTGTTGATAATATTTTGCTGCTTAGGAGGCTTGTTTACTCTTTTTTTGTGGCATTGGGGATCAAAGAGGCCTCATACACGCCAGGCAAGCACATTACCACTGAAAAACCTCCTCCTCCACAGGGTGTCATTTCTTAGTTCAAGGTCATGCGAATCTTCTTTTGGATCATCTTCTAAGTTTTTAAAATAAGTTATGCTTACACCTGCAAATCAAATTATCTGGATTTGAAGTAGGAGGCCAACAGACATCTTTGTTTCCCATATGATAGCCAGCTATCTCAATCTTGCAAATAGACACGTCCTTCATTTCCCAATGATTAACACAACGACCTTTGTCATAGAACACATGTACGCACACAGTCATGTTTCCAGTTCTGTTCTTCTCCTTTCCTGACATTTGTGTGCCTGCATGCCTGTATAACAGTGCTCTACGTCAGCGTCTTCATCATTTTAGAGTGAGATGTCTCATCTTTTTCTTCTATGTTGAGACTGCCTTGAATCTAATTTGATGCTCTTTTTTAAAAATTTTATTAGTTTTATTTTATGTGTTTGAGTGTATTGCCTGCATGTATGTGAGTGCACCTGTGTCATTCAATGCTGTGGAGGTCAGAAGAGGGATTCCTCTGGAGCTGGAGTTAAGGAAGGTTTGCAGCCCCCACGTGGGTGCTGGGAATGGAACTTGGGTCCTCTGCAAGAGCAGTCAGTGCTCTTAACCACTGAGCCAACTCTCCAGTCTCTTAATGCTGTCTTTTTCATGCACATTTTAATATTAGTGTAGTAAGTCTAGCTATGCTCTTCATCATCTTAAATCTTCTTTAATATTCAAAATTTACTTATTCTTTTAAAATTTCATGTCTACATAAGTTCTCAAAGTCCCCGTAATATCTTCACTCATCCTCTTCCTCTCACACCAACCCCTTCTCTCTCTCTCTCTCTCTCTCTCTCTCTCTCCCTCTCTCTCTCTGTTGTGTGTCACACACTAAATTTAATTAGTGCCTACTAATTTATGCACTCCTTCATAAGCATGGATGGGACATTATTTGCTCAGTTGGGTGCAATATACCATAATTACACCACTGAGAGAGATGAGAGACAGCCACTGCAGCTGTGAGTTCATGGGGCCATGTGCGGTGCAACAATTTCCTTTTAGATACAACTTGCCATCTTAAAAGGAAGTTTTTTAGGGTAAAGAGTGTTTGAAAGGGAGATGAAACCTTCCATTTTGCAATGAAGCTCATTAAACTGAGGAAGCAAAACAACTCAAAAGCTTCAGAAAGTCCCCCAAATTGAGCAGGTTTACTAGGTCTTCCCCTTCCCAAGCATCTATAAACCATAAGGATTGCTGAGGGCACTCCCAGGGAAGCAGAGCTCCCTAGAAGAGGCTTAGAAAAGCTGAGCTACCTGGAAGAGGCAGAGACCAGTCAATTGCCTGGAAGTCCCTCTCCTGTACAGTGAGCTCCAGGGTTCTAGTTTTCATGAGAAATCACCTATGCTGGGCTCAGCCTTGGTGGTGCAGCTATCTTTAAGTCACTTCTGCCTTTGTAAGTAACCACTCATTCATACTTGTATAAGCAACTGCAATAAAACTCATTGGTTCACCAAGTTGGGATTTTGTGGTATCTTCACTTTGGTCTGTCATCAGTTCCTACCTAGAATGAGTAGAGATTTTTTCACATCTCCTGGGGGGTAGTATCACACAGCACCATGTCATATCCAGAACTCAACAAGAGAAGCTATAGAAAATCCACAAACTCGTGAAGATTAAACAACATACTCCTCAATAATGAATGGTTCATTAAGAAAACAAGAAATAAAAAATAAATCCTAGCAATCACTCCTGGCTATATAACCAAAGGACTCCATAACCT
Source organism: Nannospalax galili (assembly GCF_000622305.1). Lineage (NCBI taxonomy): Eukaryota > Metazoa > Chordata > Mammalia > Rodentia > Spalacidae > Nannospalax > Nannospalax galili. The sequence goes on along the minus strand of NW_008360305.1, from coordinate 1,138,473 downwards.
CCTATAGAGACACTTGCAAACTCCCGTTTATTGCTGCTTTATTCAAGATAGCTAGGAAATCAGTCTAAATATCCATCGAGTGATGAAAGATAGTAAGAATATGGTACATATTCACAATGGAATTTTATTCAGCTGTAAAAATCATGGAATTATGAAATCTGTAGGTAGCTAACAGGAACTGGAAAATATTATACTAAAAAAAGTAAAGTAATCCAGGCCCAGAAAAAAACATGCCACATTGCCTTTCTCATATGTGGATCCCAGATTCAAATTCTTGGATTTGTGTGTTTAACCTTGAGTATTTCTAGAGGTTAGGAGGCAAGAGATCAGCCATTGGAAGGATGCTTTAAGGGAGGGGATAGAGTCAAGAAGATGTGCTATGAAAGTAGAGGGGGGAATATTGGGAGTGGAGGTTTGATGGTGAGGAGGAGATGGGGGAGATGGATAACCAAGTCATGTGTGCAAAAACCATATGGAAACCTACTATTTTGTCACTTAATTTAAAAAGTACAAAGCGTTAGAGAGATAATTCAGCAGCTCAGAGTTCTTGCTGCTCTTGCAGAGAACCCAAGTTTGGTTCCCAGCATGCACATCAGATGGCTCACAATCACATAGAACTCTAGTCCAGGGAACGTGATGCCGTCTGGCCTCTGCAGGCTCCTGAACACACACGAAATGCACATAAATTTATGCAAGTATCTCACATATAAAAATAAATAAATCTGTTAAAAATGTATATTTAAAAAAGTGTTTGAAGAGATGGCGTGCATGGATAATGTTGCCCCTAGAAGCCACGGGTTATTAAAGAAAACCCCCAGGGCTGAGGATATTTCTGAGAAAGTTGTTGGTCAGAGGGGTCCTGGAGGCCTCAAAGACAATATGGGGTCTTGCTACCTCTCCTGGTGGCTCACTGGAACCAGATGATAAGTCCGACTACTGAAGAAACTGCACACAGGTTTCAGGACATTCAGCTGGAATGAGTTGCAAGCTTCCTCCCAGTTGCCTGTATTTTACAGTTCTGGAAGTTGCTATGCAGGCTACTGGGGGAAATGGGCATCACAGTCTTAGTCAGATGTAAACCGTGAGAATTGTAGTACCAACGTGTCAGACAAAATGCTCCCCTTGGTAAAATAGCTGCATGACTCTTCCGGGTACCCAACTGGTTTTTGGTTAGATTTTAGGAAAAATTCTTACCTGGTGAACTTAGTGAGTGCTCATGGCTGGCAGGTCATAGGCCCTGGGATGGCACCTATTATAAATGAAAATGATGTTAAACTGAACTCTGAATATGTGTTTATACTCACAGGTAAGAGATGCTCTCAGTGTCTTTTCTACTAGGTGATGATTCAATGTAGAGATTCATAAGTGGTCAATGTGCTGAGAACAACTGAGTGACTGTGGAGTGCTCAGCCCTAAATGGCATATCTATGTCACCTCTCGAAGGCTCGTGGAGAATCATGGGAGAAGGAACTGGAAGAAAGTAAGAGCTGCTGGATGGGACAGACTGCTGCAAAATGATGTCAACTGGTCTTAAACCTAACTCAAGGTGTGGTAGGGCTGGTTTCCTTATGACCCTCAAGAGCATATGATTTCCTTACAGGAGTTATGAGTTGCTTTTTTCTATAGGCTTTTAATATTTTTATCTATTTATAATTTTTCTCTCTTTAGATTTATATAATTTAATTCTTATGTAAATTAATTTTTATTATTGAAAAAAAATTGAATTATATTTGTGTATTGTTTGCTTTTGTAGTGTTATCATGAAACAGATACCTCTGTATTAATATTCTGTCTAGCTTATTTTGACTCATTAAATTTGTAATTTAGAAGTGAATTATTTTAGGGTTTCTGTGTAGGAAGTCACACATTCGTGAAATTTCAGGAATAAAATCCTTTTTTGTTTTTCCTTTGCTTTCTTTGTTACTCCCTTCCCAACCTTTTCTCACTTCCCGACAAGATCTGCAGTTAAATTTTAAATAGCACCAGTGGTAGAGAGCAGCCTCATCCCATTACTGATGTTAATCTTAATACTTAGAGACTTTTATACAAGCCTGGCTGTATAAGATACTATCACACTTTAGAAATAACACATTTAAAAAATATGTAAAAAGATCTGTAATATTCACTCTTGCCATCTTCTATAAAACAAGAGGGTAGTTATACTTTATAAGCAAAAATATATGCAAAAGCTTTTAAACATAGGTCAGCAAATAGAAGCAAAACAATGCAGAATTAAAGAGTTTTAATGTATTAAAGAAAACAAGCAGCCAATATCTAAATGATAGATGGATGCATAGAATAGAAACAAATGGAACAGAAAAGAAGATACAATCTGAAAAGGATGCCCTGTAACATACATGTATGTGTTTCAAGGGTAAAAATTCATCTGGAATAAAAAAAAAAAAAAAAGGACCAGGAAAAACAAACACTGAGACTAAGTCTAATCAATTTCCTGGACTTTAAAGTTAAAGAGTGGATCTTTTGGGTGGTCATCTAAAAAGAGTGAGACACTTACTAAGGGCCAGTATTGCTTTCCATAGATCTCGCTCCCACATCAGGCAGAGGAGGAGCACTACAAAACATTTATTCAAGGGAAGAAAGTGTTGATTCAAGGACTTGGGATCTAATCAAATTGTTCTCCATGTATAAGAACTTCAGGTAAACAATTCTGAATATGCAAGATATCAAGGAATATTTTTCTCATGAGTTTTCTTAAGGAAATGATTGGGGAATTAATTTCAGCTAAGAGATTAGTTGGGGAAATTTGGCAAAATAACTTGTGTGGAGCACTGAATATATACAAAACTATGCCTCAAAGCAAATGTGGAGTTTATGGTGACAGAATTGAATGTGAAAGATATATGCATCTATATTAGAAATGCTACAGCACACTAAAAGTGGGAATGCATCAATAAAGAAGATGATGACTAAGCTCTTTGTGATCAGAGATCAGAGATCCCACACAAGTGAAGAAACAGTAATATAATCATAACTGTATTTAGAAGTACAAACACAAACATTAATGAAGTTAATAGCAAACAGTAAGAAGTAGATAAGTGCTTTAGAAGAAGAAAATAATATACAACACAATTTTATCCTTATTCAAAGAGGATGTAATTACTGTCAAAATAAATAGGTAAATAGTGTTCTTATATAATGTCATAATTATAAAGATAAGTCCTTAGGTCCACCAGAAAAAAAGTCACAAAAATAGGAAAGAAATCCCATTGGTATTAATTTAAATCTTTTTAAAAATGTGGATAGAATAACCAGCCCATTCTGTTCCCATCCTCGCTCCTTGGGCCTTGGATCCTTCCCGATGAGGCTGCTGGAGCTCACCTAACTAGCTGGGATGAGTTAACCAAATCTCACAATCGCACCCATCCCCCCTGCTTTGGGACCACTTCCAGTTCAGCTGCCTCAGAGTTCAGGCCTTCTCTGCGAGCTAGTAAGAACCAGCCCATCCTGTTCCCATCTGCTCTCCTTGGGGCTTGGCCCCTTTCTGCTGACGTTCCCAGAGAGCACCTTACAAGCTGGGAGAACTATCCACATCCATGGAGCCGGGTCACCATGCCCCTGCTTTTGGACCAGCCCCAGTCGCTCAGCTCCAGGGCTCACGAATTCTCTAATTAGCTGGTTAGAGCGAGTCCAGCCAACTCCCCTCCCTTGGCTTGGGTCTAGGCTCTTTCAGTCTTCTAGAGCACTCAACCAGCTGCCTGGATCCATTAGTCCCTCGAATAAAAATTGAGAAAAAAGAACCTAAAGCACAGACCAACTAACTGTTTGTATTCAGTCATCAAGCAACCAAGTGACAGCAGCAATGTTAACAGAATCAAATTTCAAATCAACAAAGGCAGGCCCGAGCTTCATACCAGACATAAAGCCAAAAAAGGAGTCCATATGCTCAGACAAAAGGAAAAAAATGTCTTGACAAATCAAAATAATACGTTCCCACCAAACCCTACACATCATATAGAAATGTTCTAGAAGAACTAGAAGAACCCTGGGACACAGAATTTAAAAGAACCATCATAAACATGATCAAATAATTCAATGAATTCAAAGAACACCCAGGTAAACAACTCAAAGAACTCAAAGAGGGTAGGGATAAGGTCCTGACTGAAGGTAAAGAAAATACAAATACACAGATGAATGAAAGGACAAAGACAAGTCATTGTTTGAAAAGCGAATTCACAAGAGATAGAATTATTGAAGAAAACCCAGGTTGAAATGACAAGAAAAAGCCTCACAAACAGAATGAGTGAAAAAGAAAACAGAATATCAAAACTGGAAGATGAAGGTGAAGAATTGTCCTGCTCAAGCAAAGAATATGAGAAAAAATTTAAAGCACAGGAACGGAATATATAGGAAATGTGGGACACTATGAAAAGGTCAAATTTACGTATCATACACACAGAAGAAGGAGAAGAATCGCAGGTCAATAGCACTGACCAGAGCTCCAACAGGATCGTAGAGGAAAGGTTCCTAAATTAAGAAAAGACACACCCATACAGATACACACAAACAAACCAAAAAGTACACAGAGCAGGACTGGAACAGAAAGTCCCCGTGGCATATCATAATAAAAACATTAAAAGGCCAGGTTTGGTGGCACATGCCTTTAATCCCTGCACATGAGAAGCAAAGGCAGGTGGATAGTTCTCTGTGAAATCAAGGTCAGCCTGGTATTCGTAGGGAGTTCCTGGCGAGCTGTGGAGACCCTGTGTCAAAATGTCAAAACAAACAAACAAACAAACAAAGAATAACACCAAATGTACAGAACAAAGAGATGGTATTGAAAACAGATAAACACTGAATTATATATAAAGGAAAAGCCATCAAAATTACAGTTGATTTTTCAATGTAAACTATAAAAGTCAGAAGAGCCTGAAGCAAAGTATTCCCCAAGTTCTAAATGATCATACACGCCAACCCAGAATATTTTACAGAGCAAAGCTGTCATTGTAGAAGGGGAAAGAAAATCTTCCAGAATGCAAATAGGCTGAAAGAAGGCATATCCACCAACCATCCCTATGGAGAATACTTTAAGCAATTCAAAAGACAGAAGAAAGGAATGACCATTCCCCAGAGGACACGGGAAGAAAACAAATGAAGGTATAATTACGGAAATACAAAATAGAACAAAATAGACAATAACCAATACACATCTTACAATAATAATGTTGTCAATTGCTTCAATACCCCAGTCAAAAGACACAGACTAGTTGAATGGATTAAGAGTCAAAATCCATGTCTATCAGCACTTCAAGGATAGGCATTACCTTAGAGTGAAAGGACAGAAAAATATTCCAAGCCACTGGCACCAAGAAATAAGCAGGTGTTGTGATTCTAATATCTGAAAAAAGGCTTCAAATTAAGATCAATCAGCAGAGATAAAGAATATCACTGCATTCCACTCAAAGGAACAATTGACCAAAAAGACATTATAATCACGAACATATATGCATCAAATGCTGATGCATGAAATTTCATAAAAACAGTACTACAGGACTTCAAAACACAGTTTAACTCCAACTCAGTAGTGGCTTCAATACCCTACTTACTCCAATATTCAGGTCAACTGAAAAAAGAATAAACAGAGAAGCATCTGAATTAGATGGCATACATCAAGGGGCAGTAACAGACATCTACATAATATTCCACCTTAGTACAAAAGAAGGGCATTCTATTTATCAGCCCATGGAAGTTTCTCTAAAACAATTCATACTGAGGCACAAAACAAACCTGTATCCAACATAATCCCACATGCAGAAAACCTTGAAGTATTCATATTAAAGTCAGGAGCCAGACAAGGCTGTCTACAATCGCCACTCCTTTTCAATATCATGGTTGAAACTTTTGCTGGAGCAAAAAGATGAAGGAGGAAATTAAAGGGTTCTAAGTGGAAAAAAGGGTCAAATTATTCTTATTTGAAGATTATGTGATATTTACATGAATTCCAAAAAATTCCACCAGAAAACTTGTAGAAATTATCAACCCTTTCATCAAAGTGGAAGGTTACAAAATCAATTTATAAAAATCAGTAGCTTTTCTATACTCTATGTGCAAAATATATATCTTTATATTTGCAAATATACCAGTCATCACTCATCAAAGAAGCTTCCTTTGCACCAGATGGAGACTATTACCAAGTACCACAACTAGTCACACACAGACATTTTCTAATTTCCCAGGCCTAAGTGACATATCTACAAAGCTACCTCTGCACCTAAGGCTTACAAAACATAGTATATGCTTTAGATGGATTTTATTTATTAATTTTATTTTATATATATCAGTATGTTGCCTGCATCTGTGCAACCACTGTGGAAATCAGTGTGGAGAACTCTTAAAAAACTAAAAATGAACCTACCATATGGCCCAGTTATACCACTCCTTGGCATATACCCAAAGGATTCAGCCTATTGTAGAGACACTTGTACAACCATGTTTGTTGCTGCTCTTTTCACAATAGCCAAGAAGTGAAAACAACCTAAATGCCCCTCAACTGATGAATGTATAATGAAGGTATGGTACATTTGCACATGGAGCTCTGTTCAGCAGATAATCATGAAACTTGCAGGTCAATGAATGAAAGTAGAAACTGTTATACTAAGTGAAGTAACACAGACTCAGAGAAACAAACTATGTATGTTCTCCCTCATTTGTGGATCATAGCTCCAAATGCTTTTAGATGAGCATGCATACTGATGTAACTTATGTGGCAGCAGGAGCCAATAAAATGGAAAGAATCATGGGGGCAAAGGGGAAGGAGGAGCTTAAGAGTGTGGGATAGTAGGAGACAGGTGGGAAATGGAGAAAATGGGGTTATTTTACTGGGGAGGAAGCAGGGAGGATAATACAGGGGTAGTGAGAGGCAAGATAAGTAACACTTAGATGGTGTTAAAAACCAGAGGGAAATAAATTAGTTCAAAGTCTTACTGAAAAATACATATGGGATATATAAACAGGAGTGCACAAGTATAGCTCCAGTGTATATAACAAAAACACAGCAGCAGACAAGAGAAACCATCCTTCAAGATGTTGGTCAGAGTCGTCAAAGAGACTCACAAAATAACACAGACTGTAGCCACAGTCCTTGAGTGCCTCCAAGAATTTGAAGGCAAGGCCCTATTGCTGAAGAAAGGTCATACTTTGGACACAGGATTTGGAGGAAGGGAGCTGAAACGGACCTGGAAGCCTTCTCTCAGAAGACTTGCTCTCATTGTATCAGAGAATACTATGCATGTGTCAAGGGCAGGGGGGAATCAATTGGTCTTACCCAGCTGTAAAGCCTAATGAACAATGACTGGCCCAGAATACTATTGCTATTGGTGCAGCAATAGGGGTTATCAACAACTGTCTAATTGGAATAGGGGCCTGCTCAAAGGGAGGGAACTCATGTGTGGTACTGAGAACATGGTCAAATACACATCACTGGAGAGTTAATAAATCCTAGAGAAAAACCTACTTTTTCCACATTCCTAGACAAACACAATTTCTTACTGTATTCTAAATATGCATCTTTATGTTTACAGACATGTCTAACTCTCACCACCCATCAAAGAAGCTTCTTTTTACAACAGGTGGAGATGAACAGAATTCTGCAACTGGTCGAATGCAGAGAATAATTGTTTTTGAGACACTTGTCCCTAAGCGACACATTTTCAAGTCGATTTCCACACATGAGATGAATGCATCTTTCAACTCTCACTAGAGAAGTTTCCTTATACAACAGATGGTGATTAACACAAAAGCCCACAACTGACCAATGTGCAGAGAACAAAGACTGCAGAGTACTCATCCCTGAATAAGACACCTGTTTCAAACCTCTGTCTCCGAAGGCTCATGGATCATTGCAGAAGAGAAGGCACAAAGAGTGTAAGATCCAGAGGTGCTGAATGACCTCATGGAAACAGTTCTTTTCAGACAGCTAGAGTTACACATGTGAACTCACAGCACTCCTGACAGCATGCACTAGTCCCATGCAAGTTCAAAGGAGCCACAATCCTAGGGTAGACATGGCAGGTAAGAAATGGGCAGGAAATCCAATCCACCTAAGGAACTTTTGGCAACTGATCACTGCTGGGAGGTAGAGAGTCAGTCCCGTAAAGGGATGGGACTCTTCGGGGCTTAACCAGGCTCCAGTGAACGCACCCATGCTGAGGGACATGTGGGCACACAAATTAGACTCCGTAGACCATAAAGTATACATTGTAGCATATAGTGAATTGAGCAAGGGGAAGTCAGGGGAGGGCAAGATGGGAGAGGGGATCGATCTAAATACTATCAAACTATGTTGTATGAAAATCACGAAGAAATCAATAAAAGATTAAAAAATAAAAATGATAAAACTATGGCTAAAAGCAGTACATAATATAGAAATGAGATGAGAAAATTTCATATCAATAAGTATAAAAGAATTAGATAAAATATTATCAGAAAACATATTCAAAAAATTACAAAGAATTTTATACAAATATATAGAAATTACACTGTGTATAGTTGTGTAGTGACTAAAACGGAATACTTCAGAAATGTCAAAAGCAAAAGGATAGAAATGCACACATGATAAAGAGAAACAAAACATAATGTGGTCATATCTGTTACTCTAGGTAGAAGTTTAGCCAAAAATGGGTATACTTTGCTATTTTGAAAAAAACACTCACAATGAAAGGACTGTTCAGTATCACATACCCAATGCCTCCATTTCCCAAAATAAAAATTATAAGATAAACATAAATACATGGGTTTAAATAACTAATTCACCTCTTTAGCCCATAAGCCAAAAGCCTACAATATTGAAATAATAATTTTATAGGAAAATGTGACAATTAAGCATAACCAACAAACCCTGGGCATGGTGGTGCGTGCTTGTCATCCCAGCCCTGGGAACGCTGGGGTGGAAAGGACTATAAGTTTGAGGCAAGGCTTTTTACACAGTTAAAACTCTGTCTTCTCCCTCAAAAATAAATAAAAGAAGGAAAAAACCCCAAATCCCCAGTAAAATACAGAAAACAAGGGTGATTAAGTTAAAAGGACTTTCCCTGGGTAAGCAGAGTAAGTTATCCGTGCATCACCTCACAGGACTACACTTTCTCAAATCTTTGATTAACAGTCTCTCCAATGCTCTTTCAATTGCACCAAAGAATGTCAGATATCACATTTAAAGCAGAGGCAGGTTTTTAATTAACTCACCAGCATTGTGTCTGTGGAGGATTAGGATAATTAAGGTCCTTTAAATATACATAGGTAACATGAAATAAATGGTTGGGTTGGCATGTCCCGAATGTTCAGTGACTGGATAGCTTCTTTCCTGGAGAAAGAAACCTGTTCCTTGTGGCGCTCTACGGTCAGCACAGGTGGAGTTCAGTGGCTTTCTTACACTTGGGCCATACCAAAAACTCTGTTGCTGTGGTTGGAATAATTACATATTAATTTTATCACAATCTACAGTACTTTTCAAATACTCATATGCATTTTGCGTAGTTGATTACATTGTGCTTTACAGAACTGTCACTTCTGGGCTTTGCAATTTTTAAAAATATTTATTTTAAATGTATATTTTATTTTATATGCCTGCATGTGTGCAAGTGCACTCATGTCGTTCAATGCCTGCGGATGTCAGAAGAAGGCAGCAGATCCTCTGGAACTGGAGTTACCTTTGGCTGTTAGCCATCACGGGGGTGCTGGGAACTAAAACTCAGGTCCTCTGTGAGGACTGTCAGTGCTCTTAATCGCTGAGCCATCTTTCTAGCCCCTGAGTTTTGAAAGTTTTAATGTTGATAGGAAACCTGGCAATCTCCAGGAGAGTGTACTGTTGGTTTGCTTTCTGGCATGTTTCAGGCCATGGGTCAGGGAGTCAGTCAGTGTTAGGGTTCCACTAGCCCATTTCAGTTATTGATCCTGGGGCAGAGGAAATCGTGATAGGTAAGTGAGCACATCTTGAGGCAAATCCAGTCCAGCATTCCATATATTCCATACCATCACCCTTTCCAGTTAGTGAACCATGGTGGTAGCTTTAATTCTTAGAAATTCCCTAAATATCATTAATCAATGAATAAATTTCACTACTAAGGTCACCTTGGTCACCAACGTACCATCAAACATCTCTGCCAAACGAGAAGACGCTTTCTGATTGTTGTTTTTTCCTTCTGTTTCCTTAGCTCATATCAGAGATGGACAGGTTACTGTTTCCACTACTCCAAAGAATACAGTATGTGGCGAGATGCTTTCTGAGTATGCATCAGGCTCTGAGTTCTAGTCCCAGCTCAGTGACAGGAAGTGCTTAGATTTCACATCTTTGGCATTCCGCCTCTGCACTTTATCTCTCATAATTTCCACTGGCATGAAGCCAATAAGGTCAGTGGGCTATCTCCCATGATTATCCTCTCGGGCCTGAAGAGGAAGGACATTGTGAATACCCAGTGATACCAGGTTTCCTCTGACCAATGGATGGTTTGATGCATCAATAAATGCAGTGTCATATGGGCTTTCTTGAAGAACAGCTAACAAATAGGATCGATTACCCATAATAAATCCATCCTAAAATTTCCATCCTAAGATTTGGGATTCCTTCCTCATCAAGTTACAGAAATTTCATCATTCAATAAATAAAAACCATTTCAATTTGTTTACAGTAACACAGGCATTATAATGGGATTAGGTAAGTACACCCAAAGTAAATCATTTGTCTTGAGAAAAATATTGTGTCTCGTTCTCATTGGCGTAACATTTGGGATCTATTCCTATCCACAGGCTCCATATGTTTGTGGATGGAAATTAGTGAAAACTTGCAAATATTGTAGTTTTTAGTGCATCTCCTCCCCAGCCTTTGTTCTCATTAAAAAATGTGTTATCTGGTTGTGGATTAAGCTGTGAAGGTTACGACTGATCCATAAGTAACCTTAAGGAAAGTAGTCACCCTCTTGCCCTTGTCCTGTAGATACTGGAGATGCTGAAAGCCGCTGCCTAGGAAAGGCTTGGAATACTAAAAGAGGCCCCTCCCCATTTCTTCTTTCCACTACTCACCAGTGTCTCAAGGGGCAGAATCTAACTAGAAGTCACCAAGCGGGAGAACCCGCACGTGCCAAAACAGCAGGTCTCCTCCTACTCTTCTCTGCTGCTCCAATACCAATGGGAAGTCTAGTTTCCAGAAATATGGGGTGTAGAGCATACTAAAAGAGGCCCCTCCCCATTTCTTCTTTCCACTACTCACCAGTGTCTCCAAGGGGCAGAATCTAACTAGAAGTCACCAAGCAGGAGAACCCGCACGTGCCAAAACAGCGGGTCTCCTCCTACTCTTCTCTGCTGCTCCAACACCAATGGGAAGTCTAGTTTCCAGAAATATGGGGTGTAGAGCTCCCTAGGCTCCTCTTCACACTAATGTTGATTGTGGCTGATTGCCACACTTACCTGTGTCTTCCATTTTGATTAGTTACCGTAATTTAACACATTTTCAACCAATTCTTGTCTTTAAACTTTAAAAGGAAATACAATAGTTCATTAATATTTTTCTTTTAACTTTTGCTACTTTTTAATATATGTTGTGGATTAGACTCTAAATGACAGAATTATTGAGATGTCATTCTAGGTACAGACCTATGAATTAAAACATCATGTTTGCTTTATTATGAAATGCACAAACATGTTGGAGTTTAGGAAAACAAATGAAACTCTGAATAAAACAAGCGGTGTGTCATTGTCAATTCTGGAACCAGAGTTCAGAAGATAGATTTCCTGTTTATCTAGAAATCTATTAGAGAAAGAATTACTTAATTGCTTTATAGTACCACAGTACTCCTTTGTTTAGCTCATACTCCTTCATTTCAGGTCCTTACCTCTAAACAACATTCACAGTGGGCTTTGCTCAGACACGACATCCTTTCACATCTCTGTGAACCATGCTATTCTAACCTTCTCTTTCTTCCCTTCTTTTAAAGCGGAGTGAATGCTTCTCACTGAGCAGGGCCGTGCTCTCCTGTTTTCACCTTTGTTAAGCTTTAGTAAGTTTTCCATTAGGTTCCCAGCGTCCTCGGTTCTCATTGTGTCTGTATCACCCATCACATGTTTGTAACGCTTAGAACCTCCCTAGAAATGTGGATTTTTCATTTACCAAGTGAGCCGATGTCAACATTGCATCTAGTATTTAATGCTTTTTATCTCGTGCTTTAAATTTTGCGTTCGCTTCAAGACGATAAATGAATGTTATTTCCATTTCTGTCTCTAGTTCAGTGCTGGGTACATAGTGCAGTTCAATAAATGCCTAGTGTAACTTTATCCTGTGTCGGTTTTGGGTGGCGTGCATATTTCAGTTCTTCCTGCTCATTCTGACCTGACAAGTACCAATTTTCTAACCTTTAAAAACACCTGGAAATATTTTAAATGTTCATATTCCTTTCTGAGATTATTTATCCACTTCCTGCAGATATTTGCTACCCTGAAGAAGTGTGTATCATTCCAATTTTATGAGCAGATATTAGTTTTACCTGATTAGTAACAGTTAGACTCAATTCAATTTTAATTTTACACTCATATCAATAATTTATTTAGGAAATATTGCACAGTTTACATTAAAATATTGGCTTTTCTTGAAGGGGTCTTTTGTAGTCTCTGTTTTACTGTAATTCTTGGTTCGGTAACAGTGCTGTTCAGGCTTTCAGTTAGTTTTAAATTTTTCATAAAGGCTCTGAACTGACCCTAAGCCTGTGAGGGCAGGTAATTGAACTCTAAGCCAGTGTTTTCAAACAGCAGCAGCAATTGTAAGGCAACAGTGTGTGTGTATGCTGAGGATTCCTGGGGCAGGGCAGACATCCACAGAAGCAATGTGTACAGGTAGACCACAATTGTCATCTGTAGTGTCATCTCAGGGTACAATCATACAGGCTAAAAACACGGGCAACTTTGGAAACTTCACTGGGACTATTACTTTGCCTTTGGTTTCTGTGGATTCCCGCTTTACAGAACAAAGGCTCGAAAGAGAAAAAAATACTAACAAAAGAGAAGTATGTTTCATGCTGAAATATCGAGTGCTAGGATGTTTCATTTTCAGACAGTGAAAGCTAGTATGTTACCATAGTGAGCAAATGGACTTTTTGTCTGGACAGAGCCTGCTTGCCCTTCCAGCTGACTCTTCCCTGCACACTAAGGGATGGAATGCTAATAGAGTCCAGTTGTGTCTTTCCCGACCTCATTTCTTTTCTCTGCATCTTGACACTGTATCAGTTTGAGGCAAGCTGTGACAGGCACATTTTCTAAAAGGATAGCCATGTTGGGGAGCAACAGTCAAAGGCTCAGTGCCAGGTTTAGCCATTAGCAGTAGGAAGAAAAAAAATCTTGTTTCAGCCTTGATCACTAGAATGCTACCCACTGACATTTGAAATAGCTCTGTCCTGTTAATTAAACAAATTGTTTTGCACATCTGCTAGGTGTTTAAAGAATATGAGGATAGAATTTGCAGGTCTTTAGTGCTCTTTCAGAGGAAATGGATTCTATATTATATCTGAAAAAAAGTAAAATCCTGAGCCTTCTTCTGCAATGGTGTTAATGTAGCCTGCTACACTCAGTGATCACAAAGAATGATGGTTTGCAGAAGTTTCATTAAAATCACACCCTTTTATAAGGTTTTTAAATGAAGGTATAGAAATAGTATAAATGATCTTTTTGTTGATTTCCCAGAATATTAAGATACCTTAATCTGAGATAATCAAGAGACAATAATATTTTTAGCCAAAAAAAACCCCAAAACCCCATAACTTTTTTCTTTGATCTTCAAGTTCCTTTGCCTGTGAATCTGGACTGCTGTCTGCTGTCTCTTATCCACCTGTTCTCTTCCTTGCCTCCATTGGTTACAGTGGAAGTCTATAAGCTAGGCTGAGGAGACTGTTTATGAAATTTGCATGTGTCTTAATTTACTGTGGGAATGATTTTTCTGGGAATGCCTTCTCTTACAAATGAGAATTTACCTAGCCCTGTAACCAAACTTAATCTTGAATTTTGAGATCATTTAACACTACTTCAATTTGTTTGCGAGGTAAACAATCTTACTAGGGCTTGTTTGGGCTCCTCTTGTAAGCTAAGCGTATATAGTTTTAATTCTTGGTGACCCTTCCTTGCTCCTGACCCACCATAACGTATGTGTGTGTGAACACTGTGAAAATATCATTGCTGAAAGCAGGGAATCATGGGAAGCAATGAATTATCCCACTGATGCCGCAAACAACATATGGCATTATATTGATAACATCTGTTGGTGGTTGTGTGTTCTGCTCTGGGTCAGTAGGGGTCAGAAAGGGAAATTCTTTTCCTTTTTTTCCTTATCATGCAGGATGTACTGTTTTAATGCATAAGAAGCAAGTCTGTTTAGGGAACAGTTCTGAGAGAACTCTGAAGGAAACAGTTCTCAGAACACAGCAGCCTCAATGCTGGTTTTAACTCTAACTAAAACCATAATTGTGACCCTAACTTATTTTATTTGTTTTGCTTATACCATAAGAACTGAAAGTACTTTCTGTAGTTTCCCCCAAACAGGAAAATCAATCTAAAATACATCCTAGTGCTTTTCAGAAGATAGCCACTTAATCAATGTCAAGGCTCAGGCTGTCTGTGTTCAGTTTCACTGTATTGTGTCATCTGCCACAATGTACTAATGTTGACATTATGTAAAAAAGGAAACCAATGAGGTCTTTGGGGAAAAGCTTCCTTTGCAACACACTTACTATTTCAAGCGAAAACATTTAATCTTTTTCTCTTTTCTTTATCTGCATTTCCAAGTAGAGAACTTTTTTTCACCTCCGATTAAGATGTCATCTAAAGAAATGGTTTGATCACTAAAAATTATTCTAAAAAGCTTTGAACTATACACATTATATTGCACAGAGTCTGGTAAGACATACCCCAAAAGATCTTTGAATTAATACTTGGCGTTTGAGTTAACAGGGAAACCAAGGGAGTGAAAGACGCTGATTCCATCGATGGAGCACATCCCTGTGTCACCATCTTTATGGAAGTTCCTAAATTCTGCTTTACACTCTTGCCCAAAGACCTGAATGAGCGCTATGTTCCCACTTCTGGTATTTTTTTTTTCTTTTTAGGGCAGGACTCCCCTATACCCCCAGCTGGCCTTTATGTAGCAGGCTGGTCTTGATCTCACAGAGATCCACCTATCTCTGTTTTCCTTCCTTCCTGAGTGCTGCAATTAAAGGCAGGCCTCACCTGCCCAGAATCCAGGTGTATTTTTATACTGTGTGGGGGTTGTTGAGGTTGTCAGATTCAAAAGTAAAGAATGATGATGACAGTGTATAGACTTGATCATTTCTTTTGTTTTTTTCTTTTTTACTGTGTCAACAAACCTAATGAGAAACTATATTTTCGATGATTCCCTTGGTTGTTTATTTTTCAGTGAGCCACAAGAAAATTTAATGCAGGATTTGGCCTATGAATGTGAGATATCTGTCATTATATTTGAAAGTGTAATTGTCAAGCTGTGATCCAGCCCACTGCCTGTTCTTGTAAATAGCTGTATTGGAACACAACCATATTTGTTTATCCATTTTCTTCCTACACTGAGAGATCTGAGTGACTGCAAAAGAAATTATATGTCCTGCAAAACCTACAGTGTTTTACTAGATTGCATTTTATTTTGAAAATAAGCGTGCTGGCCTCTGTGTTCCAGGTTATTGAAGGGTTGTGGTTGGTGCAGATGGTCTATTTCACTGGTGTGAAGCAACTGGATCAATTCCAGCTTCTGGAGTTCCAGGCCAGGCACATGTGTGATTTTACAGCAGTCCACACTAGCTTTATCAGTAGGCCATCTGTACCACGGGGTTAGGAATGCTGAGAGACAGAGTGGGCTTCCAGTTTCCCTTGTGAACTCTGGTTTGTTTACCCACGTCACAGTCTGTCCTAGATTTTCCCCAATTCTGTCTGTTTTTCTTTTTGAATACAACCAGAAGTTGACTTCTACCCCCCAGTAAAACACCAAAGGAGCAACTTCCCTTAGATCTTCTTCCCTGAGCTCCCAGGTCTCCGGTCTGTGACTTTTCTCTGACCATCCAGTCATCTCCTTCATGAGCACTATTTCCCCAAAGCAACAACTAAGATTGAATTTCTATAATAAATCTCAATTCCAATTCTCTCATGTTTATTATACTTAGATTCTTGTATTGTTGTCATTAGGATTACAACTCTAATGACGTTATAAATAACCCCTAGAGTATGTGTGTCTTGATCTTAGATTAAATAATGGGGGAACCTTCACCATTTCCTGATTTCCCAAAGGCCAGCTTTTAACACTGCCATATTGGATATCAGGTTTCAAACCATGAATTTTAAGGGATGCGTAATTCAAACTATAGCAAGGATCCAGACAATTAGTCAATAGCAATCTATCCCTGGCACTTGACAGTTTTTCCAGGTTAGGTACCTGGTACAAATATGCATCACTAATGTGTCAAGGACAAGTTCTTGATCTGTTGGGACATCAGCATAGTAAAACAGTTGTTTTATACCACTAAATTATGGATAATATTAATGTGCTAATATGTTTCAGAAATGGAGATAAGGGAAAAAAGAATAAAGAAAAGCAAACAGTTTGGTATATTTCTTTTAGTTCCTTACCTATGTAACACATATGTCAAATAAAGGAGCTCTAAGTAGGTAGGAAGCTGTATTCTTTTACATAGTGCTATTTATGTCTTACAATGCTATTTATCATAAAATTCTTCAATAACCTATTCTTCACCACACTGATAATGGAAGTTATTGAATAATTTTCACCAGTCAGTCTTTCATGGAAAACATGTAAAATGCCATGAAGTGTGAAATACTTCAATTTTTTATGCCGTTTGCCATCATTTATCTCTTTATATTTATTTTTATTTCTCCTCTTTCTTCTCATAAAAGCCCCTGTCCCTCATTTCCTTCCTTTGATCTTTTTACAAAACTGTCCCCTCTGGTCAGTCTTACCAACACAAACTACTTTCACTTGGTAAATGCATTAACTCAAATCAAATTAATAATCCTACAGAATCTTCACAATTCTTAATCACCTCCTTAATCCTTGAAATGCCACCTCTTCACTCTCTTCTGAGCATTACCCTCGGCTACTAAGTCTACCTCATAAACTGAGATGACGACCAACAGGAAACCCTCCTTAATCACCATACTGCCAAATCGCCTTCCCTTAATCATGCCCACCGTTGTCTCTGGGTCTCTTTCAGTACAAGATTGTGCTCTGAAGTCACAATCTGTTTGGTTTCCTCTGAAGTTTATACTTGTGGTTCTATCTTCTGTTTCACCTTGGATTTGGTTTTCTGAAGAGTCAGTCTCATATCTGTTTTTCCTCTCTTTCAGACTTCTCCCAGAATTTTCCCTTCAGACTGGACTCTCTTCCATAGCTCTTAACGTGCTCTCTCAGTGTGATATGACACTCATTCCCATTGGCTTCATCAGTTCAGTCAAAGTTCCTTTGAGAATGCTGCTAATAGCCTGATGTGGTCCAAGGTGATTTCTCTGTTCTCTGTTGTCTACACTGTCTCTTGTCTGGCCACCCATCTGAACTTGATGGTCACCACACCTTCTTTTTGAAAAGATCCCGTTTAGCTTGCTTATCCTGTAATCTTCTGGCTCTCTGCCTGTGTCCTTGGTCCACCCTCCTTCTTCTTTGTTAACCCCTCTTCTTGGGGCTCAATCTTGACTTCCCTTTTGATAATCTGTCTCAAGGTAACATGCTATATTCTTACAGATTTAAATGCTGCCCGTTGTAACAACTTGATTTTCTTATTTACGTCTGTAGCTTAGACTTCCTCTCTGAGCACAGTCTTAGGATCCAGCTCTTTAACAGCTCCACTTGAATATTTCTTAGATATACCGCATTTAACTTGCAGTCTTTGATTGAATCCCACACAACCAGGCTTTGGAACATGAATTTTGGAGCATGATATATTTTTTTTTTAATCATTATTTTTTTTATTTTTTTTTTCATACAGAAGAATTCACTCCAAAGCAATTGACATTGAGACGTTTTCACATGCATTTCTAATCTCTATATACATGACTATCACTGGTCACAGTCGCCCACCTTCTGAGCTCCTCGGCATCTGAGCATGAATACAAACTCATCAGATAGACAGCCTTCCTCTCCAACTAGAGGCTCCATACTCTGCCATCCCTGTCACTGTCCACTGTGTTATCAGCACCCTCATCCATTCCCCCTATCTGCCCTTCTGGTAAATCTAGTCAGCCAGAGGTCCCTGTTCCAGGAGGGTCAGCTGTTCCTCATCTACGGCAATCCATTGTCAGTATTTCTTTGGATAGAATTGGGGTCTGCTGTTCATTTTTCCAGTAGTATGTTGGGTTACTGTCTGGAAGAGCCTTTATCTATCCTAGCCAACAACTCGACTGAAGGTATCGCCTGTCTGGCTTTGTTGTTTGTTGAGTAACTTTTAGTTATGTATATGTATGCTCTTATGATATTATGTTGGCCCCTTTAATCTTTGGTTATACTTCCCTTTTGGGTGTTTAAGGACATACAATTGGACCAGATAAACTGATTTGTTTTTACTCTTGAGGTCGTTAGAGGATTTGTTCCTCAGGGGTCCCATGGAGTTGGGAGGAGCCCCTGGCTCCTTTCTTTTACCAGCTCCATCCATGTGAGGATAAGTCAAAGGTCCTGCTCGACCATTGTTGGCTCCTCTTGGAAGCATGGAGGAAATGATTCCTCCGTGTTGACCCTCCTCTTTATAGACTGGACACTGGCTCAAGTCCATCTGGTGGGGTCTCCTCAGCTTCCTTGATCAAGAGGCCAGATGACCCACAACCATTACAGGACATTTTGTGCGATGCTCATAGTCCCTGGGAACTTATCGACCCAGGAGGGCAAGGAGCAAAAAGTGTCCTTTGAATCCCTCTGACCCAATTAGTATAGATCTCAAGGTATGTCTGTTAAACATCCAAGAAGGTTAGTTCCACCATTCTGGCATTTTTAATTACTGTGTGTCTTGCAGATAAATCTTGGGTAATGACCAGTTGGTCTCAAATAAACCTTATCTAGAGATATTTTTCTTGATCTTTTATGTATAATTTGTCAGTAGATTGTAGGAATAATATGGTTCCCTCTGGTTTTCGTGACTAGCTAGGCATTGTTTCTCTCTTGTATCGTCTCCCCCCTCTATCATGGTTTTCCCACTTAAGGTGCCTGCACTTCCCCCCCTTTCTTCCTTACTAATACCCTTGCTCCCATAATCCTACCTCTGTTGAACTGTTTCTTTCTCCTTATCCCCTAGGTTCCTCATATACCCTTCCCTCCCCCCTCCCCTAATCTGACCCAATTTTTATCCATATCTCCCTTCTTAAGGTCTGTTGCCTACTGTTCTTCTCCTTCAGGTTATTTCTTTTCCTTTACCTCACTGTTTCCTTACCCTTGTCCTGGTTCCTGCAGTTATGTCTGTTTGCATACTTATTTATCAGAGTCTGATCCTAGGATCCACATATGAGGGAGAACATATGTCGATTTTTTTTCTGAGATTGTGTTACTTCACTTAGTATAACAGATTCTAGTTCCATCCATTTACCTGCAAATTTCATGATTTCATCTTTCTTTACTGCTGAGTAAAACTCCATCATATATATGAACCACATTTTCATTATCCACTCATCAATTGAGGGACACCTAGGTTGCTTCCATCTCTTAGCTATTGTGAAAAGAGCAGCAACAAACATGGATGTACAAGTGTCTCTGCAACAGGACAAGTTCTTTGGGTATATGCCAAGGAGTGGTATAACTGGGTCAAATGGTAGGTTCATTTGTAGTTTTCTAAGAGTTCTCCATACGGCCTTCCATAGGGGCTGAACCAGATTGCAACCCCACCAGCAGTGGATGAGTGTTCCCCTTTCCCCACATCCCCTCCAACACTTGGCATCATTTGTTCTCTTGATCTTAGCCAGTCTGACTGGGGTAAGGTGAAATCTTAAAGTGGTTTTAATTTGCATTTCCCTGATTATTAGTGATGTTGAACATCTTTTAAGATGTTTCATAGCCATCTTTACTTCTTCTTTTGAAAATGTTCTGTTCAGCTCCTTAGCCCATCTTTCAATTGGGTTGCTTCTTGTCTTGGGTCTCTGTTTTTTAAGTTCGTTATATATTCTGGTAATTAAACCTCTATCAGATGTATCGCTGGTGAAGATTTTCTCCCATTCTGTGGGTTTTCTGTTTGTTTCCTTGGTTGTCTCCTTTGATGTACAGAAGCTTTTTAGTTTAATGAGGTCCCACTTGTTAATTCTTGCCCTTGTTTCCTGGGCTATTGGTGTCCAGTTTAGAAAGTCCTTTCCTACACCTATATCTTGTAGGTTTTTCCCAACGTTTTCTTCTAAGAGTTTCAGACTTTACATTGAGGTCTTTGAGCCATTTGGAATTGACTTTTGTGCAGGGTGAAAGATAGGGGTGTAGTTTCATTCTTCTACAAGTGGAGATCCAGTTTTGCCAGCACCATTTGCTAAACATGCTGTCTTTCCTCCAGTTAATGTTCTTGGCCCCTTTGTCAAATATCAGGTGGCTAAAATTGCAATTACTCATATTTGGGTCTTCAATTTTGTTCCATTGGTCTATGGGTCTATTTTTGTGCCAGTACCATATTGTTTTTATGACTATAGCTCTGTAGTACAGCTTAAAATCTGGTATAGTAATCCCCCCAGCATTGCTCTTAGTTCTCAGGGTTGTTTTGGCTATCCGAGGTCTCTTGTGCTTCCATATGAATCTTAGGATAGATTTTTCCAGTTCTGTGAAAAATGTCATGGGGATTTTGATTGGCATTGCATTGAATCTATATATGACTCTTGGTAGGATGGTCATTTTCACAATATTAATTCTTCCAATCCATGAGCATGGGAGGTCCTTCCATCTTCTGATGTCTTCCTCAATTTCTTTCTTTAAAGAGTTAAAATTTTCTGTGTAGAGCTCTTTAATGTCTTTGGTCAGGTTTATTCCAAGGTATTTTATTTTTTTTGTGGCTATTGTGAATGGGAGGGTTTCCCTGTGCTCTTTCTCTGACTGCTTGGAGCATGATATTTTTTAAAGGAGTATCCCCAAGAAAAACCTAAGAGAGAATGGGGCAAGTTAGTTGAAGGGAGTGGGTTAAAAAGTCTAGCAAGAGTTTGTTTTCAAGTGAAGTAATTCTTTATTCCGATTCCCACAAAGCCATGAATCCAGGAACCCTGCAAGTTCTTTTCCTTGGCGTGCTACACCAATCAAGTGTTGCCACCCCATCCAGGAGAGATAGCAAAACAGTCAGTTGCCTTTGGATGTGACCAAGCCAAAAGTCTAAATCCAGTTCTTTGGATAAGTTTGCAAGGACAAATTTTGAATTAGTAGAAATATTCTGAACAGTAGACTGCTAGAAATGATCCCAGGTTAGAATCTCTGCAGACCGTATGAAAATCATAATTTTCTCTAAAAATATTTCTGATAGTATATAGTAAATATGTTATACTAATTCTGAGTAAAAATAATTTTTAAACAAAATGTAATTTCCTTAGTCACATTATACACATTTCAAGCATTAACAGTAGCAAATGCCTGGTGGCTGGCATAGTATGTAGTATAGCACATAATAAACACTTAGTAATTTATTTTTTCAAAGATACTGATGAAAGAAACCTCATACATGCTTTTGACATCATTTCTAATATGATGGTCTCATAACCATGCACATTGAAGAAACTGCCCCCTGCCTAAGTCATCCTTCCCCTCCCTCACTCTCTCTTCCCCTAACCTGAAGAACCAATTATTTTCATCCATCATTTTATCAATGAACTATTTGAATTTTCCCTTCCTCAAAAGAAGCAATTACTTCCTTCTTTCTGTTCTGCCACTTTTATGGATTTCCATTCTAGAACCATTTTACACTGCTTACTGCATGTCTTATTACAAATAAAGACTTGCCGGTGGCAGGAATTGGCTCTTATTTGTGTGTCTTTGCATTGTACAGTCCTACCACAATTACGACATTGAAAAATTGCTCAGCAAATGCTAGTTAAAGGGAGAAACAGCTCCTCTCTCTAGGGTTAAAAACAAGGGGTGAGTTCTAATCACAGGAAACTTTTTTAATTTTCCATCTTAAACAGTCTCTGTTATTTTTTGCTATTTTTGGACCCTTGACTCTCAATTAACTTCTTTCCTTTCACATATAAACATATTGAAGTATTTTTCTATTGAAACATTACATTTATAAAGCTTTTTTGATGCTATAATTAGAGGCTACATGGAAATACTGATTTTTTAGACATGCAGTTATTTTATTTATGAAAATGTCAATAATATAGATGTCTACATTCCTTTGTTCATAATTCTAAACTCTTGTTCTAAAAATAAAAATGTCCTTGTAGCTTATCTGGCAATATGTGGAAACGAATCCTGATGTAGTATGTATGGTTAAAAGACTATAGTCTATTGATCTCAGTTAATATTAATGTTCAAGCATTTGGATCTAAATCCCACATTTCCTTTGACAGCCAGAAAGATTCTGAATCCTTAAACATATCAGCTTCAAATTTGGGATGGTCTGTGGATCTGTATGTCATGATGGCTATTTATGTGTAACAACTATGTGTAGATTTTAGCAATCATGTATAAACAATTTCTTAAAAATGATTTAATTGCTTTGTTGAAAAACTCTGTCTACTTACTGAACTTCTAAAACATCAACAATAATTCTCTTTCTTACTGTTATCAACTAAAATTTCTGTTTTCCTAAAATTCATGTTAAAATCTAATCCCTCAGGTGATGGTTTCAAAGGTGAGGATTTGAGAGGTAATTAGGACATGAGAATAGAGCCTTTAGAGTGGAATTTTTCCTTCAGAGACAAGTTCACTCTCCACGTGGATACAGCAGGATGCCAGCTGGCTGCATCTCAGACCACCTCATCCAGATCTATCCTGCTGCTACCTCCAAAGCTGTGAAAAATAGATTTCTGTTGTTGTTTTAGGGGCATAAAAATTAGAATGTATCTTATTTGGTTATTAAAATAATTACCAGATGCCTGATCGTTAGCTTTACTGTATGTAAGAAAGAGAACAGAACCATATGTGGGCATACAGCTAGAAATTACAAAACTGTCCTAGAATTTTCCATGCCGATATTGTCTTATCTAAAGTTGCAGGATCCTCTGTCTTTTGATAGCCATACTCCTGCTGGCAGAATAAAACCATCACAAAAGAGTATGGAAGGTGCTTGACGATCAGTCACACACAGAGGTTCATACACCCGAAGCAGTCATGGAAGCCAACGGCATTATTCACACTCAACAACTGTGCGTAGCTCCTGAACTGGAGACAGCGTTTCCGGAAAATAAGTGCTCATCTTCAGTGCACATGGCTCTGTTCACTTTAGAAAAGTTCAGCAATGAAAACGACTAGAACCTCCAGTGGCTCCAATTATCAAGAGTAATTTGGGGCAAACTTACTCCCTTCCTGGAGTACATCAGTCATGTTCTTATATCTCACCCTACAGTTTCAACTTAGTTTTGAATTACGCTCTCGTACCAGCAAAATAACACGATCACGTGAACCGCTGGAGCGACAACCTGTTAGAGGTGCCAGCGGTAAAAAGTGCCTGGAGTATGTGAGCAGTTTAATGAGTCTCTCATTCAGTATCGTTTGCAGTGTCAGTTATTAAGCTGTTGTCTCTCAGCATCAAATCCATGTGGCCAAATTCAGCTTGGGGATGCTGGGGCTGGGAGTCTATAAATTACAGCTTTGCTTTTCTAGTTGACTCCCTGTTGGTCTTGGCTTAAAGAAGACACTAGAGAGGTAACAGGAGGCTCGAACAGAAAGAGGGAATAAACTTGTGTTTATTTTCTATTTGCTATTTTGCTTTCTGCTTTCCACATTTCCACATCGGGGCACAAACTTTGTTTTTCTAGGTACAAAGACATTTCACCTTGCTGTATTTCTAACACTCCTCCAAGGCACTCTTGCTGTACCTTCCCAGAGACATTAGCACAGCTGGCAGGAGCCTCATCCCACAGTCTGCTTCCACTACAGAGCATCTCTCCTCTGATGGCTGCCATGGCTTTCTTGATGTTACACTTTTCTATCTAGGATGAAAATTCTTCATGCTATGAGGGGAAAAGAGAGTGTCTTACAGGGGTGGGGCTCTTGTTGGGCCCAATGGATGAACCTACTCACTGAAGGACACTTGGGGACACAAATCAGACTCTCTCTCTCTCTCTCTCTCTCTCTCTCTCTCCCTCCCTCCAC
>NW_008360305.1:1090438-1113872 GCF_000622305.1 Nannospalax galili | reverse complement strand
CACACACACACACACACACACACACACACACACACGAGCGATATTAAACTGGGTAGGGGCATTGGGGGAGAGGTGCAGATACAGGTGTGGATCTAAACACCCTCAATTATATTGTATGAAAATCATAAAAATTCAATAAAAATAAAATTAGAAAGAAATCTTTCTATTAAGCATTGTACTTAAAATAACGGTGTCAGTTCTTAACTCTGGCTGAATCTTAACTGAGACAAGGTATAGTCACAGTACTGTACTAAAATAAGCTGAAGCATAAGATGTTGATCAAGCTTTGCAAAACTCCTAACACTGCAAAGGTTCAAACAGAATGTGTCACCTTGCTAACATTCACCATGGCAACACACATTGAATCTGATTTGTGGGTTCAGAGTACTAATTTCTGTTGTAATGTTCTTCTTGTAAACTTTATCTTGTAAGTCCTCTTGCCGTTTTTAGAAATTATAGTTGCATGGTGTCACAGATAAACACGTTTTATCATATTTGTAGTGAACCTCAATTTAATCATTGGGAAAACATTACTGTTTATTACCTAATGCGCTAATGTGATTAAGACAGTGTTTTTCCAAAATCTTCAGTGGTCTCTCTTTGACCCCGAGACTGTATAATAGATAGAAGTTTGCTTGTTTTCTTTCTGTCTTACCTTTTCAAAGTCATTTTACCTTGAACCTTGCTTTAATATGGACTACTAAAAGCTTTTATTAGTATTTCAATTTTTCCTGAGGCATAACCTCAAATTCAACACTGAAATGTCTCTGTGTATCACTATTAGTTTGAGGTCTATTCTTGGTGCTCCTTTGGTGTGTGGATAATGTCAGGAACAGCTCAGAAAAAATGAGCTCCAAAGGCTGGTACTGGGCTTTGTGGAAATTATTTTGATATATAGTTTATATTTTAGTAGTTTTCCTTCTTCACATTTCTTTGTTATTCATAAATGCCCTGAAATGAGAAGAAAATCAAAGCAAATCTGCATTATCCACGTCGGTATTGCACTGTGCATAGAAACACTGCTTGCTAGTGGCTACGTATACGGAAGGCAGGTCCTGGCCAGAGAGTTTAGCAGCTTACCAGATACTGAAAATAAGAAAAACAGAGAGCAGGCTGCTTTGCTTTTGTTTGAAATTCACAACAGTTTGCTGTATTCTTTCTGACTAGCTCCCCATTAGTAAGGTCCAACAGATTTTTAAGAAGACAGTCTTGAATACTGGCATTGGTTTTAATTTTGGTATGGGGCTCATCACATGAAACTTGTCTTTTCAGTAATCTTTCTCTCTAATTTCAGAATAGATCATGCCAAATATAAGCTCCGGAAACTAATCCAGAAAAGGCCAGAGTGGGGGTGGAAGGGGGGAACATTTCAGCAATGGATGTTAATGAACAGAAAGCCTCCCTTGAAACCTCATTCAGACAACTTACATCTGCAAATCAGGTACTGGTAAAATTGCTAGTCTGGATATTAAAGTCTTAAGTGAACTTTTCAAGTCATTGCTTCCAATTCCTGGCTATTATTACCTTCTAAATAATTTGAGGGAAAATATCATCAAAAGTTTATGTAATTTCCTTGGTCTGAAAAATGTAACCCTAACTGCTTCATTGAGATCACCGTCACGGAGATTACACACTAAGTGTAAGCAGCCGGAGGCAAACATACGTTAATATTTTGAATTTTTAATGAAGTGTTCTTTGTCCACACTCATCTTTTCAAGATCCAGGCTGTGTGCTAGTGGTAAACTGCAAAGCTCAACATCTTATCTATTTTTTAAGTGACCAGTCTTTACATGCAAATTCCAGTTCCCTCAGTGAATTGATCCAATGTTTGGCTATCATCAAATGCTCTGCACAGTTTATATGAAGTGAAAGGCAAAGGCAAAGAAGGGACTTAAACATGTTTCTAATTCTTTGCTTGTGAAAAACTTTGAGTACTAGGCAAAACCGAGGAAAATAGTCTAATGGGGACTATTCCTCCTCAGTGGAGATGAGGAACAATTACATGTGTTATTAACATGGACAAATCTGGCAGCTACTCTACATACATGTAGTGCAAGCAGCACTGCTTTCAGACAGAACAGAACACCTTATCCAAAAAGTTTTCAAATAAAAACAACACCCTCAGGGAAGAGGAAAAAGAACGAAGGCTAACCCAGTGTTAAGTGGCTGCTGGATGGAATACCAGGGCCAGGGACAGGAAGACAGGCTCACCACCAGTGGACTTGCTCCAGAAGCAGAACCTAGTGAGTGTGGCTCCGAGGTTGTGAAAATGTCAGGGGGAGGCGCAGACATTTGCAGATGTCTTCCCTACAGACAGGCAGCCCTGGAAGGACACACCAGAAGGTAAGCACGGTATTCCTTCAACTTATATCTGAGAGTCGCTGGAGGGGCAGCGAAACATACAAAATGCCTGGACGAGTAGCCAGTTGGACTGCTTCATATGACACCATCAAAAACATTCTCATTTATTTCTCTGGAAAATATGCAGTCCTCTTCGAAAGGTAAAGACTACAAGAGGTGGGCTTTAATTCAATTTCTTCCTCTTTTGACTGCAACTCTTATAAATAAATGTATGAAGTTGTGAGTAACAGACAATAGAATTTTATATTCGTGATCATCATGTAGAATTCCCATACACTAGAATTTTTGATTTTTTATTTTTTGGAGGGCTGGAGAGATGGCTTAGTGGTTAAGATTGCCGGCTGCTCTTGTGGAAGACCTGGGTTTGAATCCCAGCACCCAAGTGGCGGCTAACAACTGTCTGTAAATCCAGTTTCAGGGGATCCAATGCCCTCTCTGACTGCTGTGGGCACTGCAGAACATAGATACACTTACATGCATGCAGGCAATACACACACACACACACACACACACACACACACACAGAGATTTTGTTTGGTAGGAGAATACTTTTTTGATCTAAACACCTTAAACTTAATTTGAAGGGAAAGCATTAATGAAGAAAAATAATTAGATAAAACTATAAAAACCTAGCATGAGTTTAGAAATGGTTATGTCAGAAAACGCAAAAATAGAACAGTGCTCCTCAGGGGAACAAAAGAAGGCATCCAGGGAGAATATTTATTAGTCCCAGACAGGTGTACTATTGATATGTAATATGTAAGTTATTAAATGTGCTTTGACTCAGCTTTTCCAGAAGACCTGGGTTGGGTTCCCTGTACCCACATGGCGTCTACCAACCATGCTAACTTAAGTTCCAGGGGATCTGACACCCTCTTCTGATCTGTGGAGGCACTGCACAACATGGGTACACATATTTATGCAGGAAAACACTCATACACATAATATAAAAAAAGAGAAATGAAAAATTAAAGGTGCTCTGAGTTTAACTTACTAAGCATTCTCATAAGGAGATGTTACTCCTGATGTTCCCACAGTGAACCATACAGGCACAAAAAAAGGGGTGCAAAGGATCAGATGGGAGGTTATGGTAAACATACACACAAACACACAATTTCCTAGAAAATATTTGAAGGTAGAAGTCTGACAGATATTTGTGTAAAAGTGGTAAAGAGAATGAAACTTAATAAAGAAATCTACCATTCAAATAATGTGATTCTTTTATAATTTAAACCTTCAACTATGTTACTAGTTATGGCAAGAATTCTTGGACGTGAACTGAACCTTATTCTGCTACAGACAAACCACTGGATACATTTTTGCTTTGTTTAGTGAACAATTAGGTCTTTCTTCAGAGGACTGGGAAAACAATCAGTAGAACTGAAATTCTGTATGGATGGGTTCTGGCCCCTTGACATGGCCATAGGTCGGTAGGATTTTGTCTTCTCAAAATCATCCAGGTGGTCTGAGGATACAGCTCAGTGTTAGAGCATTTGCCTAGTGTACACTGGGCCCTAAATTCAACCCTCATTAAATGCCGCCCACGAAAAGAAAAAAATATCAGCAGGTTTCCTTCACGTTTGAAAATCATCATGATAACTTTACTTTTAAACAATATGTTGAAGTTTTGAATAGAGATTACTAAAAGACACGATGTAAATGGAGTTAACACATCAGATATTTAACAAATCAGATATTCAGCCTAGTTGTAGGCTAAATATATTAGATATTAGAAATACAGATCTTGAAATTGTCAGCAGACAGATGAGATTTACAACTGTCAAGCTATTGCCCTGGTCCTGGCACAGAGGTAGGCATTTACATAGTTAATAAAAAATTTAATGTATAAAAAAGTAATCCATGAGTATCACATTACAACATAGTGGTTACTATCAAATTACAGAGGAGGAACTTCCCTAACACAGGTGACAAGACAGAGCTGTGATCTAATGCCGCACGTTTTGCTCTGGAGCCTAAGCTTTCTCAGGATAACCCTGAAAAAAGCAGCAAGTTTAAACCCCTGTTACAGTGGTCACACGAGACCCCTGAAGAAATCCTAGCACCGGGACAGGAGATCATACATGCAAATGATGGGACATGGACATTCTAACGGGCGGAGCAGCACCATGGCAGCATGAGGAAGGCTAAATACAGACATCCAACGCAAAGGGCACTTTATCAAACATGTTCTAAACAAGGAGAGAAGAGCATGAAAAGCCGAGGGAGGGAGAGAAGGGTAGAGAGGGGCCTATTTCTCATTGTTCTGGAAAGTCTCTCTGGCTTCACCTGACTTCTGTATTAATGCCAGTATCTCCAAGTACAGCGATAGTGTTCTAGTAAACACGTGTCCACAAATGGTAAAGGGTTTGTATTCTGCAACCTCCTCCAACTGCTAAACCTTTAATAGCATGTGAAACCTTTTCTAACATCTGAGGTTTTCCCAGTCGTAATTTATTCTAGGTCATCTCTGTTGTACTGAGTTACACGCAGGTATTAATTGGCCATCTCTAATTAACCATTTAAGAACTCAGGAAAATCACTGTACACCCACAAAGAGACCCACAGTTGACTTAATTAATTCCAAACAATTAAAATTGTTTCTTCCTCTATCATCTATCTATCTCTATGTATCTATGGATCTATGTATATCTATCTATCTATCTCTTGCTATTTATTCTTTTACTTTGGCTTATTGTATATTTAATAAACCAAAATATCTATCTATCTATCAATCATCTATCTATCAATCATCTATCTATCTATCTATCTATCTATCTATCTATCTATCTATCATCTCTCTATTATCGATCTATCTATCATCTATCATTGATCTAATTATCCATCTATCTATTTATCATTGATCTATCATTGATATTTCTATCATCTATCTATCTATTATCGATCTATCATCTATCATTGATCTATCTATCTATCTATCTATCTATCACCATTGATTTATCTATCTATCATCTATCTATCTATCTATCATCTATCTATTAATGTATCATCATCTATCATTAATCATTGATCTATCTATCATCGGTCTATCTATCTATCTATCTATCTATTTATCTATCTATCATCTATCTATCTATCATCTACCTATCATCTATCTACCATCTATCATCTATCTATCTATCTATCTATCTATCTATCTATCTATCTATCTATCTATCTATCTATCTATCTATCTATCTATCTATCTATCTATCTATCTATCTATCTATCTATCTATCTATCTATCTATCTATCTATCTATCTATCTATCTATCTATCTATCTATCTATCTATCTATCTATCTATCTATCTATCTATCTATCTATCTATCTATCTATCTATCTATCTATCTATCTATCTATCTATCTATCTATCTATCTATCTATCTATCTATCTATCTATCTATCTATCTATCTATCTATCTATCTATCTATCTATCTATCTATCTATCTATCTATCTATCTATCTATCTATCTATCTATCTATCTATCTATCTATCTATCTATCTATCTATCTATCTATCTATCTATCTATCTATCTATCTATCTATCTATCTATCTATCTATCTATCTATCTATCTATCTATCTATCTATCTATCTATCTATCTATCTATCTATCTATCTATCTATCTATCTATCTATCTATCTATCTATCTATCTATCTATCTATCTATCTATCTATCTATCTATCTATCTATCTATCTATCTATCTATCTATCTATCTATCTATCTATCTATCTATCTATCTATCTATCTATCTATCTATCTATCTATCTATCTATCTATCTATCTATCTATCTATCTATCTATCATCATCATCTATCTATCTATCAAGCATTGATCTATCTATCATTGTATCTATCTATCTATCTATCTATCTATCTATCTATCTATCTATCATCTATCTATCTATCATCTATCATCTATCTATCAATCTATCATCTATCTGTGTGTATGCCTTTCATGTATACATTCAGTCAATTTATGCGCACTAGATATAAATGACAAATTTTATGACTCTGAATGTGGTCAGTGGACATGTAAAGATATTGCATTTATGAATTGCATGGGCAGTTTAGTCACACTCATCTTGGCATCCACAACCACAGACATTGTTGGTAACTCATATCTAAATTCTTAGTTAGTAGGATTAGGCAAGAGCTTGTATCATTATTGTTATTTTGGCAAAGAGAGCTTGGTGTCCCTGTGTAGCTCCTCCTTTGTAAAAGCCATTTCCTGTTTCAAATATCTGAAAATAAAACATGACGGCAAGAAGTAAAATTGCCCCCACCCCAAGCTTAGATCTACTCCTCAGCCTCGAGAGTATCAGAATTTAATCTATCACCCAAGCAAAGCCTGACCTCTACCTGCCTGGAGAACTCGGTGGGCTCCCCACAGTCTCGTTCGACTTTGTTACAGAGTAGAGGCCCTCAGGAGGCAGCCTGCACCCTTTCCAAATGTGCCCTCTTCTCCTGGCGTCTGCTTGTTGTCAGTGGATCTCAGACCTGGGCTACAATGACTTGTGAGATCTGGTGGTCAATCATTCAGGAGTTTATGAGCTGACTTATTTCATGTAGGGATATACAATGGGCCATAGTTTGAGTATTTACACTACAGAAACCAACAGACACTATAAATGGGCTTCTCAGATCCTAACAGTGAGTGCTGCCCAGTAGTAGGCAGTCACACCTTACTGTTACACTGGAGACCAACTGGAAGGATTAATTGACAAATCAAAGAATACAATGTTCTTGGATTTTGTTTCTGGAAACAGTAAGCAGCTGCCAAAAATACAGCTGAAAAACTCAGAAATTTTTCCTTTCCCACCCTAACTCTCAGCTGGTGTCCATTTTCAAATTTCTTGATTTTCAAATTTAAGCCAGGTTAGCAAAGCTTCCAGGTAGTTTCTTTCTATTGTATTCATATATAAATTATCAGTGTGCTATTCATTAACTTCTTTCATGTGCTGAAACGTAAAGATTTATAACATGACCTTCATTTTAGCACTGCGGGAACGTTTCCTAAGGTCTGATGGTTACTTAGCCACAATCCCATCCCACACAGAGGTTCAATTTATGCTGACTCTCTTTAATCTCTGAGTTTGTAAGAAGAAAAACATTGTGAGAAGACTTGAGTTAGTGCTGGAATTTGTAGAAAGGGAAGGCCTGGGCACACTTCCTCCTAGCTCTTGATCTTTCCTTTGCAATAGAGAAGACTTCAGTAGAGAAAGTCCTGACAGTTCACAGTGGTATCCAGTCCTGTGTAGGAGGGGGACGTATCCTAACACATGAGTTTCCCTGCCACAGGCAACATTTCTTCCTTCTATGGGATTCAGCTGCCAACACAAAGCCTCCCAGTCCCCAACTCCTAGGTCCCAACTCCCAGTCCCCAACTCCATGCTCCGTGTTATATGTTCTGTACACCGGGACATCCAGACACTCCCATGACATCTGTGACTGGCTAGGAATGGTTCTCTAATTTTAGGACTTTGCTGGGAAGTCTTGAGTTTTAGTTACTTTTGTTACACTCTTCCATCTAGCCTTTATGATAAAGATGAAGTCCTGGTTTCTATTTTCAGACTGTGTCTGTTGATGCTGTCATGCTCAGGAAAAGAGGAAGTTGATTTGTTGGGTCCTTTCAGAAACAAAATTAATGTAATCTTGGAAAGTCATTTAAGCTCTATTTCATCATCAGTTAAAAAAAAAAGTATGTGGTGGGGGGAAGCTACCTGTGTCAGGGTTGCCTGCCTAGCTATCAGGCAGTTCTCTGGGCATTTTCTAGGTGCCTGCTTGCTGCAAAACTGAGACTCTGAGAGCCTTCTGTGCCATTAATGTGATGACATCCACCAACATTCAAAATCAAAAGAATTCTTACTATCAAAGTACTCAAGCTATGAAAGAACAATAGTTTAATGTTCTAAATGCCATAGAAGGAACACAGAAAACCTAACTTTCTCTGGGATGATTCAAGGGTAGAAAAGACAGATACATTGCTTAAATCACCTCTCTCCCAAAAGCCTTATGCCAAAATTATTTTTCTTTTAAGTATTATTAACTCTGAAGAATAGAGTAATGAAAAATAGAAGTGGAAGCGTGGAGAAGTGGGTAACCGATGCAGTACTGGCCTTTGAGAACTCAAGAACTGACTGCTCTAACATTTGCTCCTCTGCTAGTCTGCCAAGGCTGCCACAACAAAGAATTACAAACCAGGTGGCTGACACAATGGAAATTATTTCTCATACCTCTAGAGGGGAGTGCTCTGAGCCCAGGTCTGAATATCAGCAGGTCACACGCGCCTGAAGCCTCTGGTGGCTGTTTTCTTCCCGTAACATGGCAAGGCTTTCAGTCTGCTAGCATCTCTTCAAAATCCTTCTTCCTGTAAGGATTCCGGTCATGTTGTCCTAGAATATTCCCTTAACAACCGTGTTCTCTCAATTACCTCTATGACACACTCTCCACAAATATAGCCACCTTCTGAGTTAGTTGGGGGCTGGGGGAGGAATTCAACATGGATTTTTAAGAAATATAATTGGGTTCAGAACAGCCATATGCATGAAACGTCTCTAAGAGTAGCAACAAACCAAGCCACAATCTTGAGAATCAGCATGCTAAGCACTCCTTAGAGGTCAATGTTTTGTTAGATGGTCTTTAGGAAGTGCTTCTTTTTCCCATTTATAAATCTCTTCCATTCTGTGTGTGCTGTTTCTGATGGTTTTTATGTATGGAACTGTACAATTATCAAATGACTAAAAAATTAATGACTCACTAAAATTGTTTTCAGTTAATTTTAATTATAAGATAGAATTATGTATGAGATCTTGATATAATAATATACTTTTTAATCTCTCTCTTGCTTACTGTTTCTTTCTCTTTTCCCACCGTGAAGAGCTGTGGTGTGTTGGAAGAAAAATGAGGAAGAGATTAGTGCATGAAGCTCTATTTTCTGCTTGTGTGGAGAATGGAAAGCTCTTAGCAGATGTTCTTCTTTGGGTAAAAGACCTTCCTGGAAAGATGTCTTCCTGCACCTGAAAT
The DNA here is from genome assembly GCF_000622305.1 of Nannospalax galili. Lineage (NCBI taxonomy): Eukaryota > Metazoa > Chordata > Mammalia > Rodentia > Spalacidae > Nannospalax > Nannospalax galili. The sequence continues at coordinate 1,104,483 of NW_008360305.1, read as the reverse complement.
TATGTGGCTTCAGCACAAATTACTTACCATGTTAGAATTCTATGAGGTAGAAGTTTCCTTTGTGATATCTATAATATGCCTCCAGATGGGGTTAGAATTTCAGCATTTACCTGTGCAATATAAGACGGTGAAGTGAACTCTGGTCTTTGACCTTAGATTCTCGTTACCCTGACTCTTTCATTGCTAATATTCTGCCTTTTTTTAACTTCATCCTCAAATATGTTTATCTTCATTGCCCCTTTCTTTATATTTTTATTTCATAACTATATATTTTTTCTCAGTTTTTGAGAAATTGTTCAGGCATAAATCCCTAGGATATAAAGCAGTCCAAATTAAACATACCAACTTTAAGGGCAAACAGGAGCAAATAGGTCGTTCATTTAGAGACACAAGTACTATTTTATATTATACCAGGTGAAAAGTCTCTGATATCATAGATATGATTTAAATGTTGGTCAATGATATGTTGTTTTTCCTCTGACCTTAAAATTATAACACCGCAGTGATGAGCATTCTCTAATTTGATCAATCATTGAAACATATTTAGCCCCACGAAAGTCTGTTAATGTTAGGAAACATGAACCTACTTAGTTTTTAAAAAGCCTTTGATTTTCAGTGGCTTTGCCCTCTTTGTGTAACAAAATTATATTTGGCCTTGAATTAGTAAAGTAGTTGCTTTGCAAATGTGTTTTTCTCATTCCTAAACTGAGTTGTGTCTTTTTTTACATCTCTGATGTGGAAACAGTAGAAGATTGGTGAACGCGGGGAATCAAAATGAATGACATGCTTATCATACTTTATTCTAGAGAAATATCTATTTTACTATATCAATAATACCAATCATAAAATAAAAGTAACAGTCATACTATTATCCAGACTTACAATGAACTTATTGCCTGGCAGGAACCGTGCGATCATTACTTCATTTAAAATTGAAAATGAGAATGTACCACTATTATTCCAATGTCAAAGAAAAAGAAAACTGAAATATCACACAGTTAATAAGTAGCAAAACTGAACACCTCATCTTTCTCTTAAAAGTTTCTCACCATTTGAACTATTATAATTTAATAGCCAACAGACATCTCAACATATTATCTATTCATTTGAAAAGGAAATTTGTGATTGACTTTAAAAACAATTTTCTACCTTAAAAACTCCTCTTCTCTGAAACTTCTTTCCTATAAATATTTAAAGAAAGGTATTTTATATAATTTTTATAAAAATGCAAATTGTCTTAGAAAAAATGTATTTCTGAAATGCGTGTAATAAGGGACCTGGGAATTAGGTATTCTGGAAGAAGAGAGAAATTGTGTTAGAATATTAAAATTTTAATAATACTCTGTTCCCTACCACAGATGTAATACTTATGTCTGAATCCGGGAATCAGCCCTGGGAGTTTTATTTTGAATTGGCAAAGAAATTTTCTTTCAGCTTGGTCTTTCTTGTTTTCTAGACTTCAACTGTTTTGTTTATCTGGTTCTGTTTTTATTCTTTGATTCTTTTATGCTTAAAAAAGCACTTTTGAGTCCAACTTCTCTTTTATCTTCTTAGCTTTTATCCCAGAAGTTTCCTTTTCACAATATAGGCAGATTTCTAAGGACATTGTTTGGGGAATCGGCTCCTGAGAGCTCAGGACTCAGGAAAAGAAGCAGCTCAGTAAAAATACCGCAAGAAACATTCCCAGGTCGAGTCAAAAACCTTAAATGAGTTCTGGATCCTTGGCCTGGTAGATCCTAACCTTATACTAATTACCACTTTTTTCTCCATTTCTGTGAAAGAATTGGGAGTCTTGGGAAACTGCAGTAAAGGTTTCGAGGCAACTGAATGTCAGTACCTGCTATTAGTTTGGATAATTCAACTTCAACAGACGTTCCTTAGATTTCTTTGAGTCCTGAAACATTCCTGTCTTCTCCATTTTCAAAAAAATGTGATCTTAAAAAAAAAATGTTTGATCTCTGCATGTGACCAGTTGTGGAGCTCTGTAATAGTCTTCATTTGTTGTAAAAGAAGTTTCTTTGATGAGAGGTGATTGGCATACTTGTCTGTAAATATAAGGATTCATATTTAACACAGAGTAAGATTATATTTGCCTAGGGATTTGACAGCCTTGGGGTTTTCTCTAAGATTTATGTCCTCTCCAGCCATGTGTATTTGGCTATGTTTACAGTACCACACATGAGTTCCCTCCCACTGAATGGACTTTAGGTCCAATTAAGTAACTGTTGATTACCCCAAAGATAAAAGTGCCACTACTACCCCAATATAGTTTTCTGTGCTGGTCATAGTGGTTATTAGGCCTTAAAGCTGGGGTTGGACCATTGATTGATGGTCCCTTAGCATCTTGTGTAGTGCTCTCCAGAACAATGACCTTCAGGGAGGTGGCTTCCAGGTCAGTTCCAACTCGACTGCTCCAAGTCCTGTGCTTGTCTTGTCTATAGCAATAGGGTCTTACCTTCAAGTTCTGGGAGGCAATCAAGGGCTGTGGAAATAGTCTATGCAATTTTAGGAGTCTCTTGAACTACCCTGGCTAACAATTCAAAGGGCGATTTCTCCTATCTGGCACTGTTTCTTGTTATAAAGCCTTCAGTTGTACACATGGACCAAGGTGACATATCTACAATGGAACCCCTACACCTAAGACTCATAGAACATAGTGGAACAGGGGGTAGATGAAATACTAATTCATCTCTCAACTTTCAACAATGAAGCTTCCACATGCAGCAGAAGGCAACAAACCCAGGGCTCAGGGACCATCAGAGAAGAAGGGGTGGAAAGACTGTAAGAGCTAGGGGGAAGAGGTGTATGACAACATGGAAATAGAATCTTACAGGCTCCTGGGACCTTGCTCAAATGAACTTACAGCAATGGTGACAATATGCTCAGGACCCATGCAATCTCAGGCAGACAAAAACCCAGCATAGAACTGTGGAAAAGGGCATCATGCCAAAATCTTATCCAAAGAACTGTTGGGCAGCTGATTACTACTGGGTAAGGAAGAGCTGATCTTCTTTAAGGGAGTGACTCTAGATTGGCTGAGTAGACCCCAGTAGATAAACTTGCACTGAGTGATATCAGGGGACACTAACTTGACCTGAGAGGTCTTAACATAAGTGACGGAATGCATGAAATGCAATGGCGGGGGTATGGGAGGATGTCGATGGGGAAGGGGGTATAAAGATGATTAAGATGTTGTATGTGAAATACACAAAAATCGATAAAAATATATTAAAATATTTGATAATTTCTTCCTTCCAGTAGCATGCACAGCCCCTTCTAGCATATGAACAGTAGCCAGTAGAGGTGAGGCTCTGAGGTCAGCACCAGCTTGATATCTCCTTGTTTGTTCTACAGCTCATATATGTAGTATCTTCAGCATTAATGTCTTACCGTCGAGTTCTGGTGGGTAACCAAGAGCAGGGTCAATGGTTCTGGTGTTAAAAGTGTGAAGGGGTCACAGAGAGCAGCTGAGGCTTGGCATCTTGAGAGGCCAGGAAGATGCACTGGTGAAGTGCATCCTCAGTTCCAGTGAAGACCCCCATGATTGAAGGTCATGTAGAGAATCTGAGGCTTTGCACTCAGAGAGGCCAGAAGAGCCCATTGAGGAAGGTGGAGCCTCAGATTCAGTGGAGTCGTCAGGTTTTAGAGATGCCACGATTACGGGACGACAGTGTGGAATGGAGCTGGCCTGGGTTTGTGAGACAAGCTGTGTGTGCTGTGGACGGCAGAGTCATTCCTGCCAAAACCCTTTGGAGCCCAGAAGATCATGAGTGAACCCCAGATGTCCAGCTTTGAGCTACTTTGTGGGACTTAAGTTTTGCTTAGGTGTGCCCGATTCTTCGCTTTTGAAATGAAACAGGACTTGTTTTGGATTTTACAGGAGCCCACAGTTAAGAGATTTTGAAAAAGACTTTGAACATTTAAAGTGTTTGAATTTTTTAAAGACTGTGGAACTTTTAAGATTGTACTGTCTTTTGTTGATAGTAATGTTATGTTGTGATACTAATCTTAAATCTTATCTTGGGAACAAGAAATGAAAAGGTTGTGGTTTAATAGCAGCATGTCAATTTGAAAAGGGGTCAGTTGTGCTGGACAGCTTTTGTTGTTAACTTGACACAACTGGGTTGATGAAGCCTCAACTGGGGAATTTCCTCCGCTGGATTGGTCTATGGCCATATCTGTGGGGTATTTTCTTGATTTTTGAGTGATGTGGGCAGCTGTAGCCCACTGTGCTACTGTGGCTAGTGATTGCTTGTGACTGTTGAGTGATGTGGGAGGATCCAATCTGCTAGGGGAAGTGCCACCCCTGGGCAGGTGGTCCTGTATTGTATAAGAAAGCAGGCTGAGCAGGGGCCAGGAGAGCAAGCCAGTAAGCAGCATTCCTCCATGGCCTGTGCTCCAGCTCCTGCCTCCAGGTTCCTGCCCTGAGTTCCTACCTTGGGATCCCTGATGAACTGTGACCTGGGAGATATAAGACAAAATAAACCCTTTCCTTTCCAAGTTGGTAGTGTTCAGAGTGTTTTTTCACAGCAATTGAAGGCAAACTATAACAAAGACATACGCAAAGCCAACCATTTATACATTGAGAGAAAAATTCTAATTCTTCTAAGGAGAAAGGATGTGGTAGCCAGATCTTTATGACTTTGGAGAAGTGCAAGACAGAGAAAGCCCGAGGAAGGACAGATCTACAACACAGGAGGCAGGCTGGGCCTCTGCACAAGTGGAATTGGAGGCTGCTTTCTCAGCATCTTGGAGGAAGGAAAAGCAGAAAGAGCGGGTTCACAGCCTTTCAAACACTGGCTCTGCCTGGTTCTGTGGCAATGGCTGTGTGTCAAACAGTGGAGAAATGTGACCATTAGTTTTAGAAATTTCTAGGCACTCACTATTTCCTGCCTGACCATCCTAATTTATTTCCCACAGGGCTCTTCATCATTCATAAAAATAGTGTTGGGTTTGTTGGGTTTTGATTTCTTCCCTCAGATATTTTAGTGTAAAGTCAGAAGAAACTTAGTGATTTATTTATTTAAATTTTCTCATTCAAGTTGAATAAAACTACCTGTTGGAAAATCATATTGGAGGCACTTCGAAGTGGATCACAATCAAAGGGTCTTATTTTATCTCTTGAACAACTAAACCTGGGGCTATTTAATGGCCGTTTAATAATCAGATGCTATGTGATGTTTCTCTGGTGTTCAGGAAAGGGCAGCCAGACCTGGAGAAGAACGAGGGGGAGTGAGGGAAGGTGCTTCCTGGGACTAGGAACATCTGACTGCCCTGTGCTTCATCCTCCACCAGGAGCACTGCTTAGTATTCTGCCAGAAGTCCCAAAAGGGATGGGACTGGAGAAGAGAAGACAACTGCCATACCCGGCCTATTGGGATACTCCTGTAATCCCAACGACTTAGGAGGCCAATGCAGGAAGGTTCAAGTTCAAGGTCTGCCTGGGCTGCAGAGCAATTTGAAAACCAGACTAAACACCTTAGGAAGGAAAGGAAGAAAGGAGGGAGGAGAGAGCAAAGGAGAGGGGAGGGGACAGAAGGGGAGAAGGGAATGAGGAGGGAGAAGCAGAAGAAACTTAACCATTATTGCTGCTGAGCTGTTGTTTGGGTTCATAGCCCTTTCCAATCTTCTCTCAATCTGAGTTCAGTACATCTTCCCCCACTGCTTCCCTCATAACTCCCAAATCCAATAGGTACTCACGGTGTCATCAAACTCAACATCACCTGAAATCATTCAAGAAATACTCACATGAATCTCCCTAATTTCAGAGAGGTATTTGTTCCAAATAGTAGATTTAAAACAGAAATATGCATTGATCATAGTGATGGTTCTTTTTGTGTGTCTACGAGACTTTCCAATAGTCCTGCATACTTTTCTAAAAATTTAATTTAATTTAGTTTTTGAGGGTGTTTGATAATGCTACATTCTGAACAAAAAGGTACAAAATGAATTTTTTCCATAATATTTCAAAGGATGGTGCCAGTCTCTCATTGTCTGCAAAGCACCTTCACGTATTGTTACTGTAGGTCATTTTGTCTCTTAATTAAAGTAAGACACCATATAGCCATAGCGTTGGCCTGGACTGAAATGGGGCAAAAGAGGGTTCCCTAGAGGGTTCTTAGGTTCATTCATAAAAGAATTGAAGAATGGACCCAAAGGGCAGAAAGTGGCCAGACTTACAGAGACCTACATGACTGTGGCTGGTCAGTTCTGCGGAGTTCTGTGTTACAAGACAGGATTCCAGGTTGGAAAAATTTGCTCACCCAGAACAGGCCCAATCTCTTCTGATCTTGGAAGCTAAGCAGGGTTGGCCTGGTTAGGAGTCCCACATACTTTTAACACATATTTGAATAGGAGTCCCACGTACTTTTAACACATGAGAAAGAGAACAGCTTTAACTAGTGACTTTCTCTGTGTGTCTTATTGGCCAGTTCCCTGTTTCTGCTAAGCTTCAATTTCTACTTCCTTCTCCTCTTTCTTTTTAAACTTGTGAATTAAACCTTCATTGAGGTATGTGTTGTGACTGAGCATTACCCTCCACCCTTCTGCTTCTTGCCCCTCCCCCTCTGGATTGTCCTTTGTTCCCCTAGGACTGTTTCATTTCTTCATTGACTGTATATGTGATTTTATGTAACAATGCTAAATCTAAGCTATAAATGAAGGAAAACATATTTGTCTTTCTGAGGTGGGCTTAATTTGCTTTGTAAGATTATCCCCATTTGCATGCATTTTCATGAAACCACATAGTACAAATATTATGTGAGTCCCAACCACTCTTTAATGAAGGTCTGCTCCCTAAGATAGAGCCCATACCTGACATTGATGTCAGGCTTAGCAATCTGAAGCTGGACCAGTCACAGGACACAGGGGCGAGCCCATTGCTAGTTTTCTACTAAATAGTTACTAATCTGAGTCTTTGCCACTTATTGTTATACCAATGCATCTCTTAACTCTCACCAGAACAGTTTTCTTATACAACAGATGGCAATTAACACAGAAAGTCACATGGTCAAGATGCAGAGAACAAGGGACTACAGAGTTCTTATCCCTGGGTAGGACACCTATCTCAAACTTCTGTGTCCCGACCCTAGGTATCATTGCAGCAGAGGGGGCATAAAGATTGTAACAGAGTTTTCCAGACAGCTGGTCAGTTACTCATTGAGCTCACAGCAAAGTTGACAGCATGCACACATTCCATGCAAACTCAAACCACAAAAAGTCATAGCACAGACATGAGGGATTGGGTAAGAAGCTCCACACTGTCTAAAGAAATTGTGGCAACAGATGGCTTCCGGGAAGGGCAGAGACAGTCTCTTTCAAGCATCGGACTCATGGTGGGTTAAGAAGGCCCCAGTGGATGGACCCACACTGAAGGACATTTGGGGACAAAATTAGACTCTATGGGTCTCTCTCCCTCTCTCTCCCCCTCTCTCTCTTTCTCTCCATATATATATATATGTATATATGTATGTATATAATAGAGTACATTAAATTGGGTGGGGACAATAAGGAGAGGTACAGACAGAGGAGTGGATCAAAGCACTATCAAATTATTTTGTATAAAACATCTCAAAAATCCAATAAAAAGGAAGGAAGGAAGGAAGGAAGGAAAGACGGAGGAAGGAAGATGAACTTGAAGGAAGGAAGGAAGGAAGGAAGGAAGGAAGGAAGGAAGGAAAGATGGAGGAAGGAAGATGAACTTGGTCTGGCTCGCTAAGAACTAACACAATGGCCACTCAGTGGACTATGTCATACATACAGAATTAGGGGATGTCACAATTTTTGCCTCTGTAGTTTAGTCAACTTTTTTTCTTTCATACTTCTCCTGTTTAATCAACACACAGAAACATACACATTTCAAGACAGAAGAGAAATATAATTGAGTACTACCAGAATCTCCTCCAAATTAAGTCCTGGCCTACACTTCAAACCCAAACACCTACCTTTCTCTTCTTTTTACTGATATGAGATCACAATATGTAATGACCTCATTTTTCAATTTACAAAATGTGCATTGATATTGAGCAAGGAAAATAGGAGATATGACTTTCTGATTTTAAGAGTTCAACAAGAATTCATTTAATTTGAAGTCTTTTGTGAATAAACACCAGCATTAAGCGAAATCATGCTAGTTTAAGCCTGCATAGTATCAAGTTTAGTTTGATGAGGTGGTGAGGGAGGAACCAGGGGATTGGACAAAGGAGGCGGTAAAGAAAAGGTACAAAGGAAATGGAAGCATCGAGGGACTAGGAAATAATTCTAGGGCCAGACATTGTAGTGCATGCCTCTAATCCCAGTAGTCAGAATATAGAGTCCCAATGGCTACAAGTATGAGCTCATGCTGATCTGCATAGTGAGTTCAAGACCAGCCCAGGCTATGTCGGGAGATGCTGTCTTAAACAAAGAATATAGGACTTACTACAAAAAGTGTTCCACTGGAACAAAAATCAGTGTTTTGCTGGTTGAATTTTGTCACCAGGACAGATACTTGAGAACACAATTCAAAAGGAGGAAGGATTTATGTTGACTCATAACCTCAGAAGCTTCGGCCTAAGGCAGCTGGACTCCGTGGCTCTGGGCCCGAGGCAAGACAAAACACCATGATGGGGGCTCCTGTCTTGGAGATGGCACTTGCAGCAGTGACAGGGTGGGCCAAGGCCACATGAGCCTTCCAAGACTTTCCTGGGGAAACACTTCCTTCAGCAAAGCTTCAGTTATTTCTGGAAGTAGACTCACAAACATCCCCAGAGCTGTGCTTTACTGATCTCCTCAGCACTCATGATCCAATAAGGTTGACAATGAAGAGTAACTATACGTGTCCAGCACTGTTGTATTGTAGGACTGTCCAGCATGAGTCTATTCACAGGCTATCTAGTCTAAACTCAAGGTCTGATGGGACACCCACACACATTGATTATACCAGTAGATTGAGCCTAGGGCTAGAAGAGCAGAAATCAGGTTGCTCTGACAGTTGCTCGACACATCATCTTTTCCGAAGGAAGGCATTTACTTCCTTACTTTGTCTGCATGAGGAAACAGCATTGCTGGTGGTTTTATTGGGAAAATTACTTACTGCCCTGCTCCCATTGGCCAGCAGAGGAAATTCCCACCAGTATACAGAATAGCTTTTACCAGACTTGTCTTTGTTCTGATGGGGCACTGCAAAAGAAATGCAACAAATATTTTGAAGGATCTTTGGCTCATCATTCATAAAAATGTTATAAATTGATAGCTTTTTCTGTGTCTCAGAACCAACCATCATTAAAAATAAGAGATACATTTTAGCAAATGACACTGGGTTTGGAGATCACTGGCAGTGGCCTCTGTATCTGATGATTCAAAAGGAATGCCAGATATTAAGGCTTGTTTATCATGGTTGTGCTGTGGCTCTTAGAACAGAGCTGTTCAGTGGACTGTAGAGAAAAGCGTCTTTGTTTTAGAAAACAGAAACCCAGGTAGTACCTTGTTTACCTCTTCTTCAAATGAAATATGTTTGGAATTCACAACTGGGTTACAGCATGATGTTGAATATCTCTGAATAGGCTAAGTTGGATTACAGAGAGTGAAAGAAGAAAAAAACACAAATCAACAGAGCATTCTGACTTTGGCTAACTGACGAAATAACAGCACAGTGATAATCTCTCAGAGTCAGGGCCTAGTTATTGGCTGCAGTAAATTTAGTCCTGTTTGTTCTAAACTTTGTTTATAATATGTAAGATACAAAGAGACTTGGGCAATTATCCATCTGATTTGATTGGTGTGGACAGCTAAACCAGCTAATTCTTCAGGGAGATAAAGCTCAGACTGGCTACCCTGATCAAATCAAGAGAATAACTGCCAGATCTCACTTTACTTTATGCCTAGTAGAAGCAGCCTTGGGGAATGGCTTAGATTCAAAGGCTCTGACTTTTTGAAGTCCCCCTAAAGTCTGTTAATTGGAGCAGTTTGGACAGTGAAAATTACCTCAGATACCATATATTCAGCAGTCTTAAAAAAGATGAAGAAAAATATACTCATCATAAAAGTAATCATTATAATAGTCTGGCTTTTCTGTGAAACAGAAATGAAAACAAATTTACAATAGGAATTTTAAGCTATTCTTAAATCTGTCAAGATAGGTACGAAACACAGAAAGAAAGTATTTGAATTCATTCTAGCATCAGTTGTGAGTTCTTCCAAGCCCAAGTGCAAACCCCACAGTCAGCACCAAGGTCTGCTAGCACCAATATTTAGCAGAAAATTAAATAAGTACATTGGTACTATGGCCTAATTATACTTCTGAAATTTTAGTTTATATTAATATATATGAATGTACTAATTATAAGGTTAATTAATAATTTTCAGGAACATAGCTAATTTCTTTTCCTAAAATAGAATCTCTCACTTAAGACAGAATGAGCAGACAGTTCTTGGTCTCAACAAGTTTAAAGGAAAAGTTGTTAAGAGTTAATGAAAGTAACAGAATCTGCATAAGTCGTTGAAGGACTGGGCTATATGTCCTAGTTTATAGCTAGGATGGTCCATTCTAGTACAAACTTTAGTGATCTTCTCTTGTATAGATGAAGATGTTTGGACTGGGCTATATGTCCTAGTTTATAGCTAGGATGGTCCATTCTAGTACAGACTTTAGTGATCTTCTCTTGTATAGATGAAGATGTCACACATACACACACACACACACACACACACACACACACACACACACTGTTGTATTCTTTAATGGCCCTAATTCCATCAACCAAATTATATCACCACCATCAAAATCCACAAATGTAATATTTTTTTAGTAAACTCTATAAATCTCCATACCAATGAATCTCCTGGGACAAAGGACTAATAATTTTGATGTTTTTCTGGATGATTGACAATGGGGATGGCTCCCTTGAGGAAATTTGAACTGCACTACTCTACATATTCCTCTGAAGGCTCAGTCAGCTCTTTGATCCCCAGAAATGAGCAAAGTTAGCTCTTTTCATTCAACTTCCATAAAACAAAAACGTCAGACAACTGAATATTTTTATTCATTTGCAGCTTAGTTGGTTATCTTCTAAGAGTTATGAGACTAAGTCAATGTCATCCAGAATCAGGAAATATGAGGATTTTTTTGCGGAGGTCCTCAGCATCAAAAGAAGTTGAAGGAGAAGCAAATTGAATTGATCAAAACATCAACCAAACCAAAGAAGGGAGAGGAGGAGTGCAGAGAGGAGGGAAGGAAGCAGAAAAAGGAAGAAAAGGAAGAGAAAAACTAGAGAGAAGGATCACTTTCTAGAAATGAATATATTATCTGTTTATTTCACATAATGTCTACTGAGTACTTATTGAAACCCCACATTAAGTACACTAAAGATTCAAAATCTATAGCTCCTAGTTGCCTGTATAGAACTCAGTGGCTTAGCGTTTTCACTTTCTTAGCACAGCCATTTCCTCTTATGTGATCAAACAGAAAGTTCTCAAAAGAAGGAATACAAATGACTAGGAAACACTTTAACAAGTGTTCAGCAACCTTAGCCATAAGGGAAGTGCGCATTAAAATCACTGTAAGAGTCTATCTCAGGGACACACACTCTGCAGTCTCTTATTCTCTATACCTTAGCCAGTTGTGACCTTCTGTGTGCATCGTACCCTGTACCATGGGGAAGCTTCACTGGTGAGAGTCCAGGGATGTGTTAGTATTCTCTTCCCCCTTGTTCTGCTCTGTTCCATGTCTGGGATGTGTTTCTGTGGTTGACTAAACTGACATAGCAGCAAAATGCCTTCCAATTACTTATGCTTATACCCATAGACAAAAGGAACTGCCAGCCTTAATCAGACGAGCCTCTCCCTACAATGTATACTGTCGAATACCGAAACTCATCGCTGCTCAAATGCACAGAATAAGTGACCATGGTGGCCCCACCCCTAAGCAAGCCACTTCTACCACCCCCTCTAAGACTCAGGGAACATTGTGGGAAGAGGGTAGGAAGAATGTAAGACCTACAAGATGGAATGAAATGCTACCGAACACCGTTTCTTGACTTGGTACCATTCATTAACTCAGAACATCTGTTGTTACTTGCGCTGGGCCTCCACAGGACTGGCTCTATCAACAGTTAGTATAGGAAAGGGGAGGGACTCATGGGATCCAACCCTTTCCTTCTGAACTATTGGCTATTGATGAATTCTCAGGGCAGAGAATTTTTGTCTTTAGTTCTCTATCCACCAGGCTTCAACAGATAGCTCCAAACACAGTCATGCAGATGATCCTGGTTAATCTCAGTGGATCACAAAACAAAATGAATAGAGTGTGAGAGATTTGTGGGGAGGTGGGAGGGGGAGGGGGTAGTAGGAAGGTGGGACGTGAAAGTGGTCAGTATGCATGAAATACATGTGAGAAATTGTAAGAAAGAAATTAAAATATTAAACAAACAGACAGATTAGGAAAAGCTTCAAGAATTTATAGGAGCTATGAGGAAAGCATCACCAATTACCAAAGCATACGGATGAAAACCGAGTAAAAACCCAAACAGACACAGGAGCATAAATGACAGACAGGACCAACAAAACTGGGAGCCAAAGCGAATGTTCCTGATGCACAGGATGGTGCAGTGGGCTCCTAGGGGATGCCATGAGGAATGCATCAGTCAGGACGTACATGTACGGTGATAGTTTGAATGAGGTGCCCCCCCCCCAATAGACTCAGGTATTTGAGCACTTGGTCAGTTGGCGACCCTATTTTGAGAAGTTCATGGAGTTCCTAGGGGGCGAGGAAACACGTCACCTGGGGAAGCTTTGAGAATTCCTGGCTGTGTCCCATTTCCAACTGGTCTTTGCTTCCTGTCCTTGCTTGAAGATGTGAGAGCTCAGGTTTCTGCCCTAGCCACCTCTGCCACCATGCCTCTCCCACCATGATGGACTCTTAACCCTCTAGAACTGTAAGTCCAAGAAACATTTGCTTCTATAAGTTGTCCTGGTCACAGTGTTTTATCACAGCAACAGAGAAATAACAAATGCAGTGAGTTGGTAGTATGAGTGTATTGCCTGCATGTATGTGAGTGCACCCGTGCTGTGCAATGCTACAGCGATCAGAAGAGGGCTATGGATTCCCCTGGAACTGGAGTTAAGGATGGTTCGTAGCCGCCATGTGGGTGCTGGGAATTGAACCTGAGTCCTCTGCAAGAGCAGTCAGTGCTCTTAATTGCTGATCCATCTCTCCAGCCCCACTATGAGAGTAGTTCTACAACTGCAGGAAAGGACAGGAGGGTCAAAGGAGAACTCACACCACTAATGTGCAGCTCCACACTAAGTCCAGTCAAAGGAAAGATAATGCCGGTCTTGCTGATGGCATTTTATTAGTTCTTTGAGATTTTCATACATGCATATGACATAGTTGAACATATTCACTCCCCGCCTGACTTCTCTTCCTAACTTCTTCCATTCCCACCCAGGGCCTCAACCCCCTTCCCAATTTCATGTCCCTTTTTATTATTATTACCAATGCCATATACTTAATAGGTTTGGAGACCTGCCAGAGTTCATATCCTTAAAGAAAACTGACCCTTACTTCTTGAGCCACCATCAGCTGTTACTTGCTCCTCAGCTAGGAGTGGGGACTGATGAACCCCTCCTCTATCCATGCTGGAGTGTTGACTGGATTGATCTTGTGCAGGTCTCATGCAGGCAGCCACAACTGTTATAAGTTCATGAGTGCAGTGGTCCCATCATGGCCGGAAGACGCTGTTTCAACTCAGTCCTCCTGGGCCTCTGGCTCTTACAATCTTTTCACCCCTTCTGAGATGGTCCTTGACCCTTGGGTAGAAAGAGTTTGATATAGATGTCCCATTTATGCCTGAGCACTCCACAGACACTTATTCTCTGCACTGTGACCAGTTGTGAGTTTCTGGATTAACCACATGACAGCATGTTTTACATCTTCAAGCAGGTTGAGTGTCCTCAGAACATGTAGCATGTAACTCTTTCCTTTTTTTTAAATTTAATTTTTTAATTTTTAATTTTTAATTTTGTTTGGCTTTTGTTCTTATACTTTTTTCAATAAAAATATCATTACC
>NW_008360305.1:1072187-1090117 GCF_000622305.1 Nannospalax galili | reverse complement strand
AGCATGGATATAAAGTCATCAGATAGATTTCAATGGTAATGTTTTTCACATCTACTTATTATTAAGGAACAAATTTTTATGCTTTGAAGAATTATTATTTTTTTAATTTCTAATTTTTTAAAAAATTTAGTAACCACATGATTAGAAGAAGCATTTTATTATAACTTTAACATATTCAGTAACACATTCCAGAGCAAGTATACATCTCTTTCAAAAATGGCTGTAAGTATTTAGGTTCACAGTTGAATTAATACAGTCATACAATATTGAACTCAGAATAAACCCTGTAAGACACTCTGTAGCTACCAAGTAAATGTTTATTACTCTCTCAAAATCTGAAGCACCCCCTTAACCTTTTACCACTGACCTTGCCACCCATTTCAAAAAAGAAAGTATCTCTCACTCTCTCTCTCTCTCTCTCTCTCTCTCTCTCTCTCTCTCACACACACACACACACACACACACAATTTCTTCTTGCATTAGGCATAATTAGTTGCTTATACTAGAACTCATATTGCTCATAGAACACATAGTTTTTCAGGGATTGTCTTGTGCCTTAGAAGGGGGATAGATTCGGGCACTCATTAAGTAAGTCATAAATACTACGTGCCATGTTCACTCAAATTATCCTTGCTAGTGACATGTTTCATAACGGATGTGTAGCATAATTCTGGCCAAACAGACATCAACATCACCAGAGGACTGTTAAGAAATTTCTTGAATTTTTTCCCTCATGCTCAAAGGAGTACAATAGCACACAACTCTCAACTCTCACTCTCAAATTAAGCTTTTTTCGGCATCGGGGTCACTCAAATCTAGCGAACAACTCCAGGGCCCTCATTTTCTGGGACTGCCTTTCCTTTCCCAGTGCCATGCCCAGGACCCCCCTCACCTCCCCTTCCTCGACTGCAGTGACTTGCCAGCCTCCATCTCTCTGTGAACTTTCTGCTTCTCCATTATCTGCTCTTTGACATAATCATCTATGTTTCTGACTTCTATAGTGATCGTATTGCCATCTATTCCCGCTTCAGTTCCGAATCCTCTTCTCATGCTGTTTACCAGGCACTGGAGTTCATGAAGGCAATCACTCAATATGTCAAATAAGCACAGAAATTGGATCAAGTTATGGACATACCTAGCATAATTTCACAAGAGTCATAAAGTGGGAATTCTGGGTTTATTTTAGACTTGTCTCTGTTTCTTAAATTTATGATCCTACTCATTCAACAAATTACATGAGTTCTGAAGGAAATGTTCATTGAATTTCTGCTTATAATGTCTTCATGCCGGTCTATTTTTTAACAATATTTTATTTTTATTTTATGTGTATAAGTGTATTGCCTGTACATATGTGAGTGCACCCATGTCGTGAAGTGCTGTGGAGGTCAGAAGAAAGCTTTGGATTCCCCTGGAACTGGAGTTAAGGGCGGCTCATAGCCGCCATGTGGGTGCTGGGAATCGAATCCGGGTCCTCTGCAAGAGCAGTCAGTGCTCTTAACTGCTGAGCCATCTCTCCAGCCCATATTTTAATTGAGACCTCTCTTTTCAATATTAAAATGTGTACCTTCAGGTCATTGTTCTAGTCCCTTTCAATTGCTGTGACAAAACACTGACCAATACCAACTTGGGGAGGAAAGGGTCTGTTTGCCTTACATCTCCTGGTTCACAGATCACCACTGTGGGAGCCCAAGGTAGGAACTCAGGGCAGGAACCTGGAGTCAGGAGCTGAAGGACAGGCTGTGGAGGATTGCTGCTTACTGGCTTGTTCCCCTGGCCAATGCTCAGCCTGCTTTCTCATACAATACAGGACAATCTGCCAAGGGGTGGCATCACCCACAGTGGACTAGGCCTTCCCACATCATTCAACAATCAAGAAAATGCTCCACAGACATGGCCACAGGCCAGTCCAATTCCCTCTACCCAGGTGTGTCAAGTTGACAACTGAAGCTGTCCAGCACAGTAATAGATGAAAGTCTTCAAGGCACTGCTGATGTTATGGAGGCCTACTCAGGGAAGTCTGTGGGAGCCCTGTCACACCCACATTAACAGAGCTGTGGTAATCTCATTTGTGGTAAAATCTTCATTGATTACCTTTTACCTAAAGAGCCAGAAATCTTGAGTGCAGTAAAGCAAGGATTATTTTGTTTGATAGCCCTTTCTACACAGAGTTCTCTGAAATGATCACAGACACAATTTCCACTGTGTCATTCCATAATCAATCAAGATCAGGAGGCATATGCTAACCAACAGCTGTTTCCTGTGAATGAAGCAATAAAGCACTTTTCCTCACACAGCAACATCCTCCCTCCCTGCTGCTGCGCCTTGTCTACATCACAAGCCCCGCAGGATGTTTAATGGCACAAAAATATATTCCCATGTGTAAACAGAAGTCACTGCAACTTCTTGGATATGTCATACACATATGCCAAATTATACTCCAGCTATCAGCCGTGCCATCCCCCAATAAATTGATTGACCAGGAAGAGTAGCCTACTTTTATAGAGAATGCCCAAGTGATATTTAAATCAAAACCCAGACACTGTGAAGGACAAAAGAATTCAAAGTAGAATGGACGAAGGCTCTGAATTAAAGGTTCAAAAAACTGTAAGCAGGTCAACGGGTCTGGATAGTACAATGGGGTGAAGGGAAAAATACAGGTTTGAGGGACAAGACAGAGGCTCTTAGGGTCCTTCGTCAAACATAGGGATGTGGTATTTCAAAAGAATGTATAACAAGGATATGGAATGCTGCAGCTTGCATTTTAAAACTACTATTCTACCTGGTTGAAAATTGACTGTAGGAGGGTAGCAGAGGGAGGGTTAAGAAATAGTAATCAAGTAGTTCTCAGTCTAGTGCTGGCTTGGCACCTATTTCTCACCTCCCCTTTGGGCCCTTGTTTCATTGAGCTGACACGGGTCCCCCACTTGATGCCACCACTGCCACAGGCTCACATGAGCAAGCCTCCAGTAGCCTGGAAGCCTCTACCCCACTAGCTCTTACAATCTTTCTGCCTCCTCTTCTATAATGGTTCCTGAGGCATGGTCAGCCACAGAGAACATACACCTGGGAGATGCCCAGTACTAGGTGACACATCTGCAGTCGAATCTCTACAACTAAGGCCCATGGAACATAGCAAAATAAGGGGTAGAGAGAGGGCTAATGCACCCCTCAACTCTTACCAGTGAGGCTCCCTTGTGTATCGAGTGTGATGCACACAGAAGGCCACATCTGGCCAAGTTTTGGAGAATAAGACACTGTAGCATGTTAGGATGGGACTCCTATACAGAACCTCACCCACCAATGGTTCAGGTGCCCACTGGATGGACTGACTAGACTCCAGTGGACGAGTTTACACTGAAGGACACTTGGGTATAAACACCTGAATGAACAGGACTCAGCATGTATGGCAGAGTGCATAGGATTCAGGGGTGGGGGGGCTCTGTACTTGAGTGGGAAATGTACAAAATTTGAAAGGCTCAATAAATTTTTAAAAACCATGAAAAAAAGAAATAGTAATCAGGGAGACAGATGCAGAGACTAGATTATGAACAAAAAGCAGAGATAATGGGGCATGTCGAGATTTAGAAGTTTCTTAAAATTTGGGCCATATTTTATAACCTGAGTTTGTTTAGGGAAGAAGCTGAATTAAGGGTATCTCTTAATCCTTAATCTCATATTTGAAGTGTAACTAAATATTTTACAAAACCTCTGTGCCAGTATTTGAATTCTAACCCTCTAACTTTGAATGCTAACCCTCTAACTTCTCAAATCAGCTCCTCCTGATGCATTCCAACTTTGGAAATAAGCCAGCCTAAGGATCCATCTTACCTACATTAGAAACTTGAGATACATGCCTGACACATTTATTATCACTGACATGTCCATTGACATCAGCCTTCCAAATGCAATCAATTACCAAGCCCTGTCAACCCAGCTTCTAAACTGTCTTGACTGTGACACCATTTCATAGTTCTACTAATAACACTCTGGTCTAAATTTCAAGTATCTCTTTCCTGGAAATTTACAATACTAATTTTCCTGCATGGGCATATGTAAATTAACTAGTACTCCGAATGCACTATTAAAAGGCAAAGCCAATTTCAAATAAAGTCTTTCTATGACATCCACTTGTTCTTAGGATGAGACCCAAATGCTTTAAAAAATTTCAGGATCTAGCTTCAGTCCACCTTATACAATTCTCCCTCTCAAACCCAATATTCTAGTGCCATGAATCTTACTTCAGAGACTTACTTCAGATTCCAGAATTATGATATTTCCATAGGGAATAGACTGTTTTCATGTTGTCTCAGACCACATTATACTGTACTCTTCTATTGAACTACAAACAATGGTGAATATTTTTTTGTATGTCTGTCTCATAAAACAGTCTAAGTCCTTTGAAGAAAGGACATGGGCATGGTTTCCTTCTCCACTAAGTCATTTCCTCTTCTCTTTCTCTGTTAACCATCTCTATTAAGATTATAACAAATTTTAAATAAAATTAAAGCCATTGAATATTTTAAAGTAGGGAATAATAGAATGCAATGTATATATTGGAAACAATTCTCCAGATGCTCTGTGGAGAATGGCAAAGTAAAGTAGCAAAATGTGACAAGTAAGAAAGTAGAGATTTGGGGGAGTCAGAGGAGAAGGAGATTAGGCTAGACCCAGGTACAGGTGCGCTCAGAAGGAAAATGGGAAACAGTGGGGAGAACCGACCATGTGATTTTCTCAAGGTGATCTCATTTTACTGTACAGATAGAAATAGACGCTGTTACGTAGGTGGGAAGTTGAGTACAATGGGGGGGGGAGAGCAGAGTTGGATATAAATATATATATATATATATCCATATAGAATGCATAGATGTATCCATATGGAATGTATATATTCATATAGAATAGATACACACACACATATATAATATATATATATATGTCTGCATAATCCTGAAATGAAAGCAAATGAAATAGCATATGTATAGAATCAAATCTGGGGATCAAGAGTCACTGTAATGACAAAGCTTGGGCGAGATAGTGGGAAAGGTATGAGTTGGAAGCAACCAAAACTGGAAGTTTCAAGTTAATATTGAAATTCGGAGATGCCTCAGTTTTTCCATATTGACAAGATGCAAAGTATGACACATGAGTGAAGAATGATATCTAGCGGCTGAGCATTAAATGGAGACCATAGAGAACAGAGTGCTGGCAGGTCATGCTCTTGCCTGTTATAATCGTGACACCAATGGCAAGAGCTGGACGCATGAGGGTGACTGTGAACCCCAATCAACATTGCAAGTAAGTGCGGGAACATCCGAGTCTCACACAGTACGGGGAACAGAGGTAAAGAACAGGGCCATATGGCATGCATGTAGGAAAAAGAAGCAGGCTCGTTTTATGTTGGTCGATCTTGTTTTGCCGCACTATGAGTCTGGGAGTAGGTAATGATCTGGAATTAAGGGGAACCAATACATAAGGAAAACAGACACAGAGCTCTGTGTAGCTTATAGACTAGTAGGGGAAACGATCAACCAAATTATTATTACAAATACATAAGCATAGAAATGACAAATTCTGACTAGTGCTTTGAGGAAGTAGGCTGCCGTGAGAGCATGAGAAATGAAGTCACTGCGGGACGAGGATGGGCCCTGAGGATGTGATGTCCAGCAGAGATCCAAGAGGTGAGCAGGAAATCAACTACTGAGGAATAATGTCACAACAGAAATAGAGTGGGCAAGACACGAAGCAAAGGGCTTGTGAGTTAAAGAGAACTCAGGGTGTGGATGCAGACGGGTATCATGGACCAAGGAAAGAAGACAAAAGGAGGTGATCTGGGGAAGCACAAGTCTTCATAAAATCAAGGAAATGAGCACACGGGTGGGTTGCACAAATGAAGACATCAGATGCACCATGTTGTGTGTGTGTATCAAACTATGTGTATTAATGGTTTGATCAATTGTGAAACAGTAATAGTAAGCCATGGGCCCAGGCCTTCGGTGAATGTGGGTTAATTAATATGAAATTAAGGCAAAAAGGAGGGACCGGAAGAACCCTTTGTTTAAAGGTGAAAAGAAACTGTATGAACTGTGCCAACTGTGGATTTCGTAGGCAGGCGGATCTCTGTGAGTTTAAGGGCAGCCTGGTCTACATAGTGAGTTCCAGGACAGCTGGGCTACAGGGAGACCCTGTCTCAAAAAGACCAAAAAAAAAAAAAGAGATGTGAAAAGTAAACCTTGTTTTTAAGAGTTTTCCGAGGACAGCTATACTAAGTTCCTGGCAGAGTACCCAGTATGTAATTAAAAAGGGTATTAATTGTCATTAATAGTCACTAGCACTATTATTTGCTGGCTATTTTGTTGACTATTTACAGAAGACTCCCACTTTGCTTAGTAGAAGTATAGAATTTCCACATGTACATGCATGTGAAAAAAGGGGAAATCATTATGAAGAACGGAGAGCGTGAAGACACTTCATGATTTTTAAGAAAGCAAATTACAGATGCAGATCTAAGGCTCCCACAGAGGGGATCTGGGGCTCCTTGGCTAAGTGTTTGACAGTGTCCTCCTAAAAGCACATTCCTGGGGCTGATCAACAGCAAATGCCACTTCCCAGCCCATAAATATGAAGGCATAAAATCGCTGAACAATTGAATTGAAAGAACCAGAAACCCGTGAGCAGAGCTTCCTGCCTTACTGTTGTGAGCATGACAATATACTATTTCCTTATAACCATCAACAATGTATAACTTCCTGGCACTCATTGTCTGAATGGTTGAAACTGTCATTCCTGGATCCAGGCCCAGCAAACACCTTATATTCTGATGTTCTTTCCTGTAAAATGCAAGGTTTGAGAGCTGAGCAGAGAATTGTAGCTGTGATGCAGAGCACTTAGGAAACCTTTTCAGAGTTAAAATGATATGTTAATAATTTGTCTACTGTCATATTAAAGTGGCTCATACTGACTTGTCATACCCACAGATTAAGGCATCTCTCAACTCTTACCAGAATTTTCTGATATGGTGAACTCTCACACAGTCCTCATCCCTGATTTTCCTAACTGACTGTTAAAGTCCCATAGTTATTTCTGGATAAAATAATCATGTTGACGAACCCTTGACTCTCATGTGGACTCATAGGAGCCTGAGGTGGGTGAGACAGCCATGATTTGCAGTCGGCCTGTAAGGTAAGGCTCTTCCTCATCTTTGGAAGCCCACTGAAGTCTGAGAATAGTGGCACTCCGAAGGCAGCATACACTCCTGTCTGTGATATCCTTAGCTATTATCACAACGAGTATTTCACTTTAGGGGGTAACTCACTGATGGAGTAGAACTTGACTCTAAAATGTACAGTAATGAACTACAGCAGCCACAGTGCTCTCAATCAAAGATTCCTAGCACAGGCATGGGGCTGGGAAGGCTAGTACAGTTTCTCTGTAAGAAGATTCTTTGCCAGGCAGCTTGCCTGCTACCTTAGAAGTGAAATCCTATTATGCCTGAGAAGCCCCACTGTGAGGGGCAGAGGCAGACAACCATCACAAAGAAACCTGGGCACGTTCCTGGGATGCCAGATCACTAGGCAGGGCTTTCAAAGGACAATGATGACCTCATCTGATGAATCTCTTGAAAGGCATTGAAAAAGTCCAGGTCAGGGTCAAGGCCCCGGGCAGGCACTACTGTCTCTTCAGATCCATAAGTGCCAACCAGAGCTGCAAAGCCAGGCACCGCACAGAAAGCTACAAATTTCAATCCAACTTTCAGGAATACATGGGCGAGAAAACAAAAGCAGGTTTTGGAAGACTCAAGCAGAAGATTTTAGGAAACATTTGTGTATTCAGTTTATAACATAATCCCCGTATAGCAATGAACACAAGAGACTGGAGCTAGTAGAAAAGTAGAGAAAGTAAAATCACTGTTATGGACACTCAGGGAGCCCTGACTATATTAATGCAAATTCATTTTAAAGGATGCTAAATTATTTATATAGTTGTAGAACTTGGAAACTTCTCTATTCTCCTAAAAGTATGTCCTCATTAGTGTTTTCTGAAAAGCAGAGGGGCAGTAAGCAGAGGGAACTAGGTCAGAGCTTCTGTCTGTTAACTGGCTACCAGTTGTACATCTATAAATTAACAAGGTACAACAAAGACATCCCAAGAGGAGTGGCTTTAGGAAGCTGTAGGGCTGTGAATCTCATCTTACTCCATCTATGCTGTCTCTCCGGAATACACAGTCTTCTGGAACACAGCAGACCGAAGCATTATCCATCAGAGCTCTGCTGCAGGACAAGTACGCAGTAACCAAGTAGGAGCACAGGATGAAAGGGTCAGCAAGCTGATTTACGAAGTCATCTTCCCTGCAGAACATGGGCTGTGAAACTGCTGTTTCAAAGTCTAACCTCAAGTTTTTCAATGAGAGCAGGAGAGGACTAGATTTTCCTTTCAAGATGATCATACTCTCCCTCTTTCTTTTCAGACTTAAGGTTATATTATTAATTTGTCCACTGTACTATTAAATTGACTGCCAATGACTTGCTGTTATACCCATAGATTAGTGCATCTCTCCGCTCTCACCAGAGAAGCTTCTTGCAGCAGACAGCAATATCACAAAGACCCACAACTGGTCAACATGCAGAGAATAAGAGGCTGCAGAGTGCTTAGCAGTGAATAGGACCTGTGTATCAAGCCCTTGCCTCTCAGGGCTCAGGAATCATTGTAGAAGATGGGGAGGAAGAATTATAAGAGCCAGAGGTAGTGAATGACCACAGGAAACAGTGTTTTCCAGATACCAGGGAAGTTACTCAAATAACTCACAGCATTTGTGATAGCATGCACAAGATATATCTATATAAATTCAAACCAGACAAATCCTAGCGTAAAGCAGGGAGCTAAGGGTGGGGAGGGGAAAGGTGGGCAGAAATCTCCAGCCCTAGCTGAGGAACTATTGGCAATTGATAGGTTCTAGGAGAGGGAGAAAGTGTTTACTTTTAAGTTGTGAGTTTGGGTAGGCTGACCAGGTTCCAGGGGATGGACATTTAAGCAAACAAATTAGACTTGAAAGGCCTTAAAAAAATAGTAGAGGACAGGAAATCAGTCAGGGGTTGTAATGAGGGATGAAGATAGGGAGAGGTATCTGAATATTAACAAGATACATTGTATAAAATTATTAAAAAGTTAATAGAAATGTTAAAGAAAAAATAATTTGTCCATGTGTAGAGATGGTTAGATACCATGATGAGGATTACAGAAAAATTCTTACGGAAAGTATAATTTATGTCTTATCCCTACCTTTCAGTCTTTCGAAATTGTGTAGCATGTGTTTTTCCTGACTCTCCAATTTGTGTTACAGGGACTAAGTTGAATAGGTACACAGAATGACCAAGCTGGAGCCATAATGTCGCCAAGAAGAAAAACACCCACTAATTTTCACCTTACATGAAAAAGAAACTTCATTTACAAACACCAGACTCAGTCCAGATGTGGTGATGCATACTGTGAAATTCCAGCCATTGAAAAATGTGAACCCCAAAACATTCAGATCATATTGTCCAATTTTGACACATGGTGACCTAGATTTCATGAGAAAGAGTGAATGCAATGCTGTATTACCATGATGCCTGAAAAAAGGCAGCCTGACTCTCTGCATCCACTGAAACCAAGAGTGGGGCCAGATACATTCTGAAAATGCGTTCCTTCAGATTTCTCTTGGAACTGTGCTCTGGAAACTGTTCTTTTGAACAAAGGCCTTACTCTGCCTTTATTGAAACAGTCTATCCAGCAAGAAATGGGGATGGAAAAGCAGAACCATATCTTATCAGAGAAGGATTTTTTCCCTTTCTGATCCCTACTGGACCAGAAAAGCGTACACAATTAGATAGAGATGTTACCAATTTAATACCACCTGTTGTTAGCAACAGAAATGGGATAATTCATTGCTTTCAATGTTGCTGTGTTCAGTGATGACATTTTCACAACATGCATGTATAGGTACATTATTTTGGATCAAGGACAACGAAGGGTCATGAGAGATTGAAGCTGTATGTTTAGGTTACAAGAGGAGGCCCAAAGCCTGGTAAACTTTATATTAAATAAACAAGCTAAATATGAACAATATAAACATGTTTATATTATAACGATTAACTTTAGTTACAAAGATAAGATTCTCATTTGTTCAGTGAAGTTATTCCACAGTTCTCCCTTGTTTGTTTTCTAAAAGAGGTGGCATATTCACTTTTGTAACAGAAGATATTCCCAGAAAAATCATTACAGAAGAAAATAGCCTCAATATTATCTTCTGGTAACTCCGTCACCCTTCTGGACTAAATTCTGACACTGTCACATTTCCAACACGTTTGGTACTACGTTTTGCTAAATGAGTGCTAACTGTAGGTTTTAACTGAAGCCATATAGTTGTTTTTCCTGTAGTTTATCAGTTAGCTCTTTAATTTTTCTCACACCATTGTATTTCTTACATACATTATGTTGCTTGAGGACATCATTTTCCATTTCTGACGTTACAAAGCCATCACGACATGCTTCTACCATGCTTGGATTGCTCAAGTTATACATTTGGTGAATGTTGACTACATAATGATGATTTAAGAAATGATACTGAGGATAACTTCAGAAAGTTCACATCTTAGTCTTTCATTCTCATTGCAGTTGAATAGCTCTTAAGCTGATAAAATAAGAAAGCCTAATTTTCTTCATGAGCAATAGACTGAAAAACAGCATTCTTATAAACTGTTATCTTCGTTATAGACTATCAAGAGTTTAAAAATAGTCTTTATGGTGAGAAAGTGGGTCACTGTTCCTGATCTTATTCCAAACATATCATGCATTCCCTTAGAAGAATCTTTGAGTAGTACAAATGTGTCTTTACTCTAACACCTTCTGTGAGTCTGTGATGGACCAAAGAAAAGGTCCACACAGACGATGAGGAACAAATTTCACAATTTAATTAGGATCATTCTGTGACTCAGTGGCACAACTCATGGACCAGTGGTCTGAGAAACAAGAACTCCAATCTCCTAGATTCTAGTTAATGTTATATATAAAAAACTCAAGTATATTTAAAAAACAGCACCTTCTGCATGGCACATTCACATGGTTAAAAAATTAAAATCATGTAAAAATGTGGATCAAGAGCTCTGGTCAAGCCCCTGTGTTCTCCTCTCTCTCATGAGTCAACTCACTCATTATTTTCTTGAATATCTTTCCTGCATTTTCATATGCAACTATAAAAAAATTTGTATATTTTGGATACACACACACACACACACACACACAACAGCAGATTGTCCTTTGCTTCTTCTGTTGATAGTATATTCTAGAGATTTTTCAGATAAGGATATTGATGAATTTTTATTCTGTGAATAACTACACATTCATTCAGTAACATTCAACCAGTGTGTGAAATGGTCAGTTTATTTCACAAGGATCCAATCCGGATATTCAGTTATTGTTAAAAGATAATTTTGAGTCTTATTAGCTAAGCCATTTACAGAAATGGCATTTCTTTTCAGGCATACAAATTAAAAAGTGAGTTGTGGAAAATTTATATTTGAGGCACCAAGAGTTTTCCTTTTATCTAGGCTCATCCAAAGGTCAGCTTCAGAAAGATAATCTAGACATCTCAACAAAGTGACTGATGTTGGATCCCTTAGTTGTTTTTAAGGAGACTACTTTTTCTCTAACTGGCTCTAATCTCGGTGCATTTAGTCTATGACAAGAAGAATACAAGGTATGGACTTTCCCCATACTTTTAATTTGCATATATTATCGGGAAAGATGACAGGTGGCTGGTGATATAGGTGGTGAAGGTCCCTACAAAGAATCAAGGATACTGTGGTTCTTTATTTCTCCCCAAAGCGGCTGGCATGTTGAAGTTATCAGACCGTATCAGGCTTAAGGGACATTAAATGTCAGGAGAGCAGACCTGCTATACAAAGCTGATGGGAGCTGCAGGAACCTTTAGTATCAAATGTTCTCCTGTATAATAATAGACAGAAGCATCAATCCCAGAAATGCTGCTACAAATGTCAAAGAAAACCTTCCCCGTATATAGATTAAAGTTGCAGATAAAAACAGAGGACCAAATCAAAGCCCTAGTGTTCCTTTTTGAAACCACCCTGCCAAAAATGCAATTTCTGAGTTATCAAAAAATGAAATCTCTCAAGCAGCATTCATAAAGTCTCACATTTTGGTGTTATCACAGAGGCTTATATTAAGAAAATGCTATTTCTTCCTTCCCTCCCCTTCAAGACTGAAGCCACATCCTATCTTTTCTAACGAACACTGTTGACTTCAGAACAGCTAGCTGGGAGACAAACAGTGCTGTGTCTGCAGAGCTAGGGCACTGCATGCCAATGTGCATTGGCCATTTCCTTGGCAACCTCTCTTTTCAAAAAGATCCAGAAAATAATATTCTCAAAGTGACCTTAAGAATCCAACATTGGTGACTTTGGAATAAAACTTCATTTGGAGGATCAGTTTAGACATCACAAATACAGGGGTAGATCAGTTCCAAAAATCTCAGTGTAAGAAGGGAGTTTGCATTCTAGGGGCCTCTTCTGGATGTGATGGTCTAAACATTCAGCTTAAGAATTTGATCTAGAATGGGGCTGAGCAGGAGAGCCTTGCTGTTCTTGCTATGGGGAGAGGCAGTGTTACAAAAACAAAAAAGAAATATTTGATCAGCGTTGCCTCAGGTACATGCATACACACACACACACACACACAGAGAGAGAAAGAGAGAGAGGGAGGGAGAGAGAGAGAGAGAAGAGAGAGAGAGAGAGAGAGAGAGAGAGAGAGAGAGAGAGAGTTTAAAGGAGCTTCTGCAGGAGATCCTGGCTGGGACTAGTTCAGCAACTGCCTTAGATTCCAGAGCAGGAGCCAGTGTTTCCAGTCCTTTTATTCAGTTAGCTGCTAAAAATGACCCCAATGTGTTTTTCTTATGATGTTCTTTAGCATTATTTCCTCTGATATTTCCTCTGGACAATGTTTTACTGACCTAGGTAGACATGGTGCACATGGGTGTCAGCAGGATTAGGAGTTCAGGACTATCATTGGCTATATAGTAAGTTTAAGGCCAGCCTATTCTACATGAGACCCTGCCCCCCAAATTTAAATAACTAAGAATGTCTTGCTGACAGGTTGCACTCTGTGACCCTGGTTGTGAAGAGGACTCTCCATGAACGGCAAGATAGCTTACATATTTATTGTAAAATACTGTTGCAGTTCTTCAAATAGCGAGACAGCTGTGTTTTGAAGTGTTTGACTTTCGTATGCTTCCCTAAGCTATGCTACTGATCTTCTGCATGATCCTGGAATCTCTTAAGCATTTAAGTAATGTAGTTTCCACTCTGAACACATTATATAAAGGAAAATTTTTAAACATAAAAGTTTCTTGTTATCAAGAATCATAATTTTTTAAGATCTTTTTTCTCCTAATCTGTGATAAATGGACAACAAATAACCTACTTGTGAATGATTTCTTTGAACAGTCCTGTCTCCCAATATATGTGAAGCTTGGAAAACCGTTTTTACTACTCGTTAACGTGGCAGTTCTGGCAAGGCGAATCTTGCTTTAGCTATCAAGTCTTAAATGAGTATTCCTGCTTTCTTTCTTAAATAAATGCATGGTGTGTACATAGACTTATAAACAATTTATCTACCTCGTTAAGAGTGGATAATGACTTAAATAAGACACCATATTAGGAATATAACTCTGGGGGACACAAAAGTTCTTTTTGCAAAAATCAGTCTCCAAACAGCTTGCCCATGTTCCTTACATTCACACAGTGTCACTGCACAGGTCAGTGTCTTTCCTTAAATATTATTCCGAATTTACAGTAAGCAGAGCTGTTGCTTTAGAGCCTAAACTTTGTTTCTTCAACCTTCTGGAAGTTTGGTGAAATCTTAAGTTCACACTACCTGTTGTTAAAGAAAGAACTCGGAAAGAGAAGTTTGATTTACCCTTCCTGTTAGTTAAGTCTTCCTCCAATTTTTGATCTTCTATACAAGAAAAAAAACATTCTACAGACTGACCAACAACAGAGCTTTTTTCACCAGAAAGAAACTATTGCTCTTAATCTAACCCAGGCAAAGCCTTACAAATTATGTTGAAATCTCTTCCCTTTGTCCATTTAATCATTTTTTTTCATTATTAGATTATAATCCTCAGAGGAGCAAATACCATGGTCTTTTCTTTGCCCCATAATGTGTCACAAATGACTGGAACAATGAAAATATGTGTAGGTCCCCCCCCCACCCCTGTGCCTTGTCAAGTCAATGAACGACTTCTTCCTTTATATAATAGTGAGCTTTCCTTGCTTAAAAAGTGGGGTGGGAGGGTGGCTACAGGACGGTGCCTGTGAGGATGGGGGTATAAAGATGATTAAGATTGTTTGAGATATTTTGTATGAAATACACAAAAATCTAATTTAAAAAAGTAAAAAAAAAAAACGTAGGGTTTCAAAATGTCAGCATCGGATTTCTGATTCATGTATTCCTAAATATGTAAATGTCTACATAGTACCTGATATGTGACAAATTGTGTCCATAGTTTTAAAGGCACAGGCTCCTATGACATTAACATTTATGAAAAACCCATTTTCATCAGTCATCAGGCAATGAATCATAAGCCAAAGGACCAACACAAACTTTAGAAAATGATTGACGGGATTAGAGAATAAGTAAACTCTGACAGAAAACTGGTGTCCCACCCAGACTGTCAACAAACTACTCGTTCCTGTTTAAGCCTGGATATTAAATGAGGTTTCCTCAATTTTCTTGATTCTTACATATGAAAAGAATATTTTTTCAATAAATTTATATACTTATTTATCTCTAAGTCATAGTGAACCACTAATCGAGAGCTGCAGATCTTGCGGGTGAAAAACATTAGTTCAGCGATACACTCTAGATTTCCCTAAAAGAAAAAAAGTGGCCCATCTTAAACGTGTTTGCTCTTACACAATAAATTACCTCATTGGTCATAATAATGGGGTACGTAGCGTTGAAAATTTTATCCCACACATTCAACCCTGCTGTTCAAATCATGTTCCCTAGTTCACTTTCATGCGATAGCATGCCACACCCCTTCACTTCTTTAAACTCTGTCCACTACCTCACATGACCTTTTCCTATCAACATCCTCCCTTCAACTAAATGCCCTCGAAATCTACCTAATTTGCTGCATGTATTAGAAATTTGTTCCTATTTAATGCTGAGTAATATTCCATAGTATGATTGTATCAGTTTTTCCAGTTTTAACAATCCGACCACATGTAGTAGAATGTCCAGGTTGTACTGCTGTAACAAATGAAATTGCTCTGGACATATGTTAATAGACACATAGAACATATAGAACTATAAAGAACTATAGAACACATAGTTCATAGAACATATTTTATAAAGACGTTTTATTTTTCCGGGATAAATGAGCAACAGTGTGGTTGCTAGGTTATATGGGAAGATTGCGTTTCAGGTTCGAAGACACTGCTGGGCTACTTTCAGAGTGGTTGGCTCTTTTTAACAGTCCTACCAGGAACGTACTAGAATGGTTCTGCTGCAGCCCTCGGCGCCTGTCACAAGGGCTTTCTCGGGTTTTGCTCTTCTGACAGCTACGTAGCGACACTCACCAAGTTTTCCTATGTAGTTCTCTAAAATTTAGTGAAGCTGGGTATACTCCTGTGAACTGATTTGCTTCCTATGTATCCTTTCTAATGAAATGTGTGTCCATGGAGTTGGCCACGGTCTAATTGCACTCCATTCTTACTGTTGAGAACTGATCTCATGCATTCTAGGTACAGCTCCTTTGATAAGATTTGTGTGTGTGGTTTGAACATGCTTTCTCCCAATCAAGATCTCATTTCTTAATGCTTTTAAGAGGGTCTTTCACAGAGGCAAGGATTTACCTTTTTTTTTGTTGTTGTTGTTTGTTGAGATAGGGTTTCATTATGTAGCCCCAGCTGGCCTGGAATTTGCTATGCTGACTCTCTCAGGGCTGACCTCCATATCACAGCAATTTGCCTGCCTCTGCCCCTCCAGTGCTGGGACTAAACATGTGAGCCATCACACTGGGCCTGGTTTTTACTTTTGATGACTTTTACCGTCTTTTTTTTTCCATTTATAGATCATGTTTTTATTATTGTAGCAACTCTGGAATAACTCTAAACTCTCTGGATGTTCTCCTTTTTTCCTCAAAAGTTCAATTTTATATTTAAGTTTGTGTTTTATTTTGAATTAATTTTTGTGTAATTAGAAATCTTAGATTAAGATTTTTTAGAGTTTTGCTTCTCATTCTTTGTTTTATTTTGTTTGTGGGTGGTCAATTGCTGTTTGTGGGTAGTCAATTGCTTTTTCCAAAAGATGACCAAATGTGACCTTGCCCTCACAAAATTGTTTCTGTACCTTATAAAACAGAAGTTGGTCATGCCTTTGTGGGTCTGTTTCTGGACTCCTTTTTACTCTTCCTTTGGTAGGTGTTTCCATAGTCTTCCCAATCCTGCCTTGATTAGCATAAGAGTATAGTGTCTTAAAATTGAGTAGAGTGACTCTTTCCATCCTACTAAGATACTGTTGCAGCTATTGAAATTCATTTTGCGTTTCTGAATAAATTTTAGAAGACCATTAAGTATATATCACATGTATATTTATATGTACACATATGTCTCTTGCAAATGCCTGCTCTAAGAGGCTCCAGTGCCTCTTATGGGTCTCATATATGTACACATATGTACACACACACACACACACACACACATATATATATATATATGATATACTGAGAATTTAATAGAAATTACATAAAACCTTTAGGTCAATTTGTGGAGAATTCATACTATATTGAGTTGTTTAATCCAAAAGCATGGCATGTTTTTCCATTAACTTTGAACTTTTTTCCTTTTTGTGAGACATGGTATTATGATGTAGTCCTAGATAGCTTAGAACTTTCTATGTAGACCAGTGTGACCTCAAATCCAGAGATTCACCTTCCTCTAGCTCCCAAGTGCTGGGATTAAAGGGATGCATTGGAACACTTGGCCTGTTTTGAACTTCTTAAAATTGTCAACATTGTTAACATTTTATATTTTTTATTGATTTTTTTCGATTTTTTGTGATTTTTATACTATATAGTCTGATGGTATTTAGATCCCCTTTCTGTTCTCACCTGTCCACACTGACCCCACCCAATTTAATGTGGTCTCATATAATAAGGCCTATAGAGTCTGATTTATGACCCAAAATGTCCTTCAGTGTAGGTCTATTCACTGGGCCCACCAAGATCCTTAGGTTGGGTTGGGATTCCTTTCTCCTTCCTTATGTCTATGCATTTATACTTTTAATGTACAATTCCTCTATCATTCTTTCATATTTATACCTAATTATTTCATTGACTTGTTATAAACATGAGTTTTCAATTTCAATATCCATGTACTTATTTCTAGTATGCAGGAATATGAATAATTCCAGGGTTGTTCTTCACCTTGTGACCACGCCAAACACTTATAAGTTTTAGTTCATTGTCTTTCCTTTCTTAAATCTCTTGGGGTTTTCCTCATAAAACTTTATATCTTTTTCATATAGAGGCAATTTTTGGCAAGGTGCAGTTTTCTTTTCTTTCTTTTCTTTTCTTTCTATTTCATTGTGCTGATGGCCCCTTCTGGTCCTGGAGTAAATGAGAACTCCTTTCTTCTCCCATATCTTAGGGGACAACACTATGGTTTGAACCTTAAGGGTGATGTTAATTGTAGGTGTTTTGTTCTTTGTGCATTTTAGGGAGTTTTTTCTGTTCTTTGTCAAAAAGTCATCATGGGCAGATGTTGAATTTCATCAAGTGGGTTTTTTCCCTCTGGATTATAATAACGTGACCTCTCATTTTGTTACTTGGTGGATTACATTGACTGCCTTTATTTATTTATTTATTTATTTATTTA
>NW_008360305.1:1062676-1071204 GCF_000622305.1 Nannospalax galili | reverse complement strand
ACAGAGGGCCTATGCATGCCCCCCCCACATGCAATACATAAATAAATATAAAGAAAATTGTTTTGAAAATCTGCTACTTTCTGGGCTGTCCATTTAGCTGCATGTTGCATCTGATGCTAGCAGTACCCAGGAATACCTCACAAAAATTATTTTTCAGTAAATAGAAGATGGTTATGTTACAAAGTTTCCCATCACTGTGACAAAAACTTTGAGAATATCGCTTAAATGGAGGAAAGATTTGCTCTAATTGATGCACTCAGAGCTTTTGGTGCATAGTTGCATGTTCATGCCACTTGACGCCTGTGAAGAGGGTGAACATCATGTTACTGGGAACACTGTGGAGCACAGCTGCTCAGGTACAGATGGCCAGGAACATGAAGAAGGGGTGGTAGGATCACAGTATGCTCTTCAAGGCACATTCCCAGTGGCCAGCTCTTCAAGGCACATCCGCAATGGACAACTTCATCTGGGGTCCAATCCTTAAATTTCCACCAGCTCCCAATATTGTGACCAACTGGAATCCAAACTGTCAACACATGATGTGTCAACACATCATTTAAGACCCAAATGATTACAATGTGTCCCAGGACTAGTGCACTAATGGGCCCTGGATGCCTGACTGATTTGATAAAGTGTCTTAGACACTAAAGTGGTAGAGCATGATCCATTTCTTTAATTTGGGTTTTTTGTTGTTGTTGTTGTTGTTGTTGTTTGAGACAGGATCTTTCTGTAGTCGTAGATGGCCTGTAACTCACCATGTAGATGAGGCTGGACTTGATCTCAGAGAGATCTGCCTGTCTCTGACTCCTGAGTGCTGGGATTAAAGATGTTTGCCACCACGCCTGGCTGTGTTTCTTATATTCTTTTGTGGAAACATAATTTTTAAGTAAAGAAATGGTTTAGGTCTAAAAGTCGTCTAGCTCTGCTATGGATGCTGATTTGTTAAAATCTTCCAAATAATAAATTGGTTAGACAGATCCAAATTTGCATAAACATTTGAAAATAATCAAAGATTAGAGTCAGCTCAAATATCAAACTCAGGCAAATGTCAATTCCCTTCTTTGCGTCAACTGAAAATTTAAAACAAGGGCTAATTTAACTAGTATCAGAAACATTCTCCCTCCTCAGTAACCCCATGTGACCAAGGCCAAATCAAATGCAGTATTTGCTTTTACATCAAAAACAAAGTGAACTTTTATAAATCAGATTTTGTGCAGTCTATAGTGTAAAGAACCAGTGAGCGATTTATCTCAAAATCCATAAATTGAACACAAACTCACAAAATAAATTAAATCAAGTATGAAAGAAAATCAACATCTAGGTCTATGGGACAATAAATATGTAAAAAGGCTGAAGAATAACACAGCCGGGCAATCGAACACTAAGGCACAAAGGTATCGAGGGAGAGGTCGTGCAGAGAAAATAAAGAAATGAAAAAGAACGGTGTTCAAGCATTTTCCACAGGGAGCCTGGATTGCAGCTTTATGTGGCTGGCGATCCTCATCAGGGTGAGTTTCTGAACAGTGAAGGTTTCTGTCTGTCTTTGGCAGGTCTGTCCCCCTGTCCTCAGGAAATGAAGTTTGCTGGGCATAATTTTATGGCTAATTATTTCAAAGGTATGTTTGACAGAAATGCTACAGTTAAAAAAAAATAAACAGAAGCCTTTCAAAAGGAAGGGAGAGATACTGTTAGCTGGTTACATCTTACCAAAGTTTTGAATTATCATCCTGTTGTGACAGACTAAGTGTGTCACCTCACCTTCATCTATGGAGAAATTATCCTGACACCCTGGGTAGCTTCAAAGTCATAAATCTTCCAAGGATGTCGGTGTGAGGCAGTGCTGCAGAGGGGAGGGTACTGCAAGACAAGAGAGCAGTGCAGATGTTAGTTATTTTATGATGTGTGTATAAGGACAAGAGTAAAATTGAATGATCTTTGGCATTACCCTCCTAGACGCCAATCCCTTACAGTAATTAAAATCTATAGTCTAGTATAGCACTACTAAGTCAACATCAGCTCAGTGACTTGGGTATCAGTTAAGATCTATTGAATTTGAATATTTATCACCTGACAGAGTGTGTGAGCATTTAGGAAACATTTTCATACCCAATTTTCAAAGCAAAACCATAAAGCATGACTTTATAGGTGGTGGAGCTGAAGTTTTACAGAAGTTAAGTATAGATTACCAAGGATAACATGGCTAGTAAGTGGCAAACATGTTTTTAAATCTCCATTCTTTTTTTTGAATCACTGTACTATATCTGGAAATTATCTTTTATATATTTTTCATAAAAAGTTTATGTTAACCCATGTAGATTATGAACGTTTTCAAACCATAGTTGAGTAACACATTAACTTTTTTGTTCTAATTTGTTAAAAATACTTTAAAAAATGATACACTTGAGTGTAATCTACAAGACCCACTGCAATGTCAAGAGTGTTACTTTAAAACCCTGAGTGTTTGGAAAGCTGTGGAGATCTGCCATAAACACATCAGGTGCTCAGTCAAGCACTGTCCAAAACGCTTCTGTTAATTAATGACTAGATCCTCATTTAAGGGAGAGAGTTGCTATCTTGTGAACAATCACTGGAGAATCCAATGGCTTGAATAATTTTAGATATTTAAAATGTGAATTCAGTTGTTTTATACTTTATTCATGAATGGATAAAAATCTATTTTGTGAGATGGCCGTTTTGATTCTTTTAAATTGAGATACTTTTTAATATTTTTATATTTATTTTTCCTCTTGTAGTCTCTTTCCAACCTTTCTTAAACATTCCATTCCCTCATAATAAAAGACAATGGCTCGCAATGATTAACATATTTCAAATTACTTAGTGTCTGTTGTGTTTTGAATCACAAGACTGCATGTTGAGATATGATTTCAAATTGACTTCATATTGATCTTGCTAGGGTCCATCTTTAAACCCAGCACTCTGGAGGCAGAGGCAGGTGAACATTTGTGAGTTCAAGACCAGCCTTATCTATGTAGCAACCCTGGCAGTGACACCCTGTCTAAAAAAATAAAAATAAAAAATTGGGGCTGCAAAGATGGCTTAGTGGTTAAGAGCACTGACTGCTCTTGCAGAGGACCTGGGTTTGAATCCCAGCGCCCACATGGCAGCTAACAACTGTCAGTAACTCCAGTTCCAGGGGATCCGACAGCCTCTTCTGACCTCTGTAGGCATTGCACGACACGGGTACACATACATACATACACATAAAATCAAATTGGCCCTTGATATCAGTGTTAGATATTTGTTTATTTTCTATTCTTATAATACAGGTTATCTCAAAAGATTGTATCAAATCACTTTGAAGTTTTAATTTGTAAATTATTTTAATTGAACTTTTGTGATTTTCATACAATGTTATTTAATGGTCTTTAGATCCCGTTCCTTACCCTCACTTCCTCTTACCCTCTACCCAAGTTAATGTACTTTACTATTTTATTATATATAAATGACCTATACAGTCTAATTTGTGTCCCCACATGTCCTTCAGGATAAGTCCATCCACTGGAGCCTAGTTAATCTAACAAAAGTCACATCCTACAAAGAGATGGTACCCCCTGAGCCCCAGCAGCCAAGGGTTACCAAAGTTTCCTTAGGTTGGTTTATGGTTTCTTACCGACTTCCACATGTCTGTGCAGGAATTTTGTTTCATGTGCCTTTACATAGGATTTATGCATGCTGTTAGGATTGCTGTGGGTGCATATGAGTAATTGACCAGCTTTCTGGGAAACTTTGTTTCCTTTTGGTCATCTATCACCTCTGGCTCTTAAAATCTTTTTGGCTCCTTTTCCCCAATGATTTCTGAGCCTTGGGAGAAAGAAGTTAGATATGTGTCCTATTCAGAAATAAGCATAATGCAGCCTCTTGTTCTCTCCAGATTTGCCAGTTGTGGGATTCTGTGTGAATCACCATCTGCTGTATAAATAAAATGAGAGAAGAAACCCAGAGTCAACAAGTTTAACATCACATGGTCTCACTCAAAGATGGATGTTAGTTTGGAAATCTTAGATATAAATGCTTCAATTTGAAAATTCAGAGAGGTCAAGAAAGTCATAAGAGGGCATCGATATATGTGTGTGTTTGTGTGTGTGTGTGTGTGTGTGTGTGTATGTGTGTGTATTTGTGAGGCTTCATGGGAGAGGGGAAAGGTAGCATTAGACAAGGAAGGGTTAAATGGGAAGTGGGGGGTAGAAAAGAGCAGGGAGTAGAGGGAGGGACATGTAACACTAAAGGCCTTCAGGAAAAGCCAAATGGAAACTTACCATCATAGACACTTCTTAAAATATATACATATACATTATAAAAAGAAACTCAAAGGCATTATCCTGTAACAGAGGGATGCTGTTCTTTCTAGACATCATGGACTAATGAAAAAAAACAAAAACAAAAACAAAAAAACAACAAAAAATCTGCTAAATGCCAGGAATGGACTCCCTGTCTAGAAGCAGCAGTCTAGGCAACTCATAGACACAAGCAATTCTGGGCATTGCCCCTGCTCTTAGTTAACCACAAGAACTGGAGGGTAAGGCCCTATTGCTGCAGGTACTGCTTACATGAGCTGTAGAACAAACAAGGAAAAATCCAGCTGGTGCTGGCTTCAGAGCCTCATCTCCACTGGGTAGTGTCCATAGTGCTGGAAGGTACTGTTCATGCTACCAGGGGAAAAAATAATCATCAGCCATACCCAGCTGTGAATCCTGTGAACTACAGCAACAACTTTCTTTCCTGTCTTAAAATACTATTTTTATTAAATGTCTGGGAATTTCATACAGTGGACTTGTTTGTACCCAACCCCTTTTCCTACTGCACACTGCTTTGTCTCCTACCAAGAGGAACTGATGGGAAAAAAGTTTATACCCCTTACTCCTTCAGACTCCAGGACCTGTGAATGGATCTACTGGTGTTTTATCCTGAAATTAAGAATTCTCCTTATAGGCTTCTAATTCAAAGTTGGAATGATCTTGATTAGAGTCTTCTGGAATCATACACAAAATTCTCATGAAAACGTAGTGATGAAGTTATGCTTTCTCCAAAACCCTGCTCCTCCTAACAGGCATCGGCTCACTGCTTCATTCTCCATCTTTAACTGTCCAGGAATACCCAGACTTCACATGTAGACAGCATGTACTTTAAATCTGTTAAAAGTGACACTTGCTAGAATCGAAAAGGAAGTATAGGTACATTGTTGTGGCCTGTCATAGAAGAACACGACACAGGCAGAAGCTCTAGTTCCTGAAACACTCTTTTCTCCTTCCAGCAGCCCATTTGGAGACACAAATCAGACTCTACAGGACTTATTTTATATATAATTGGTCAGGGGGCTGTGGGGGGAAGTGCAAAGAGGGGAGAGTATCTGAATACCATCAAACTACATGGCATGAAAATCATAAAAATTCAATTAAAAAGCTCTGTTATCTAGATGTAATCACTATACTTTAAAACTACCAGGGTATAATTATTAGGTGTGTATAACATCCATGTGAATCTAACCTACACTAGGGAAAAGACATGGAGAGGCCACAGGCATAATGGAGAACAGATTAGCACCAGCCTGTCTGGGCTGGAATTCTATGCAGCCACTCACAAGCTGTGAGACAAGGGGCAGATTACTTACTGTTTTGATGCTTGTTTCCTTGTATGTGACAGGGAGATATAAATAACCCTTGCCTTGTAGGAATCGTAGTTGACTTAATGTACATCAAATATGCTGAAGGCCAATATGATATTAACTATTATAGTCATACAATTGATACTGAAATTAACCAGACAGCTACCCTCACCTACAAAACAGCCCACGGGCAGTATGCTGCTTAGTCTGGCTTTAGCCTCCGTGCTAGGCAGCTTCAGTTGTCAATTTGACACAGCTGGTTAGTGGGAACCTTAAATGAGGAATTCCCTCCATTGGACTGGCCTGTGGCCATGTTTGCGGGCATTTTCTTGATTGTTGGGTGATGCGGGAAGGTCCAACCCACTGTAAGGGGGGGACCACGCCTGAGCATCTTGTCCAGTGTTGTATACAAAAGCAGGCTTATTAGAAGCCAGGGGAGCAAGCCAGCAAGCAGCATTCCTTCATGGTCTGAGCTTCAGCTCCTGCCTCCAGGTTCCTGCCCTGAGTTCCTTCTCTGACCTCCCTCAGTGATGAATTCTGACCTGGATGATCTAAGACAAGTTAAGCCTTTTCTGCCCAAGTTAGTTTTGCTCAGTATTTTTATTACAGCAATAGAAACTAACTGGGACAGCCTCCTTTATTTTTACCCATTTGACTCCAAGGCTGTTTATGGTTTGAAGAAGGCACTGTATGTTTCTTATTAATATTTAATGCAGCAAACTGATTTCAAGCACAAAGCTCTGTAGACACTAAATTTGGAAAATTCGCAAGTCAAGCAGTAGTTAATCCCTATCTTATTTACTATTCTACATTATAATCAAGAATATCAGTCATTAAGAAAACATGAACAAGAAATGCTGAAAAGGATGTAGACAGCGGGAATCTTTACACACTCTGCAGATGGAAATGTAAATTATTTCAGCTCCTATGGAAGTCAGTATGGAAGTTTCTAAAAATTAAAAATACAACTACCATAAGACCTGCTATGCCACTTCTGGATACTAACTTAAAGGTCTCCGAGTCGACACATCACAGAAATATTAACATTTATTGCAGCACTATTCACAATAGATGATTGTAGACCCAGCCTAGATGACCAACAAGAGAGGGATGGATGAAGAAAATGTTGTATAGATACACAGTGGAATTATTTCAGACATAAAGAAGAAGGAAGTCGTGTGGTTCTTCATGAAATGGGTGCAAATCTTATTAAGCAAATTAAGCCAACCTCAAAAAGACAAATATCATGTTTTCCCTCATTTATAGCTCCTAGATTTAGCATGGTTACATAAAACCACATATATAGTCAAGAAATAAACAGTCTAGGGGAACAAAGAGGACAATTGAAGGGGGGAGGGACAAGAAGAGGAAGGGGAGGGTCGTGCTCAACGCACAACGTGTACCTCTATGAAAGTTTAATTGAATTGTTAAAAAGAAAAAGAAAAGAAAGGGAAAAAGGGGATACAAAATGGAAGCTAAGCGGAAATTTACTCCAGGACACTAGCTGATAAGACACACAGAGAAAGTCGCTCATTAAAGCTCTTCTCTTTTTCATGTGTTAAAAGTATGTGGGACTATTAGAAAGTCCAGTAAACACACAAGAAAAGCCTCAACTATGAGCAGTTGAATTTTCTATTTTGAATCTAACATTTGGAAACAAATAGCACCTCCTTGAAATTAGGGAGACTCGTGTATTATCTGCATGATGTCAGACAACTTTGAGTTTGATGACGTGATGAGGAATGAGGAGATAATACCGGAGCAGTGGGGGAAAGATGAGCAGCATTGAGCTCAGACTGAAAGAAGATTAGTAAGGCTATGAACCCAAACCACAGCTCAGCAGCAATGGGGGTTAACCTCCTTCCCTCTCTTCCTTCCTCCCTCAAACCCTCCCCCATCCCTTTCTTTCTCCCTCCCTCCTTCTCTCCCTCCCCCCCCTCCCTCCCTTTACCTTGCAATACCAGGTGCTGAGTCTAGATGGGCTTGGTGCATGCTAGGCATATACTCTACCTACCAATGAATTATATCCCAATGCTTTATATAGCTTTTATTTTGAAACGGTGCCTCACTAACTTACTCAATTTCGGTTTGTAGTTGCTCTGCAGCCCAGGCAGACCTTGAACTTGCAATTTTCCGGCCCACCGGCCTCCTAAGCGGATTGGATTACAGGAGTATCTCAATAGGCCGGGTATGGATGGCAGTTGTGTTCTCTTCTCCAGTCCCATCCCTTTTGGGACTTCTGGTAGAATACTAAGCAGTGCTCCTGGTGGAGGATGAAGCACAGGGCAACCAGACATTCCTAGTCTCAGCAGTAATCTCCCAGGAAGCACCTTCCCCCACTCCCCATCATTCTTCTCCAGTTCTGGCTGGCCTTTCCCGAACACCAGAGAAACATCACATAGCATCTGATTATTAAACGGCCATTAAACAGTCCCAGGTTTAGTTGTTCAAGAGATAAAATAAGACCCTTTGATTGTGATCCACTTCCAAGAGCCTCCAATTTTTTGCCAACAGGTACTTCTT
The DNA here is from genome assembly GCF_000622305.1 of Nannospalax galili. Taxonomy (NCBI): domain Eukaryota; kingdom Metazoa; phylum Chordata; class Mammalia; order Rodentia; family Spalacidae; genus Nannospalax; species Nannospalax galili. The sequence continues at coordinate 1,063,058 of NW_008360305.1, read as the reverse complement.
TTTTAGTTTGAACAGGAAAGTTAAGATAAATAAATAAAATCACTGTAGTTTTCTTCTGGCTCTACACTAAAATATCTGTGAAGCACTCATCAAGGAGTCGAGGGGGGAGTCAGTTACCCTTCCGACCATATCAGTCTATTTTAGCTGAGTGTTGGGAAGGGGCTAAGGATACACAAGCTGAGATAGCTATGAGGCACCTCTCTCACCATTTTGTGCAGCTGGGCTGTCAGGAAGTCACAGGATCTATATTCCAGTGTGGATATTACAGCACAGCTGTAATGGGGGGCACCCAATCTTCAGTAAATAAATCCCTACCCTATGCTCTGTTAGCAAGCCCAATAAATTAGGATTTTCAAAAACAAATTTTTTTAAAGGAAAAAAA
>NW_008360305.1:1061073-1062413 GCF_000622305.1 Nannospalax galili | reverse complement strand
AAGAAAAAAAAAATATGTGTGTGTGTGTGTGCATATATACACACATCTATAATGAATGTTTATATATATATATATATATATATATAAAACCTGTTTCACGATGTTTCTGGAAAAATGTGTTAAAAATTGGCTCTCTTTGGAATAATAAAAATGTTCTTAAAAAACAAAACAAGAGCAAACAAACAAAAAATATCAGTGTGAATGTAGGCATTCAAGACTGCATCACAAACCCTACACTATTTTTATGAATGATGAAGAGCCCTGTGGGAAATAAATTAGGATGGTCAGGCAGGAAATAGTGAGTGCCTAGAAATTTCTAAAACTAATGGTCACATTTCTCCACTGTTTGACACACAGCCATTGCCACAGAACCAGGCAGAGCCAGTGTTTGAAAGGCTGGGTGCCTGCTGTGAACCTGCTCTTTCTGCTTTTCCTTCCTCCAAGATGCTGAGAAAGCAGCCTCCAATTCCACTTGTGCAGAGGCCCAGCCTGCCTCCTGTGTTGTAGATCTGTCCTTCCTCGGGCTTTCTCTGTCTTGCACTTCTCCAAAGTCATAAAGGTCTGGCTACCACCATCCTTTCTCCTTATAAGAATTAGAATTATTCTCTCAACGTATAAATGGTTGGCTTTGTGTATGTCTCCTTTCTTCAAAAACAGAGTGTCCTTTGTGAAGCTTTATCAAAAAGAAATATGTGAAGAATCTTTTATGCCCCCCCTCCCCAACACAGGTAAGACAATGGCCATCAAAGCAAATTTAAAACACAGTCAAGATTCCTAGTCTTGGGGCCCCAGACACCTGGGGAACCAATACTGCTTCCTGATCCTTCTCACCCAGAGCAACTCAGTCCCTTTCTTGGGCTCCAGGAGCACCGCTTCTGGTCCTGGCCCCGCCCTCGCCTCTCTCTGCTTCCCTGGGCCTGCACCACCGGCTAACTCTCCTAGCCTGCACTACTATCCTCAGGCCTCCTGGGGTAAGTCTATAGCACAGCTCTCCACGCTGGGACTCCCTAAGCCACATTCACCTTTCCATCGCCCCGCCCCCCTCTATACTCCTAGTTTGGGCCCTGCACCATTCCTAGTCTTGGGGCCCCAGACACCTGGGGAACCAATACTGCTTCCTGACCCTTCTCACCCAGACCAACACAGTGCCTTTCTTGGGCCCCAGGAGCACTGCTTCTGGTCCTGGCCCCGCCCTCATCTCCCGCTACTTCCTTGGTCCTGCAACACCCACCAGCCTCTTTTTGGGGCTCCTAGGCTTAGCTTTACTCTCCCTGATCCTTTGCATCCACTACAACCCAGCTACTCAATCAACTCCCTGGGAAATCTTGGGGCTTCTTCCC
>NW_008360305.1:1032077-1057775 GCF_000622305.1 Nannospalax galili | reverse complement strand
TCAGCAGTAAAGAAAGATGAAATCATGAAATTTGCAGGTAAATAGATGGAACTAGAAACTGTTATACTAAGTGAAGTAACACAATCTCAGAAAAAACTTGACATATGTTCTCCCTCATATGTGGATCCTAGGATCAGACTCTGATAAATAAGTATGTAAACAGACATAACTGCAGGAACCAGACAAGGGTGGATTAGTTCCCAGAGACTATGAGCATCGTGCAAAATGTCCTGTAATGGTGGTGGGTCATCTGACCTCTTGATCAAGGAAGCCAAGGAGACCCCACCAGATGGACTTGAACCAGTGTCCAGTCTATAAAGAGGAGGGTCAACACGGAGGAATCATTTCCTCCATGCTTCCAAGAGGAGCCAACAATGGTCGAGCAAAAAAAGAAAAAAAGAAAAACAAAAAAAAAACAAAAAACCACAGTCAATTCCGTTTCTATAAGCCCCAACCAGGTTTGGACTGAAAAATATTTTTAAAAAATTGTGTCTGTGTCAAACATGCCCAGACTGTTTTTGTCACTACTACCTAAATATAACAACTATTTATGTGTAATTTTCACTGTATTAAGTATTTTAAATAATCTAGAGTTAACTTAAAATATATCCAGAAATGGGTTTACCTTATACATAGATGTTCTGAGATTCTGCAAGATACAAGCACATGTGGATTTGGGGATCTACAGGCATTCTCAAACTCAACCCCTGGGACACTGAGGGACAAACTATACCGAATGTAAGAATTTTCCTTTGTTGCATTGTAGATTGGAACTCAGATTTTTCCTGTATTTTTCTTGCTTAATTGATTCTGTTTCTATATTTCATTTTCTTTTTACCCTTTCCCTTCTGAGCAATCTTATAGCGTAAGGCAAAAGAGCTTCTTTGGAAAGATAATTGTTTATGTTGTAATGAAGTGTCATGCTTTCTAGAGCTCAGCTGCCCTAGTCTGTTCTCTCCAAGCAGTCTCTCTGTTTACATAGGCTAAGATCACTTACTGCATTATGTACTGGTGTGTCCTTCACATAGGAAAGAAACTTGCACCTAATGGGAGTGGACTGGGAAAGAGAGGGTAACTCTTTCACTAACAGACTCAATTATTCAAAAGCAGAGCAAGAGGTTGTACTAGTACATCACTGGGCATGGAAGAAAAAAAGAAGGCAGAGGCTAAGGTTGTAGCTCAGTGGTCGGGCTTTTGTCCAGCAGGCAGGAGGCCCTGGGTTCAATCTCTGTTGCTCCCAGAAGGAAGGAAAGAAAGAACAGTATTTGAAAAAGAATAACGAGTTTTATTTGGGTCAATTTTCATCAAGAAACAAGACCACTTTACCGAAGTCTGAAAACTGCACCACAATAGATCTAGGTTTACACACCTGGAGCTGCACAGAACGTGAATGAGAGGCACTGAATTTTATTTTCGTCTTTGGTTTATTTGTTACATATATTTTTTTTCCACATTGTTACTGATTTGTGGTTTTCGAGTTACTCTTGCGACCTAAGAGGTTGTGCATCTCTAATGTTGTGTGTGACATTGTGGTAGGGCACCGTGATTCTTTGCCATTTATACACAACTGGCTTTTCATCACTATGTATTCTAAAGTAATCTGAAGCTTTGTGGGATATGTTTTTAGTAAAGCCTTTCTATTTTTTAAAATTTTATTATTTTTATTTCATGTGTATGTGTGTATTGCTTGCATGTAGGTAAGTGCACCCGTGTTGTGCAATGCCTGTGGAAGACAGAAGAGGCTGTAGACTCCCCTGGAATTGGAGTTACAGACAGTTGTTAGCTGCCATGTGGGTGCTGGGATTTGAACCCAGGTCTTCTGCAAGAACAACCAGTGTTCTTAACTGCTGAACCATCTCTCCAGTCCAGTAAAGCCTTTCTAGATGCCAACAACTAGTAATAACATATTTTATCTGCATTGACGAACTACCAGACTGACTTTTTAAATCCTGTTCACTCCCCTCAATTTTCTGTTTCATTTAATTTTTTAATTGAAATTTGTGTGTCGTCTTCTTAAGATTTGTAGTGTTTCTAAGGCAGCTCACAAAGTAATTGTTTGCAAGCAAAATTATGTCTTCTTTCAGATATAAATCAAGAGCAAAATGAATAATGAAATCGTTTTCCTTCTTATAATTAAAGTATAAATAAAAGAGTAATAGCTTTTAATTTCTTTTAAAAAATATTTTGTTATTTTTTTTAATGTGTATGAGTGTATTGCCTGCATGCGTGTAAGTGTACCCATGTTGTGTGTCGGTTTCCCCCAGAACTGGAGTTACAGATGGTTGTTAGCCACCATGTGGGTGCTGGGAATTGAACCCTGGTCCTCTGCAAGAGCAGCCAGTGCTCTTAACCGCTGAGCCATCTCTCCAGCTCCAGCTTTTAATTTCTTGCATATGTGACATGAGTTTCTTAAAATTTGAAGTTTGATATCTTTTTAAAAGTTAGGAAGAAATTTACTTGCATTTCTATTAGGACTATTGAAAAACTGTTCCCTTTAGGTTATTGAGGCTTTATTTGTTATATTCTTTTTACTATATGATTTTTACAAGGCATATACTAATTTATTATAAAGCCATCAAAATCAAAGCACAATTTGTTACTCAAATGAACATCTCTGCAGCACTGACACCCATGAGTCATTTGGGTTTTTGTCAGCCCCTGCTCTGGATCAGTACTCTGCTCCATCCTTTTCTATTCTAAAGAGCAGATACATTCTGAGTTCATCATTTTCCTACTTTTTATTTTAAAGGGATTTTTCCATGTGTGCATTGTGTTAACCAGACTTTTGCCCTTAACAATCTTAATAGTAGCTCCATGTTGTTTACATCCTTAGTAGGATGGCTTTCATACATCAATGTTCATAACTATTTCTCAACTAACTTATAATGCTTTATAAGGTAAGTATACCATGGTTTGTCATCTTCATTCTGTAAAATTTGGACTGTAGATTGGATAATGGGCTATGAACAACCTTGTTCATGTCTGTTGATACACAGAAGTTGAGTCCTAGATCGTATATCTAGAAGTGGCATTTGCGGGTGTTAGGGCACACACCTGATCAAGTTCGTAAGATAACACTGTGTTGGTCTCTGACACCCTTAAATCTATCTGCGCATTTCCTGACAGTTCATGGGGATTCTCATTGCCCTGTAGCCTTACCAACAGTCATCACATACTCAGTTCATCTGTTTAGTGGGTATAAGATTACTGTAATTGGCATTTATCGGATTATTGAAGAGCTCTAGCATATTTTTATTTGAAAACTTGTTTCCTCTCCTAAGATATTGTCACCAATACGTTCTTTTGTCCTCATTCTCTGTACACTGTCATTCTTTATTGACCTGTACTTTTTCCTGTATTAGGTTATGAATTTTCTCTCCTTACTTTGTGACTTGACTAATCTATTTGTGGTGTCTTTGCCTAAATAGACGTTGTTGATGTTAATATGGTAATTGTATCAATCTTCTTAAGGTTAAAGCTTTTTCTATCGTGTTTTAAAAAATCCTATCTTATATTTTCCTACTTACGATTCTGTGTGCTAAAGTTTCAGACTCATATTTCTATGATTATAATGCATTTAATTTTCTTGTGTAATGAAATAGAAAAATTTAATGGTTTGCACAAGCAGTCCCCTTCTCACAGCGATTTCAAGTGTTAGTTCAGTTGGATTTTAAGCTTCCATTTGCATAATAAGATACTTTTGAACTTCCCATGTTCTATTAGATAGTCTCTGTATGCTCATCCTCATAGCCATTATTACTCTAAGTTTTAATCTAAAGAGTTGACCGCTCTTTCCTGGAGAGTGGCTTTCTCCAGCTTCCTCCCGTTTCATAAGGATTCTGGTGTTCAATGGCCCGTTTTCTCATTGAAGTGTTATAATTAGATCAATACGTCCTCAGAAATGTTGCTGAAACTTGACTAAAATTTCCCTCAATCTATAAAATGAACTTGGAGATTAATTATTAAGTGTGTATTTCAATGTAACTCTTATCTATGAACTTGATGCAAGCATTATTTATGGTTCTCCCTCCCCTCGCTCTCTTTCCTCTTCTCCCTCCCATGCCCCCCATTCCCTTCTTTTCATCTTCTCTCCCTTCCCTTCCTTCCGTATTTCTTCCTTTTTATGCATGTGATAATCAGGATTCAAACTTTAGGCTTTTTAAAATGGAATTTGTGCCATTTTCATACATTAGAGTTTCTTGGTACTTAGATCCTCCCAAGCTATATTTTTAACAATACCAGGCAAGCACACTACCAATGACCTCTGGCCTTGGTCCCAGTTCATAGAGACAAGTTTAGGGACTGTGATGAGGACTTAGTGGATAGGGTTTTTGCTCCACAAGCATGAAGACTGACTTTGAATCCTCAACACCGCGTTAAAGTCTGAGCATGGCTAAATGCTCCTGTACCCTGGCACTCGGAGGTGGAGGTGGGGCGGGGGAGGGGTGATGCTGAGAACTTGCTGGCCAGTTGGCAGGCGGAGGAGACACACTGGTGTGCACACACTACACTTGGATGCATGCACCACACACACCAAAAAATTAGTATGACTGCTTCTTATTTTTATAAAGCCTCTAGTGCTTTAAACGATGGACAAGTTGACAGTGTTTTTTTAGGTATTGGATAGAGCGTGGCATGTTGAGGGAAAATTAGATAGAATTCATTTGTAAAAGCCTAGCAACCTGGGGTTTTGTGTGTATGTGTGTTGTATGTGTGCATGTGTGCACATATGTGCATATGTGTTGTATGTGTGCCTGTGTGTATTCATATGTGTATGTGTGTACATGTGTGCATGTATGTATGTATATGTCTGTCCATTTGTGTGTGTGTGTGTGTGTGGTGTAATTTTACTTACTAATAGCAATAGAAAAAAGATTCAAACTTTATGCTTTTCAGCTAGTTTCAATAATTTTAATTTCATTTAAAATTAGCCTTCCCAATTGAATTTTACGTTCAGTATAACTCCATGATTTCTTTAGATCCACACATACACACATTGCATTGATTTTCCCTGGAACTGGAGTTACAGATGGTTGTTAGCTACCACGTGAGTGCTGGGAATCAAACCCAGGTCTTCTGCAAGAGCCTTCAGTGGTCTTAATCGCTGGAGATCCTGAGCCCTCTTCTGTCCTCCACGAGTATTGCATGACACGGGTGCACTTGTGTACGTGCACGCAATACACATATACACATAAAATGAAAAGAAAGTGAAAAAGTTGATTAAAAAATAAAAATAATTATAGTCATCATGCGACATACAGTGCCTCAAATTTCTTAAACTAGAATCTGATTAAATGGGATCGGAACTTCGTTACCACAGGTTTTGCTCCTTTCAACAGCTCACATTTTCTCTCCTGTGTGATCTTTATATACTAGTGCAATAAGTATCTTTGTTCTAATTTATGCGTGTAGTTTTTAAGTTGAAAACATTGTAACTGTCATTTCCAGAAGTGTTCCATTTTGAAAACACGGTCAAGGGTTTGCTAGCCTCGTTTTCTCCTACCCTAGGACGCCCACCTCCAGCCTTCCTTTTCAACAGCTCACATTTTCTCTCCTGTGTGATCTTTATATACTAGTGCAATAAGTATCTTTGTTCTAATTTATGCGTGTAGTTTTTAAGTTGAAAACATTGTAACTGTCATTTCCAGAAGTGTTCCATTTTGAAAACACGGTCAAGTGTTTGCTAGCCTCGTTTTCTCCTACCCTAGGACGCCCACCTCCAGCCTTCCGCGCTTCGTCCTTTGTGTTCTGTGCTCCTGTGTACCATGTGCAGCACAGCAGTTTTATTTCACGTCGGTCATTCTGGATTCTGGGTGATCCGCCGTTCTACTGTGTTCGTTGCTTCTGCTTGTCACTGCGAAGGCTCATTTCTGTTTGCTTATTGCATTTCAATGCTGACTCGCATCTTGGAGCTTAGCTGCAGGAATCCCCAAGTTCTGAGAGGAGACTTTTTGATCTAAAGACGCTTACACTCTCTAAGTCTAGCAATCAGTACTGATACGGACCACTAGACTCTCCTTAACGATTTCATAATTAATGCAAGAGTTTGAAAATCTGTTCCTCTCTTGTGGGGGCCTGGAAGGCAGTGTTGTTGAAGGCATTATCCGCAAGTCAAATTTCCCTTAAACTCCGCGCTCCGTTTACCTCTCCTGTTTACTGATTTCACTCTAGTTGAGGTTTAGCTACTTTTTCTCACTTTAGAAATTTCTCTTATGTTTAGCAAATTTAGTATTTATTAAAGAGTATATCTGTTTTAATTTGTCCAAGTTTTGGTTACATTTAGCTGGTGGAAACTTCAGGGTGGCTAATTCCCTTTTTGACCCTCCGTCTTCAATTTTCTATCAGGTCTTTAAGATTCTGTCCCTTTATTTTCAAAACTGCAAGGCAGGTGATGTTGTTGGTAAATTAGTTACTTTTAAAAGCCTACATTTAATATATAAAAATCATAACACACTTAGTGTTCCAGTTTCATTCTGTTGCTGAGACGAACATTGGTTTGGGCAGGACTGCTTCCACTAATCATAAAGAAAATCCTCTGCAGACATGGAGGTCAATCTGGTCTGGCCAACCTTTTAACTAATATTCCCTTCTCAGGTGACTTCAAGCTGAGTACAGTTGATAGTTAAAGCTAAGTAGGGCTCTTAGTAACATCAATCAATATTTAAATTTCTAAAATATTACAATGCCATTTTAAAAAATGAATAGAATTTTAGATACTGGCACTCAATGATACTTTTTCATATGAGGATAATTGTTTAACTTGATTTGAAAGTTAGTTTTCATTCTAATAAGAACATTTCAAATACATACAAATGAAATAGTAAATTGTTGCTAATATATTTATTAGTGTTCTTTTTATTAGTTATATCTACTACTGAGACTTCTTTTGAGGTAGCAGTATAGCTTGTAAATAAATATGTTTTAACAGTTGATTTGAAATTCTTAATTTTTTTCCTGTCAACATAAAGTAACTCTTTTTCAGTTCCTTCTTTTTGTAATTAATTAATTCTATTTTATGTGTATGAGTGTTAAGCCTGTGTGTGTGTGTTTGCGTGCGTCTGTGTGTGTGTGTTTGCGTGCGTCTCTGTGTGTGTGTGCGTGTGTGTGTGTCCAATTATGTCAAGCAGTGCCAAGGAAGGGCAGAATTACAGATCGTGGTTCATTGCCATGTAGGTGCTGAGAATCAAACCCAGGTCCTCTGCAAGAGCAGCCAATACTCTTAACCTCTGAGCCCTCTCTCCAACCCCTCAGTTGTTTCTTTGTGGCATATATTACTTAATTTTATTTATGAGTAAATCATATTTATATACATTTCAGTACTGAGAATTGAACCTGGGCCTCACACATGATAGGCAGGTGCTTTATCACTAAGCTATCAGCGCTCAAAGTCTTGTATATATCATGGAAATCTGAATATTGCACCCAGAGATAAAACATTTTCAACAACCTTTGTTTACAAAATAGCGTTATCAATCTACATCTATAAATGATCATTTTAGATGCAATTGAAATTAATGTAAATGAATGTAACACAGATTTTATCCTGCCCCCCCCCATATATAATATATCTCACTAGACATCTTGAAATGTCCTACAAGCTTAATAGTAATAGAAATTTCCATTGAAAACTTTTCACTTGCGTAGAAGAACTTGCCCAGGAGGGATTGAAAATAGCAAAAAATAGTCAACTGTCTCAAAAATAGATATGCTAGTGAATTCCTGTGGCTTACATGATCAGTTTCTGCTAATGAGATAAGGACACATCATATAAATAGATGAAAATTTCATTTCTTTATCGATAGAATTCATTTATTTTACATATAAGAAGTAAGAATGATCATGTGTGACTTTTTTGGCGCTCACTGCAGAGGATGCAGTAGTCCATTGTTAGCACTGACTGTTGTTTCCAAAGCCAACCAAACAGATGGGCTTTCATTATTATTATTATTATTTTTACTTTTTATAGTTGTTGATAATTGTTGTAATTAATTTTTAATCTGAAGACTTGTAAAGCAATACTTGGGGATTTTAAAACCAAACTTGTAGTTATGAAGCCCACACTGTCCAAATAGTCTTCCCAAATCCATCTTCACTAAGTAGTAATAACTTTTTCTGGTCAAGGGCCAATCCCAAGGCATCTGGGAAATAATAAGGTACCATCTGCCGTCTTCTAGGCTGAGCTCCTGTGGTGTGGTCACTAACAGTGCAAAAACAGTCAGTAGTGATGGGGACTGATATTAGATCCTAGCTATTGCCTATGTGCTCTTACTTGAAGCAAAACCACTATTAGTTAATATGGACCTCCTCAGCCAGAGTTCTAATGCTTGTTTAAAATAAAATTATCAAGGAACCCACTCCAAATATAACAGTGTCAATATATTTCTGTGCCTCTTTCCACATATTCAATGTGATTTTTCAACCTGCATCTACATACTCAGGCTGCATGTTCTGACCTTCTCTGTTTTCCAGTAAGAAGTAGAAATTCTAGCAACTTTTACAAAGTTATGGGTAATTGGTGTTCAGTTATGAAGTCATCAGTGTACACTTGCAATTTCTAATTAAGTTCTTCTGGTGAGGAGAATCCATGTTCACTAGAAAACCTACAGTAACAGCTGCCACCTGCTGACAGCTGGTGTCGTACACTGTGCTAGTTAATGACTGCACTGACATGACCCTGTTTAATCCACACAACATTTATAATATAAGCTGGTTGTCTTTATTTTGAAAAAGAGAAATTTGATGCATAGAGAGAATAAATAAATTTCCAAAGCTTACACCATCAAGGTATATCAGAAACAGAACCGTAAGCTCAATGAATTTCAAACAAGCTCTACCTGCCTCAAAGTCTCTGTACATGTGACTTACAAAGCAGTATGTTGAGAAGGACGTGCACTCACATAAAATATGAAAAGTATAAGCTCTCCAGCCAGTTGCTTTGCAATAAATTAACTTTTGCATAAACTGTTTTATACCATCTGAAGGGAAAACGGAGGCTGTTTGTGTGACAGATGCAGGAACGTGAGCTGATTTTAGTTGTTTTCGAAAGCCAGGTGAAGAATCTTGGGAAGTGGGCTAGATATGACTTTTCAGGTGAACAATTGAGAGATCCAAGGGGGTAAAGAGAAACCATTCACCCTCTCCACCTTCTTATTTCTTTTCTCTTATTTCTGTCAGAGAATGGTCCTACTTCATGCTCAGCTTCCTAATCTCTGTCTACCAAGTCACAAGGATTCCTTTATCAAAAATTTGACCCCTTGCCAACCTTTTGAAGGAGTCCTTTTCTGATGCTAGGTTCGATAAATGCATCATCTGCTGCTTCTCTGATGGGTGTTACCCAAACACCCTGCTTTTCGAATTTTAAACATTTAGACCAAAACAAAAAGAAAATCATATCCAGTTTGTCATCTTGTTTGGTATAAACTCAGAAAGGATTTTTTTTAAAAAAACGTTGTGTGTGTGTGTGTGTGTGTGTGTGTGCCTCTGTGTGTGTGTGTGTGTGTTGGGTTGGGGCTGAGCATCCATTCCTTTATGACCACATACTTCAGACCTCACCTTTGGTTGTGTGCACTTAATGAGGAATCTGAAAAGATGGAACACACAAAGGTTCTATATAGAGACCATCATACTGTCTGAGATTGTCAGAATTATGTAAAGTGCAGCAATCAGGGGGCAGTGCTGCTTGGCATGAGTGTATTAGGAGATAAGCTATTCTGTAAAATCATGTGTCTTTCCTCAATATGCATTGGTTAATTTCTAATCTCCAAAAGCAATCATATTAAGAGGATGGACCTTTAGAATGTGACCAGGTCATGAGGGCAGAGCTCTCAGGAATGAGACTAGGGCCCTTATAAAAGAGCTGATTCACCCCTTCTGCACTCAGAGGACATTGCAAGAAGACACTATCTATGACTAGCAGGCCTTGACCAGACACTGCATCTTTTGGCATCTTGATCTTGAACATCCCAGCATTCAGGACTGTGACCAATAAATTTCTATTACAGTCTACCTGGTTGAAATGGTTAATCTTGACTTGGTAGGATTAGAGTCATCTAAGAGAGAGGCCTCTAGCAGTGTCTGTGGAAGTTTCTAATTTAAGCTAACTGAGGTGATAGGACCCACCCTAAATGTGGGCAGCACCAGACCATGAGCCGGGGTCTGTTACTGAATTAAAAGTAGCAAACAAGTTGACCAGAGCTCTCATTACTTTCTGCTTCCTGATGCTTATGACCAACTGCCTTGTGTTCCTGCTTCCATGAATTCCCTGACACGAAAAAAAAAAAGGACCTTCAAACTGTGAGTCAAAATAAACATTTCCTTCCTTAAGTTTGTCGGGTATTTTCCCATGGCAATGAGAAAATTGCCTCGTGTACCTTTCCTGAAGCCTTATCCAAGCAAATCATGATAGGATGAAAGTCAACCATTCAGAGAGAAAGAAAATACTCAAAGATTGAAAGTGTCACACGATTTCATTTATAAGACAATTCATGAGCATTCTTAGATGTGACTGTCAGACAGCTGCGCTTCTTACCCTAACCAGAGGTTGTAAAATAAGTACATGCGCAATATATAGAACTTGGAAGGTGGGAAACTGCTGTAGCTTCCCAGAGCCTAGAAATTCTCCAGAATATCATGAAAGAAGAGAGATGCATATGAAAAACATGTGAGTTCTTTTTCCATTGTAACAACTAAAATGTTGTAGGCACCAGCTAAAATATTAATCTTTTCACAAGTTGCTGGAATTTTTGTTTTTAACGTTTTCTTCCGACACATTAGCTTTGCTAATATCCTTTGGCTGGAGAAAGGCAGGATCCGTTCTGAGGACATCACTCGTGTAGGAGGCATGTGTTCTCTGGAATCCTTCAAAGGGCTACGGCACATTCACTCTGCCTGTTGGTGGTGGTGTGGGCCGCATTTGTCTAACGATTGACTGTGACTCCCTGCCAAGTCTGGAGGTGCATGTAGCACACCCACCTGCAAGCTCACAAAGAAAGATCAAGTTGGCCTTCCCCTGTCTTTGCAACTTCATGCTCACTGATCTCAGTGGAGTGTCACCGTCCTCTCTATGACAGCCACTCATTTCCCAAGCCTGCTGGGTTTGCTGACTGACTTCCCATTGTATGTGTGTGTACAGACTGATTATAAGTTCACTTCTGCCTTCCACCCTTTTGTGCAGGGTATTATCTATGACAGATGAGTGCAATAAAATGAGTCAATTTTTTCCCTTCTTGCAGGCAGCACAGCGAGTTCTAACCAACAAAGGCACATTGAGGTAAATCTTCAGCAGTGTCACCGCATTGACTTTCATCACTTTCACCTTTGCTTTCAGTGATTTCTATCCCTGGAGCTGTTAAACACAGTCTCACGTTGGGGCTGTCCCCTAGTCCTCAGTAGAATTAGCTGCCCTGACAAGAGCAGGCTCTTTCATAGATACCCCATCATAGCTCAGCCTCACTTACCTCTCTCCACAAATTCTATTTTATAGATAAAAGCTCGGAGTTTCAAAAGATGAGGAACTTTCACAAAAAAAAGTCAGGCTTTCATTTTTACAAGATAATACAGCGCTGGGAAACTATTGAAAATGTGATGGAATATTTAATGGGAAGGGAAAGTGCTTTCTACCTATGAGAATGTTTGCAAACAGTATATATTTGATTTTGCAAATATTTTATTTTATGTGTGCATTAAATATGACATGGCTGATCACTTTTCATTAATTTATGAATATATTTGATTTCATAATAAGATTTAAAAAATTGTAAAAGGGAAAAAAGAAATGAGAGTCTGGCATCATTGGATATGGTTCTCATCTGAGACTATTCATCCCACACAAATGAAAATCAATCTGAAAATGAAAAAAATTGTGACAAGTTTGTTATTTTAGTCGCAGTGTCTGGTTGCTTTGGGCTACGACAACAGAATGTCATATACTGGATAACGGTGAACTGGATACTTAGAAACTTATTTTTTTCCATTTCTTATACCTGAGAAGCAAAAGATGGAGATGCTGGGAGATTCAGTGCTGGCTGAGAGGCCACTGCCTTCCTTCCCTTCACATGCAGGAAGGAGCTGACTTTGGGGATGCCCTCTCTAAGGACTCATCTTAATTATAAGAGCTCCATCTTCATGACCTCCCAGAGATACTGCCTCATAAATAATTACCTTGAAGTTATGATGTCAATATATACACATTGTGGGAGGAGTAAATATTCAGAGCACGGGGGTGGTGAAGGGGCAGATAAGAAACGGCCAATCTCATATAGTGAGTTCTACTTCTCATTCTTTAAAGATTTATTCATGTATGTGTTCTCTCTGTCTCCTCTCTCTCTTTCCCTCTCTCTCTCTCTTTTCTCTCTCTGTCTCTCTCAGATCCTCTGGAAGAGCAGGAAACACTCTTCGTGCTGAACCATCTCTCCAGCCACTGATGTTTATCTTTCTTCAATTATAAATCATGTAAAAGCAAATAGCATTATTCTAAAGGAAAGATGAAATTCAGAACACATTTTCAGAAGGACTGTAAAAAGATTCAGTTGAAAAGAAAGACAGAATCTCAGTGCTATACATTTTTCCTTACATGATTACTGTCATTTTCTTTGCAAATTATTAGTTGATTCTTTGACTCCTTCTTTTGTTCTATTAACCAACCAGTGAATGACCTTGCTTTATTAAGTAATATTTCTTTTCCACCATATCCAGTGACCAGGAATCACTCTAACAGATGCGGTAAACGAAAGCATTAGGTTAGGAAAGTACAAAGAACGGAAAGAAGAAAAAAAATGGAGTTCTAAACAAAAGTAGCAAGTTACATTTTCACTTGTCTAACAGGTATAAAAAATGAAGATGGAGAGCAGATTACTTTACAATGTGCAATGCACCTATAACAATTACTTCAAAAAATAAGACTAAAGGTTTGATTTAATGGCTATATTGACAAGGTTCAGACTATCATATTTTGAATACAATTTTCTGCCTTGCTTTCTACTATAAAGTATTTGAAATATTTAGAGAAACAGAAAAAATACTCAAGTATCTCTTCCCAATTTTAACAGACTTCAATAATTTTCTGTATTATTTCCCATTAATCTTTTAAATGAGATAATCTTTTACTCCGTGTGTGTGTGTGTGTGTGTGTGTGTGTGTGTGCATAAATGCCACAGTGTGGACAGTCAGAAAACAACATTGGGGGTTGGTCTAGCTTTTTACCATGTTAAGGTTGGGTCTCTCGTGACTGTTTGCACTCTGAGCTTCCAGACGATTCTCCTTGTTTCTGCCTTCTATCTTACTTCTCGAGTGTTTGACTTACAGGTGAGTGCTACCATATCCAGCCTTTTACACTGCTTTTGAGGATCAGATTCAGGTTGAAATGCTTGCATTACTACCTACTGAGTCCTCCCAGAACCAGCTTTAAATTGGTTTTGTTAAATCAAGTTAAAACTGGAACTTAAGCAGTTTTAGATACCCAATAATAGTCATACAGCTATTGCAGCTGAAGGCCGGTATTGCAGCCTGTAGAGGACAGTGCTGGGTAAAACCATTGATGTCTTTTCTCTCCTACATAGCACCTTCTGGCACTTATCTGGCACTTATGGAAGTTAGCCAGTCAAAATTCTGAGCATGGATGGGGCAGATGATGCACACCATCCAGCCCCTACAGAGGAGCTTTTGGCAGTGGATGGTTGCTGGGGGAAGGAGAATCTTTCTTTCTTGAGGATGTGGCCTCTGGCAGGTTTCCTAAGCTCCAGTGGATGACCCCACACCTGTGCATATATGGGGAGCACTAAGAGGACTTGACTTAGTGAGTTATCAAGAAAAAAGATATCACGTTGGGAGGAACATACTGGGAAGGATGGGGGCGGCAGGGGAAGTGGAGCATAGGACATGTAGTGGATGATTCTCTTTGTGGTTGGCTTTTAGTCTGTTGGTTTTTAGTCATTGGTCAATCTCGTGAATAATTACATCTTCCCATGATTAAGTGAGGTCCAATGTATTTTTGTATCTTTATATCTTTTATGATATCTTTCCCAATGCATTATTTTGCTTCATTGGTTGGGTTACCTAGTCACATTCAGTTGCCATTGTTAAATAAAATTTATAGAAAGCCATTAGTTTGGACTGAGCTCCTCCAGTAGGTCCAAACTACCAAACCAGAATGGATTTAGGCTGAAGTTTCACATCCCAGGTGGAAACAGCTATTTATCTAACTCTCTGAGAAATCAGGAGGAGAAACACAGCCTCCAAAACCCTCTGGCTGGACCTCTACAAGTAAGTAATTCTTTGTTCTTTCTGCCTTCTTTATTCTCTGTCTAGAAAACCAACCAGGCTGAGCTCAGTGGGATACATTTTGTCTTATGGGATAAGGTACTCCAGATACCAGAGTCACAAATAAAAGCCAGTTAAAGTGTTTAAACTGTTTTTCTGTGGTTTTATTTTCTGACACTGCCTTAGCTCAGGCCCCCAGGAGGTACAATGAGGGTACATATTCAGGAGAAGGTCCATGGGGTATAAAGAAACCAGAATGGAATAGAAGTAGAAGCTCAGTAAGACTTGCCCTCAGCCAAAGCAAGCCTCTTCTTGATCTGCAGTGGCCAGGAACATCAGTTGCATAATTCTGCACCCCCTGGAGCTCTCCAGAGTTGGACTCACTTCTCTGCAACTGCAGGTCACTGCTCCCAGGCTACAAGGAGTGGGCTAGATACCTCCTAGATACTAGATATTAGATAACTCCAACATACCTCCTATCAACATAGCTCCAGTTATTCAAGGACAATCTACAGAAGACTTACAGAAATCAGTAGCTAGCTCCAGCAAATATCACAGCCAGGAAAAGGATGCCCAAGAACTTCAGAGGAGCATGGATCAAAGATTTTACAGTTGTTAGAGGTGATAGAGTCTTCACGTCTTTTTTTCTTCAAAATATATCTGATTGCTCTTGAATTTAACTTATTTATATGTCGTAGTGTCAGCTCAACAGTTTTCATACAAACTATATCTGTTGATTATTTTCATTTAATAATAAATGTACAAATTTATGCCTGTATTTTTTATGCTTATTGTGTTAGATTTATTCTCAGATTCCTCAAAACCCATATTCTTCATATGAATGACCTCTCCATTTACATATAATCTCTACTTGATGGTGGTTGTTTTCTATAATTGTTATTTCAGAAATTTGTTTGGAATTCTGAAATTTTTCTCAGCTTTCAGAAGGCTTAGTATTACTCTATTATTTATTGCATTCTAAAAATAAAGTCTACTAGATCACAAAATTATAATTTATTTGTTTACTGAATTATTGCTGAATTTGATTTGCTAATAATTCATTCAGTTAGTATGGAGTCATGTTTATGGGTAAAGTTGAGATACTAACTTTCTTTCTCTTTTGAGTTTTGATTTTAAGATTTTATCAAACATATATGGGTGAGCTTTAATATTTTTTGCTCTATTCCTTAAGTGCTATGTGTTAAGTAGAACTTTTCTGTTTCGTGTTTAATATGTTTCCTACCTGCTTGAGAAAAACAAATGTTTCCCCTTATTTAAAAAAGATAATGAGACACACACTTTTAGTCCCAGTACACTAGAGACAGAGGCAGGCAGATCTCTGTGAAGTCTAGGCCATCCTGGTCTACATAGCAAGTTCCAGTCCAGATAAAGCTACAGTGAGACCCCCATCATGTGTCAAAAGGAAAATTTAAACAAAGAAGAAGAACATTACCCCAAAACCACAACAACCATCAAACGCAAAAGGGTAGTCAATTGTTCCTGAGTTCTTGAAGTGTCTTTGCTGTGCGTAGTCCTTTGTAGTTTTAAGGCAACATGATGATTTTTCAAACCACAGTTGTTGATTTTTATCGTTACTTTTAAATTTCTGTTAATGGTTTACATATTTGTAATGATGGTACAAGCGTAGACCCCGCAGATCAGTCAATGATCCTGATGAATTGTTTACTATTGAATAGTGATGCTTTCACACCCAAGAATAATGGTTCTGTTATCATCTTTATTTTCCCACCACTAAGAGCGCCATAGCATCTTTTTCTTGAACAGCATTTCTCTGGAGCATCTCTTCCCTTTCTCTTCACTCTTAATCATTTTTGTCATTTATTTCATGTGTCTATTACAAGATTAATGCATCTTAATACTAATATTATTTTTATTCAACTGAGAATCTGTTTGCAAACAACACAATATTTACTATATTTACTGATGTACTTGAAATATTTCTATAATTTCATCCTGTTACATGATTTTTATAACCTTATGCTTTTAGATTTATTCTGCTTTTTAATCCTTTCCTCTACCTTCTATTAAATCATCTCCTTATGTTCCATACTCCTCTTTGTTTTGGAAACTAGATGTAATGCATCTATCCTCTATAATTTTGCACTTTAAAGTTACTTATCTTTAAATTGACAAATAACATTGTATATTTTATCTTGTAACTATTTCATAAAACGATATTTCAAAGAAAATAAAACAAGTTGATTTTATAAGTGATGAGTAATAAGGAGACCTTGGAAAAATGGTACCTAGTTTCAGCTCCACAGAAGGAATAAGTTTCAATATGTCTGTCAAAAAGTTAATAATGATACATTTTATTCTTGGAAGCTTGAATTGTATGACTGTAGGAGCTAATCCCCTTGCCAATTAACTGATTTAACTATTTCAAAATGCATACATTTCTATTCTTAAATATGTAAGTCATCATTTTTAATTTTTTTGCTTTTTGAGACAGGGTCTCCCTGTAGCTCCAGCTGGTCTGGAACTCACTATGTAGACCAGGCTGAACTTGAACTCACAGAGATCCACCTGCCTCTGCCTCCCAAGTGCTGGGACTAAAAATTCTGAGTTTCTTTTCCCTAGATACCTCCTTAGCAATAATTGATAGTACTCCTCAGGGGAGGGGATTGTTTTACACTATTTTGTTTTGCTTGTTTCTCTCATTCCCTTCTTGACCAAAACTTCTCTTTAAGTAACTCATTACGGCAAAAAATTGTCCCAACAACCCAAAAGTAAAGGTGAGAAAGGAGTGTGAATTGTCTGCTAGAAAACTGAATTAAAGTCCTGGATAAGAAAAAGAAGAGAAAGAAAACAGAAAAGATTTAGCATTCCTCCGTTATTCAGAAAAGCCTTCCCCAAGTCCTTACACCAGGGACACCTAAGGAGGTTTGCAGGATCCAACCTGGAAGTTCACAAAGCCAGTGCTCTTTTGTTTCTGATCTGGAATCCTCACTCTGCATTGTGCTTGTCAATTTTTTTGCACCCACACACCCTTCTGATCTCTCCTCCTTCCTAAATTTGTTGTTTCATTAGGGATTGTGAGCAGCCAAATCTTTCAGTCTTTATTTGAATAGATACCTTTTTATCACTTCTTTTATCTTGAGTAGTTATGAAAGTAATGGGTTCTGTGTGGAATGTTATTTTCCTCAACACTTTGATGATATTATTCCATGATTTTCTGATTATTTGGGCATTTACTAAGTGTTTTTAAATTTTTATTTTTTCATATTTTTATTTATTAGAGAATTTTGTGCAATGTGTTTTGATCACATTCAGAACCATTCCCCCTCTCCATCCCAAATTAGTAACCCCTTGTCTTTGTGTACTCTGTTATTATTTATATTTTTTAAAAAATATTTTATTTATTATTTTTATTTTTTGTGTGTATAAGTGTATTGCCTGAATGTATATAAGTGCATCTCTGTCATGCTTCTGTGGAGCTCAGAAGAGAGCATTGGATTCCCCTGAAACTGGAGTTACAGATAGTTAACCACTATGTGGGTGCTGGAAATGAAACCCGGGTCCTCTGCAAGAGCAGCCAGTGCTCTTAACCACTGAGCCATCTCTCCAGCCCCTTTTTTATCTTTTTATTAAGACCTATTTAGTCTAATCTGTATTTCCTATTACACCAGTGACCATATTTTGCCAAGGCAGTTGTTATTGTAGCTTGAAAGATTTATAGCTGAGTAAGGCTGATGATAACCTTTCTCTCCCAGTAACAGGCATGCATCTTCCAGTAGTAGTATAAAAGCTTGTCAGCAGAGATGAAGTCTCAAGGTCAGCAGTGTATGGAAGTGTAGACAACGATGACCACAGACTACGCAACTCCATGGTGGGGGGAAGCCGTTTATTTGGATACTTATATGCTTGTTTATTGAGCTCTTGGTTCTTCCTCTAATTCTGTACGTCTTGAATAAATATCTCTGTAACTCAAATGTGGTCTTTCTAAAACTCTTCAATATTTTTTTTTCTGAAAATTAAACTGCTATATGTTGAATTATTTATCTATTTACTGATTTAGTAAAGACAGGCTCTTACCACTTATCCCAACCTGTCCTCAGCCTCCTGAGCACTGGGAGTCCAAGCATGTGGCACCACACCTAGGTGGCTAAACCTTCTTATTTTTATCTTTCATTTCTCTTAATGGTTTGTCATATACATATATATATAATTGCTTTGTGCTATATATTAAATTTTCTTCCCTATATCTAGCTTTAATTTATTGTAATTGTTGTTTCTTTTCTTTCTTTCTTTCTTTCTTTTTTTTAAGACAGGGCATCAAAAATTCCAGACTATCCTCAAACCTCCAACCTGCAATGTAGTCAAGAATGACCTTGAATTCTGATCCTCCTATGTCCACCTCTCAGTGCTGGGATTAAAGGCATGTGCAGTCATGCTTGGTTTATGAGGTGAGACTGAACTCAGGGCTTTATAGATGGTAGGCAAGCACACCACAAACTGAACTACACCCAGCCCTAAACTTAGCTTTGATTAATTTGCTATTTCATATATCTCTTTCCTCTCAACCTTGCACAGGTGTGTGTGTGTGTGTGTGTGTGTGCGTGTGCGTGTGTGTGTGTGTGTGTGTGTGTGTTCGTGCATGAATGATCCACTTGACAGTTCTTTGGGGTTCAAACCTTCTGGTTGTAAATAATACCCTTCTTTTCTGCCATTATGATTACTTATATAATATTATTTAGTTTTACAGATTGTCAGAGTCACATTTCTCTCAGATACTGGGGTTCTAAGTCTCCTGTGGGTTTTATTTAGGGAACCTCTCTTATACTGAACTTTTATTCTGTGGTGCATAGTGGGTCAGGATTTTTTAAAAGTTGCCTTCACCTATGTGTGCATGCATATGTGTATGCAATATTATTTTTATCCAAAATGAAAAATGTTTTCTTGTGTAACTGCTGCTTTTTTTAGCGAAATTATTAGGACAAAAGTTATTTATATTTTCCAGTTTGGTATTCAGTATAAAATAGTAGATGATTTTGTTGCTATTAATAGTGAACAAGAATTAAGTAGAGGAGGATTTCTGGTATCAGATTAGATTTTAAGTGGACAACACATGGTTGATCTCCATCTTGGAGTCCTTAAGGGCTCAGAATCACTGGTTTTCGTTTTCTCAATATTACTATACAGGGTCCCTTCTTCAGCTCTTAGATCTCAAATGTCTTTTCTCAGGAGAAGAAACAAGAGAAACTGGAAGGGTAAATGGAACTGCCTACATTAAGAAGACTTCTAAGACATCTGAATATAAATAATGACTCTGAACTTGTCATGTAATGAGATATTTGGTAAGACATTGCCAGAAAAAATTAGCTGGACAAATCACCAATCCAAATATTATGAGCATCATCTAGTAAGGAAGAAGGTTTTCTTTCCAGCTAGATCAAGCATCATCCATTTGATGTTATATTCATATGTATTGCTAATTTGCAGCTTTAATTTCTTTAAAGGAGCATTTTCTCCATTCATGATTCAAGGAAGTTTCCAAGCTTACCTTGGCCATCCAAGCTACTATGTAGGTAGAAATTTTCTGATAAGATTTTTCAGACACAGTAGTTAACTATTATTCTATTTACAGAAGATGCAATTATAGCCTCAAATTTCTTTGGGTTGTGTCTGCTTTCCATTGGTTATGCAAAAGAGCTGATATTTTCAATGTTGTAAGCTAACCGTTTTTTCTCACTTATTTGTAATGAGAAGTGGGCCTATCCATATTAGTAACAGTTTCGTCACATTGTAAAAATAGACCATTTTTAAACATGATTGTTTGCATTCATTCATTTCACACAGAGATCTAATTCTAAATAAACATTAGAGTTGCAGTGACACCCTCAACTTAGAAACATATGTGCTTGAAAAACCTTTTTTAGATAAATTCATATTTATTACAAGACAATCTCAGCTGTGTTGGAATGGAAAGAGTAACAATAAACTTGCCAAAAATGAATAAAAACAATAAAAATATCTTTTAAATCTTCCAAAAATTGACAAAAAATAAACAATACAGAGGTTTGGGACTAATGGAACTCATCTGTAATTATATACAACTATATGGGAGGTTAGAAAATATTTATCACAAAATATTAAAGGATAAGAGTCTAAACATCGCATTAACTGTTATCTTTTCAAGGAAGTCAGTATTTTTGTGTATCATATTCTCAGTTTATAACATTAAAAAAATCACATTTTATAGGCTCATATTTTAATTATTTTACAACTTAGAAGCAATGATACTATCTGTAGCATAGATGTGGACAAGGTAGCCACTTGTAGAAGATTACCCTTGGCAGAAGATAGCTCTTTACAAAATGTATTTTTCATAGAAGGAAGCCCTTCCCAGTAGGTAGCTTTTTTAGAAGACAGTGTTTTATGGAAGGTAGCCATTTATAGAAAGTAGCCATTTGTAGAAGTAAGCCATTTGTAGAAGGAAGGATTTTGTAGAAGGAAGCCATTTGGAAGAGAACATGATGACTTCCTCATGTCTGCATAGAATTTTCTTTTAAACAATGATTCTGAACCAACCGACATTCAGGGTCTGAAGACAAGTATAGGTGATCCTAAATGCCATTATATAAAATAAAGCAATCAAAAGGGGATCAGGTAAGGATCCACTGTTATGAGACATACATATTCACTGTATGCCTTTCATTTTTGGTTACAAGAGTATCAAGACAGAAAATTAAAATAAAGGTTAGGGATAGAGCTTTGGAAGACATTGACGATTATATTTAATGTTTTCTTGAGCGTTGCCATTTACATCAAGGATTTACTCACAGAGGCCCCTAACAAAAATCCAAAGTGCTGGTATGGACACATCTCCGAGGAGTGGGTGACTCATAATTACGCAGAAATATGCTTTGTCCTTCTATACTAGGCATATCCTGGATACTATTCCTGTGTGCTCCCAGAAAAGAGAATGCCCTGCTGTAGCAGTGATCCCCAAGCAGAACTGCGCATTCAATAGCTCACCTTAAGGATTACTATTGCAAATAACAAGTTAGTTTCCTAGTAGGACATTTGCATATCAAATCAGTGAGATGATCAGGAATAAAGTTCCCAGAAACACAATCAGAGCATCACTTCAGTCCGCAGGCTTGTTTCTTTACAGCCATATATCTTGCATCTCTGGAAACATAC
The DNA here is from genome assembly GCF_000622305.1 of Nannospalax galili. Taxonomy (NCBI): domain Eukaryota; kingdom Metazoa; phylum Chordata; class Mammalia; order Rodentia; family Spalacidae; genus Nannospalax; species Nannospalax galili. Next base: position 1,036,352 of record NW_008360305.1, on the reverse strand, counting down.
AATGAAAGAACACAGCTCTCTCTCTCTCTCTCTCTCTCTCTCTCTCTCTCTCTCTCTCTTTCTGATGCCTGCCTGTCTGTCTGTCTGTCTGTCTGTCTGATCATAGAAATATTCCCACAGTTTTTTAAACAAACTTCCAGTTATCTCATTGGGCAGAACTGGATCACACGCCCAGACAAGCTAGTGGAAAAAAATGTTAAAATATGCTTGTTGATTTAATCAAGAGTCATCATCTTAGACACACTGGCCCTGTTGTCAGGGACACAGCTTCTGAGAAAGCAGTCACTGCTGCCACCTTAGAGCTCTAGGAAGGGTTTTTAACCCCAGCCTACACTTTGTCAACAATACAGTACTTTCTCTGAAGAGTTTATATACAGGTTCCATTATTCTGGAGAGAAAAGCACAAAACAAATATAAAAACAAAAGAACCAAAAACAAACAAAACCAATCAACCAAACGAACAAAAAACACAGTCCCAATTTTCTTTAAGAAAACTGAGAAAGAACACCAAGAACTACCTTGTTTGTTTGCTAGGAGATGAAATCAGTGGGAATGTAAGGAACGCTAGAGGCAGTGAACTCAGAGAACAGCTAGGGATCCACCAGGCCCCATCTCCTGTACTGCCTAGAAGAACACACCGCATTTCTATTTGAAGTAGTTTTTAATTGTATTTCTATTTCTCACAATATATTTTCTTTGCCTATAAGAGAAAGAAATTCCATAGGTTAGGGTAGGGAAATTAAGATATTGAGAATAATAATCATGAGGTGAAAATCAAAAGTTTCTCCTTTTAAGTTGTGTTGTATACTTTTTTAAAGTCATGGACAGTTAACAGATAATCTTTCCATTTCCCCTACTCAAGGGTTTGCATGACACCCAATAAAACAAATTGTACTTTTTGACATGGTTTTAAATCTTAAATAGAATAGTCAGGGGCTTAAAAGGGGGGGGGGATCATTGAGCTACCTGGGAAGAGCCCTGCTCTGAGCTTCCTTCTTGGGTGCCTGATCTGCTCTGGTTCCTGCTCTGCCTAAACCAGTATCTGACACAGATTTGGGGAGGTGGTCGACAGCCTTCCAATGAATTGCCTGTTTTTGGAAGTGGACAAGTTGGGAGATTCTGACAGTTCTCAAGCGAGAGAAGGTGATTTAAACTAAGCTAGTGCATTGCCTATAAAGAAAAGGAAAGGGATTCTTGAATTTTTAATGTTTTGTAGCATTTTATGACTGGCCACATCTGCAGAGAGAAAGGAACAAGTTCAAGATGCCATCTACTTCCAGGCATGAGAAAATATATTAAAAAATTATGAGCTTAGTCTGGGCATACTGGATGAAGAAGCTGTTTCCACAGACAATAGTTACGAAGCCCTATGCAGTTCAAGGAAGCGTTTAGAATACAAATGAGTGTCAGCTGTCAAAATCTCCCCACAGCTGCATTAACAACCTGATTCTAAGGTGCAGATTATTAGGGTATAAAGATGGGAATGAAAGATCTTTGCAATCTCCATTCTAGCAGGTGGAGCACAACATTAAAAAGTTCTGCAGTCGTGGGGTATTGCTGAAATAACCGCTTAACACAAAACACCTAAAAATGAAACCATGGGATGTCAGTCAAACTTTGGTAAGATTTTGCTGTCATGTTATAAGAGTTGCTTTTCTCATTGCTGAGGCCAAATACCAGGAAAAGCAACTTATTGAATAAGGGCTCATCTAGGCTCACTGTTTGAGAGGACAGACTTGATCTGGCAGGAAGGCATAGAGCAGGAGCTCATTGAGGCTGTGGTCACATTGCCTCCTCAGCCAGAAAGTAGAGATGCTTGTGCTCAAATTGTTTCTTCCTTTTCAGTGTGGGATATTCTAGCCTAGAATGTAGTTCCACCCACATTAAAGAGGGGTCTGTCCTCCTCAGTTAAACCTCTCAGCAAATGCCCTCACAGGTGAGCCCAGAGGTGTGTATCCAAGGTGAATCCAGATCCAGTCAGGTTAGTAGTGAAGATCAACCACCACACTAGTATTTAAACAACTATCATTATCTCACTGACAAGTAAAATAATCATTTACATAGGTCAGAAATGTAAGACTCAGATGTTCTGAGACAGGTTTAGCTGATATTGGCTAACATTGCCCAAGAAAACAAATGAATTAACAAGAGGATTGTCAACTGTAGGATATGGTCCCTCACAGTTCTAGGAGGTACATGATGTAGGAAAGCTTAGTCAAGATGCCCCAGAAGAGTTCTCATGCCGCATCTTCTTGCTGGCTAGCACAAGTATGTTTGCTTCAAGAAGACCAAAATAACAGGTAAGCAGAAACCCACACATTCTCCACAGAACTGTGATAAGAGCCTTCTGCGTTATTCTCTAGGACAAAATCAGTCACAAGGCCACCTTTGATCCAAGGAGTAAGAAAATAAAGCATGTATATTTAATAACAATTATAAAATCATGCTACGGATTGTGGATATAGAGAAGAGTGGAATATTGGGGTCCATTAACAATCAATTGCCCACAATGATTTCCATGACCCTCCCATGTAATTCATACTGGCTCTTAGGGAAAGGTTGTTGGCATCTAAAGACAGCCATGAGTTAAGATATAGTTGTCAAGTGTTGACCTTAATGCCACCTCTCTTCTGGAAGTAATTTCTTGTACTCAAATTAATAAAAAGCATGACGCTTGGGACATAGTTATTGATCTTACTAACACTCTGTTATTTGTATCTATCAATTCTAAAAGTTTGCTTTCATTTGGAAGGGTAGATGAGTATCATTTTTATTCTACCAAGGAAGAAATCAAGTCTATAATGGGTCTGTGACACAATTTGATTTATAGGGATCTTAGATACCACATCCCACCAGTGTACATGATACAGTTTTTCTGTAATAATGATGATATTCTTGATGGTATGACACTCTTTGAAGGACAGAAAATGGCAAGTTCCCTCTCTGTCTTGGCAAATCATATGTGTAAAAACAATGGAAAACAAGTCTGAAGAAATGCAGTTTTCTCATACGTTTCAGTTTCATGTATTGCAGCTTCTTAGTTTTAAGAGTTTAAAATATATGAGCTTAAGAGTAAAAATATGTTGGTTTATTTGAGCCAATAAATTGTATGGTCTTAAACACCCAAAAGGAAAGTATAACCACAGCTTAAAGTCATCAGTATATTTCTGTAACAGTTCAAGGAATTACATTTCCCAGACATTAAGCTTAAGTCCGTATAAAACGTTATTTAGACAATTATTTCTCATTGATGATTTTTTTTCTAAGTAGAAAGTGCTGCTCAGATGTAAGATTCAAATCTTGCTCTGCAATACTGCAGTGCCTACCTTTAGCTAAGGGAGACAACCCACTATTGTTCTAAAATGAGGGATAAATTTGTTTTCTCCCCCTATCTAGAAGCCTTTGAGAGGGAACTGACACTGGTTCTACCCACTCCAACAGCTGTCAAAGTGCCTGAAACAAATTCTGAATCCATCACTCTAGAGTCCAGCCTTGGCAGACAAAAGAAAAATGGGGAGCAACCCAATAGTGGGATGGTTTTGGAAGCTCTCATCAAGAAATTCCAATGGACTCTGATATGAACATTGAAATTTGCCCTGTTCTGATTTTTTTTCTGGTTCCCTGTTAACTTGTAATGCTAACTACTCTTGCCTTTACTTCTCCTTCATATCTTCTATTCACCAGTCAAGGACTTTCTTTTCTCCCTAAAGATAAGAGTTATGAAATTTGGGCATCTTTTAGATAGACCCACTAAAGGGGTACCCCAATTGCCTCACCCTGCGTCCCTGTTCAGCAGAAGCCAGAGAGGCCTGCGCTCCTATTCCCTATTGGCAATTTGGGTAACCCTTTTAGAGGATGGTATGATAAGAATAGGAGGTAGGAATTGGCTAGGCAGTTAGGGTAAAAAGACCCCAAAGAAATATAGCCAAGTAAGTAGACAATTTCTTGGATAAAAGTCAAAATGTCCTTGAGCCTGTTAGCAACATACTCTGATATAAAGGCCAAAAATGTCAAGAATATTTGGGAGCTTTTATCTAATCCTTAAAAGATTTTAGGGTCACCTCTTCAGAGGGAGGAATGTTAGAGTAGAAAAAAGCCCCATAAAAGAATGAAAGAAAGAAAGAAAAAAAGAAAGAAAGAAAAGGAAAGAAAGAAAGAAAACTTGAAATTGTCAGAAAAAAAAGTGATGGGGTGATATGGGAAGAGTTGGAGGGGAGGGAGTGGGCATGGATTTGATCAAAACACCTTATATGCATGTATGACATTCTAAATAAA
>NW_008360305.1:1030811-1031893 GCF_000622305.1 Nannospalax galili | reverse complement strand
TTACCTACATGCAGGCAATACACGTATACACATAAAATAAAAATAATAAAAGTTTTTTTTTAAAGAAAAATATTTGTAATTGAGTCATTCATTTATTGAATTAAAATCCATCAAGAGTTAAAAAAATATATTAGAAAAGTCTTTGCAAACCTTATGGATCATGTTGCATGAACTGTGTGGTGGTTTGAATGAAAATATCCCCCATAGACTCCCAAGTATTCAGACGTTTTTCCCAGTTGGAGGTGCTGTTTTGGGGGTGTCTTAGAAGGTGTGGCCATGCTGGAAGATGCACGTCACTGGGGGCAGGCTTGCTGGATCTCCAGTTGCTCTCTGCTTCCTCTGTTTGCTTGAAGATGTGAGCACTTAGTTTGTGCTCCTGTTCCAGTCACCTCGCCATGCTTCCCTGCCATGATGGGCTCTAATAACTATGGTACCTAGAACCATAAGCTCAAATAAACTTCTTCCTATAAGTTCCCTTGGCCATGGTGTTTAATCATAGCAACAGAAAAGTAAGTAAGACAAACTACATATCGCTTGAAAAACTCAAAAAGCTATCCACGCCTATTGGTGTGGTATTTTCAGGTAGAGTGGTACTGGGAAAGTTAGGTTGGGCTACAGATAAGACACGGTGATGACTCGCTGAGCAACAATGCACTATGATGTGTCTCCTGGGCAGCTTTCGTAGGTAGGCTTGAAGCCAGGACTTCAGATTTCTTCTCGTGATTCTTTCACTTCGGCTTCTTCTTGAGGCCCCTGTCTTCAGACATGCAGAGTTTTTGATGTCATACAAAATTCTGACCAGAATTATAAGAAGTAGATACACTGTATTGGTATTAGACGAGAGGAAAGATTTTACAGAAGCCTTCAAGAGTCTGGCTGAAGCAGACGGCAAGACTCATCTTCCTTATAAAGAAATTCCACTTGTCCATCGCTTACCAAGGCTCAGCTGCTGAGTGTCTTTGGTGATTGACCAAGACAGGCATGATCCTGCCTTCAGGGAGTTTATCTTGTGCCTGTTTCACACTAGATCAAAAGTGAATATATTATCTTTTTTAAATGTGTGATTCTTTGCTTAATATATA
>NW_008360305.1:983712-1030759 GCF_000622305.1 Nannospalax galili | reverse complement strand
TATATATGCAATTATAAGCTTGCTGGGTAGCTTTGATTTTTTTAATACTTAGGTATAATGGAAGAACATTATTAAAATCAGTAACCGACAAGTTTTTTCTATAAGGTCTATTTGACTGGGTCCGAACAAGAAGACTTATGCTAGGCGACAAGAAATTCTGTCTAAGGTATACAAATTCACCTAAAACATCATCAAATATTCCTTATTTCAGGTCAGAAAATTTTTTGGCTTGTTTTCTTAGTGGAAGGGACCAATTCTGAACATCGGGTAGCTAACATGTCATGTCTTACAGGTGCTCACCCAAGTTAAAGTTGAATCATTTTGAGAAGAACCCTAAATAGTGTTTTTGTGGTTCTCTGCCCAGAAGATGTTTATTCATGTAGCCTAAACCCATATCTGAACTCCAAATTCGTATGTTAAACATGCTGCATTAACCAATGGGCATGTTAAGAGCCTCTTTAAACTCACAATCTCCCTGTTCACTATCTTAGAAGGTGCCACTTTTGACCTAAGACACGGGCCATTTTTAACTCTTCTCTGCACTTGGGCCCCATCAATATGCCCTCAGTAACCCTTTCCACATTCTCACTATAAACTTGTTTCTGGACTTTTCCAGAACTCTACACCTGTTGTTGTTCTACTTCAAGAGAGATTGATTTAGAAAATGAAAATTAAATATCTTTAATGTTCTGTAAGGCTCTTTAGAGGACTTATCTCCAGTTGGCATCTCCAGATTTATCTCCTACAAGTCTTTCTACTCAAGTGGACTCCTGTTTGCCCCCAACGAAGGTCAGTATTCATCTTCTGCAGGATACAGATGTGTTCTCTGCCCACATCAGTTTAATGAATGCCTTATACGCACAATAGCAATCTCCTTAAGATTGCTTCTCTCAGGATACTCCCTGTAGAAGAGGAGAGGTGTCGTACTTTACTGATTTAATTAAGTTCTCAAAAATCCTCTAACATCTGTTTCCTGGCTTTTTTCATTTCTTCCTCTTTCATATTCATTCAAACTTTCACTCATCAACATCAACAGGCATATTTTATTAGAGTGTTGTATTGAAAGTTCTCAGAAAATATGTTTTCTTTTGCCTAATTAACAATAATAAACATTCCTTCTTCCTTCAACGTTGTCAAAGTTACACCAAAAATGTTACATTTAATTATGACAAGGCTTTAAAAACTATTACGGTTCTTGGGTGTGGTTGTTATCCTGTTTTCACAAACAACCACAGAAATGGATTTTTTTTCTCTACCTCTCATGGGTCTCTTCTTTATAGCCATTTCTTCCTTAATGTGGGTATTTGCTCCTTTTCTAATTGGCTGATATGTGTTCCAGGCAATTCTAAATTCATTTAGTCTCTTGACTTCAAGACCTTTCTAAGTTAGTACTTACATTCTATGGCTCTTGCGCTGAATGTCTTTATTCACACATTTCTGGTTTCAGTCTTTGTGAAGCTTGATTAAATTTGTGGCAGACAGGGCTGGAGAGGTTGCTCAGCAGTTAAGAGCAACGACTGCTCTTCCAGAGGACCGGGGTTCAATTCCCAGTACTCACATGATGGCAAACAATGATCCATGACTCCAGTTCCAGGGAATCTGACGCTGTCTTCTGACCTCCACTTACACACATGCAGGCAATGCACCTCATACACATAAAATAAAAATAATAATAAAATATTTTTTTAATTGGCAGAAATTTTCAAATAAATCAAACACAAAATATAGTAATTTTATTGGCTTTCCCAATATGATAGTTTTAAGGCCATTCAAGAATTACATAACATGCATTTCATATTAGGAAAGCTATTATGTCTATCATTTTCTGCGAATCATTTGAATATTTTTATTTATGAAATATGTTATAAGTTTATGGAAATAAAATACAAGCCAAATCATATGTTCTTAGTGTTCCCATTATTAAATCATGGTACATTTCTCTTCAGAAATTCAGAATTGTCAGAATGAGAATTCACATGTCAGAATAAGATAGTACGTATTGAACAACTCCTTATTAATCTGAAATAATTAATATGACTTTAAAATAACTGCAGGATACTCAGAAATGTCTTGTGACACTACACTCCTTGTAGAGCTGGTTTTAGAATCCTGAGCACTGGGGTGTTGCAAGTGAGAAGAAACTTGGTTATTTCTCTAGGGATGAAGGACACGGGCACAAGCATTTGTACAGGAAGTAACTGACATCTGTAGTAACTCAACAGCTTATGCAGTGTGTACATGTAAAGAAGGGAGGGTAAGTTGCAGAGGGAACCCTAAGTAGCAGTTTTGAGAGAACCACACCACTGCTTATCTGTGCTAGCTTTGCCTGAGTCTTGTGCTCTATTTCCTTCCCCACACTTGCCTTTTAACTTCTTTTCCCTGTAGTTTCCATCCATCATCTTCCCCATTCTTATCTCTTTTATAACAACCACTGATCCTCTCCAAAATGTGAATTAATTTGTGGGCAAATTACAGTTATGTTTGGAGAAGGAAAGAGAAAATTGTTTGGCTCTTTTCCCCATTTCAAGTCCTTGTGATCCCTACTGTGGCTTAATTTCATTTCTAGGATTTGGATCTGTAAATTTGTGGAAAATACAGAGCCAGCTTTCTTAGTTTATTGACCTTCTGTTGAAAGCAGACACAATTTAGCCAACATCTGGACAGTATTTGTCAAGGCCAAATGTAACTGAACTCTAGACAAGAGAGTAAGTTGGTGCATTCTTTGGTGAAGCAAATTGATGGGTCATAAATAAGACCAAAAATTAAATATAAATTCATGTACCTTCAGTCCCAACACTTGACTTATTTTCAGCAGGGCACTGGTAGTCAACATAAACTGACATACATGCAACTTATTTTCTCTCTTTCTGTTGCCTGTAGGGAATTTTGCACCTAGGCGTACTCTTGAACCTGTTTCTCCTACTGAGTAAAGTACTTACAGTCTTGAACACTGACCAACACTGGCAGCTGCTTTACCTCTTTCAAATGTTAGTTTTCTCTTTAAAGGATCTTTATAGATTGTCCCACTTTGGGACTGACCTGGAAGCCCTCTGACTACACTTAGTGACTTGGATTTGTTATAGAAGGTAAATAGTAACTGTGTAACAAATAGTTGGAGAGAAGAAAACTTGCATTATGAAAGGCCAGTCAAAAGGACTTGGGATTATTTATGAATAATGTACACAAAGCCTGGACCTAGGCAAGCAGTGCCAACTATATGTTTATATGTGGTTTAAGTGATCTTTGCATTTGAAGCTTTTAAAAAGAAATAACATGTTAAAATCCCTCAGTTTTACATTGAAATGTAAGGGCTTCTCAATGATATGAACATAGCCTGTGTTCTAGTTTTCTTTCTATTATTGTGATAAAACACTCATTTGCCAAAAGCAATTTGGGGAAGGATATGGTGTATTTGCCTTACACTTGTAAGTCACAGTCCATCGTTGATTTACGTCAAGCCAGAAACCCAAGCAGCAGCTTGAAGCAGAAACCGTGGAGGAACACTGCTGGCTCTCTCTCTGGCCCTGTCACAGGGTCATGTTTAGCTTGTTTTCTTATTCAGTGCAGGTAGGACCATCTGCCCAGCAAATGGCGATGCTCACAATGGGTTGGGCCCTCCAACACCAATGGAAACAATCAATACAAATCCTCATAGATCTGTCCACAGACCGATCTGAGAGAGACAATAACTCAATTGAGACACCTGGCCAAGAGGAAACTTGTCAGCACGTTTTGACAAACTGTGGATGGCTGCCTTTTTTAAAACTTTTGCAACCAAATAAAAATATGAAGCAATTATTAGATCTCAAATTTTTTCTTGTGGTTGTAAAGAAGCATTAACAGTCAACCGAATTACATGACATGAATTACTTGTATTCTTTCATGTTTTCTGATTTAATTGTTTTCCCCAAAACACAAATCAATTTCTGTCTTTCCAAACTAATTTACATATGTATATGTATGTTGTTCCTACTTACCTAGACTCTGAGAGAAGGTTCATGAAAATGCCCTTCCCAGTGTATTCCAGTTCACCTTGAGAAGAAGCCCGTTTGCTCATCTTAGAACTGATTGGAGGACAAGGGTTTAGGCAAAGAACAATTGCTGATTCCCCCTTTGGTTTGACTAAGACACCTACTTCATTAGAGACTGTGGGAAGAAATTAAAATTAAAATTAAAACTCAATTGCAGTTCACTTTCAAGTCTGTAGGTCAAATATGTAGAGTAATATTTACAAAGTGAACTAGCTATAAGCTTCTTTGGTCAAAATCTAATCAAATGTTTTTAAGACCGAAATCACTGACTTTCAAAGGGTTTCTATAACTTTCTTTACCTTTTCTTGACCATCTTAAGCAGATACATTTCAGTCTCTATAATCATTAACTTGATTTTTATCTATCCCCAAAATACATTTTCTTCCACTGCAGAGGCAGAGCTATCATATTGAAAAGAAAGCTCAGAATAAGATGATATTCATCTGTTTTGGAAAGTGTGGTCCTTACTTTTTAAGAGTATGAGCACTTTTGTACTTCAGTAAAAGCAAATGATACACAGAGAACAAGTGTCTATGAGACGTTTAACCCTAAGTTAGTCATTGCATCTTCAATGCAACCTTTACACATAGGATGAATGCATGTCTCAATTCTCACCGAAGAAGTTTCTTATGCAGCAGATGGTGATTAACACAGAAACCCACAATTGTCCAATGTGCAGAGAACAAGAGGCCACAGAGGGCCTATCCCTGAATAGGACACCTATTTTAAACCTCTGTCTCAAAACTCAGGGATCATTGCAGAATAGGGAGCAAAAAGATTGTAAGAGTTAAGAGGGGTTTGGATAACCACAAGGAAACAGAGTCTTTCAGACAGCTGGTCAGTTACTCAGATGAACTCACAGTAATGGTGACAGCTTGCACAAGTCCCATGCAAGCTCCAACCAGACAAAATCCCAGCACAGATATGGGAAAGTTGGTTAGAAATCCCAACCTAAGGAAATTGTGGCAATTGATGGCTACTAAGAGTGGGAAATACAATGTCTTACAGGAATGGGACTCTTGGTGGACCCAGTGAATGGACCCACTCTGAAGGACATTTGAGGACACAAATCAGACTCTACAGACCATATCACATATATAAGATCATATCACATCTATATTAAATTGGGCAGCAGGGCAGTGGGGGAAAGGACAGATATCTAAGGGGATCTAAATACCATCAAACTATATTTTATGAAAATAGCAAAAATTCAGTTAAAAATGAAAATAAAATTCAGCAAAAATGTAGTATTATAAATTTTTAAAAATCAAATATCAAAAGTAGTTGGTTATTTAGCCTGTGGATTTATAGAAAATTCACATCTCTTTCCCATAATCTAAAGTTGAAAAAAAAGTATAGCATAATTTGGTTTCCTGAAATATTATATACTAATCATCAAAATTCAGAATAGCGGTTTTTAAATTTTCTAATTCCATGTTTCTTCGAGCCATGTTCATTGTCTGTCTAAACTCCTTTTGAAATTGGTAATCTCGATTACACTTCTCTGAATTTAACTGAAGACAAAATAGCTTGCTTTTGGATGTCTCCATGTAATTACAATTTAATTTTGTCTGGTTGATATGCTAAAGATAATGGCTTCTATTTTGCAAAGTGCAACCCAGCTCCCTGCAGCCTCCCTGCCAGATCCCTTCTCATGCAGAAGCCAACTGCTCTCTCATTCCTGCGGAGTGCAGGCTTTCAGGTTCTGGCGGTATTTCCATGGCTGGAATAGTGAAAAAAGTCTTGATTTCTGGAAAATCTCTAGCTTACCTCGTCAATGATGTGCACTGGGCAGGAAGAACCTCAGTGATGCTATGGGACGGAGGGCAGCCCATGACGGCACTGCCTCAAAACTGGCACTAGGATGGAGAACATCTCACTCTACTGTCCTTCAAGAGTATTGCCAAGGCTTTTGTTTAATTGCTGCATAAACAAGGTTTTGAGGGCCGCTGCTTTCTACTACTAGAAAGGCTCAGCATCACCACACCCACTAGGGCAACAGGGCCATGTTCCAGTCTGAAAAGATCAGTATCCTGGAGCTGCCTCTGTTGGACTTTTGGTTTCTACCATCAAGATTTCCTTCCTTGCCCATGGATGAAAAAGGAATGAATCTAGGTCCAGACAGTGATTGCTCCATTTGGAAGGCAGAGCACCCGGTGTCTACCAGGCAGCAAGGGAAGTGGACTATAGTGGAAAAAGACAGAAGGCTTTCCTCCCAGGTTCTGATGAGTGACTCTGGGGGACTTCCCACAGTTATCATCAAGATTCAATCCAAATTCAGTTCGATAAATCTACTTGACTGAGTCAGGAGAAATTTTTAAATAATCAAATGCTAACTCATTTTAGAACTTTCTCATAGTCTTTCTCCTTCTTCCTAAGAGAAGAGGTAGCAACTTAGTAAAGGGAAGTTTGTGAAGTAAATTAATAAGAAAACATGTGTTTGAAAATCTACTGTTGCTAAAAAAGGTCCACTTAAGTCCACAGCCTGTAATCACGCAGAAATAAGGCAAAGGGTGAGAAAAGGTCTTCCTCAAGTTTGACAGCTGGGGGGAGAACCAGATGGCCCAGTATAAGGGATAGGGGACAAGTTAAAAGACCCTTAAGGGGCTGAAGATATGGTTCAGAGGTTAAGAGCACATGCAGTTCCTCTAGAACACCCTGGTTCAATTCCCAGCAACCATGTCGGATGGCTTCAAACCTTACAGTTCCAAAGTATCTTACATCTTCTGGCCTCCACAGGCACTTGTATGCATATGGATACATCCACGTGGACATACACACATACCTGTAAATAAAAATGAAAATAAAAAAGTTTTAAAAGTCCCTTAAGATGCCGACATAAAACAGTAAGAAGCACATGGAAATACTAAGTCAATGCACAAAATTCCACCGTTTTTAAAATAACTCCATCAAAGAGGAGCTTAAAATTAGGTAAAAGAAGTAAATAACTTTAGATAATCAGTTGAGAGAGGGTAAACTTTTAGCCAGTTTTAGTGCTCCCTTCCAAATCCTCGTTAGTAATTGTTTTAGATACAGTAAAAACATTAAACTTGGCCTTTGAATGCTTGTCATTTGTAACTTAATACTTTATTTGTCTAAAATAGTTTAGTGACTCTGACTTTTTCACCATTATATTTGCCAGATCCCCAAATGAGGAAAGCATTGAAAAATATAACCCATGTAATAATCGTTTTAGTTGCACCAACTTGAAGAAAATGTAATAAAAACCATGATTTAAAATTCAGAATAGAACTTGTGAAACATGTTATCGAGTACCATATTAAATGCTCGAGCATATTTTTAATTGGCAAAACTTTAATGCCATTAAGGGTTCTACATATGCTTCAGTTAGCTTTTGTGCAGTTGAGAAAAAAAATATCAATACCCATCTGTCACTATGAGTGCAGCACATATGGCAACAGAGGACCCTAAAACACTTCAGACATGGCTTCTATTATCCGAGTCACTTTGGCTCTAAAAGCAGTTCAGCCACCTTGATATAGCTTCAGCTTTTAGAAGTTTAATTTTGCCAATTAAAATTGTTAGTTTGTGTGTAACTATGACAATTTTGCTTATATTCTCTGCTAGGCTATTAATAGTCATTAGTGAAACTTCTGAGCTCATGTGAATTCGGTTTGAATTCATACTTTTGTGCTCTTACAGGCAAAGGCTTTGCCTTCAAGCAGACATCCTTCTCAGATGAGTAAGTAATCAGAGTCTGCAGGGGCCATTTGTAGGTCTCTTCTGGAACTGTCCTGGTTTGATTTACATGTCAAACATAAATGAAGAAACAAGCCAGTCTTCCAGATATTTGAAGTCACAGCACTAAAGTGAATAAAAGAAGATATTTTTTGACATGGGGAAGGTGTTTTACAATCAGGTCTCCTTCATTTAATATTCACTGAATGGCTTCTCCTTAGCATGGCCTGGACTAGATAAAAGAGTAAGAAATACAGACTCATGACACTTGGATGCAAAAATTTAGTGAAAACAGACACATCCACAGTGCATGACAGAGGCACCCGGGGACACCCTGAGAGCGTGGTGATGAGCGGCTCCTGGGGGAACCAAGAAGGCTTTAAAGGAAACTACAATAGGGGGATCACAAGAAAACACCCCGGAGAAATGCTGGCAAAGAGTGCTCTGTGATACAGCTCCCACGACGTCGTCATCCGTGATGATGTGCTTACTACTAACATTTTGTTGCTGTAATAAAATACCATGAACAAGACAACTTAAAGAAGGAAGAGCTCGTTGGGGCTTGTGGTTCCACAATGGCAGGGGAAGCAGGAGCAGGAAGCCAAGAGATCATCTCTCTGTCCGCATGCAGAAAGCAAGGACAGCAAACTGCAAGTAGACAAGACTAAGTCCTCAAAGTTCACCTTTACAGAACCTCCCCAAACAGTGCCAGCAACTGGAAATCAAGTGTTTAAACACCCCAGCCTATGGGCAACACCTATCATTCAAACCACCACATTGTCAAACTGTGGTGATGTATTGATTTGGGGGGTCACCCATGCTCCTGAAAAAAAATCCTCTGGGTTTGGGGGCTCCAATTTGAAGATGTTAGGGCTCTTCAGAGTGTGTGTGAGAAGCAGAAGGGTATAAGTGGGTTTCTACTTTGTGTAAAACAGTCCATGCTCAATGGCTTAATTAGTAGGCTTAGATAAACTGAATTTATCTGGAGTGCTGCTAAGAGGCAGTAGTGTGACAGGAGAGAGGAAAAGTTAGGAAAACTGGACTGTGGCTTTCCAAAGTCATGGTTAACTCTGGTTGTCTACACTGAGCTCACCACTTAGTGTTTGTCCTCACTTATTACCTCAACGGAAACTAACGTGATTCTCATGCAGGATGGAGAATGCAGCACGGAGGTTTTACCTATTTATGCATTCATTTGATCATTTGATGGTGCTGGGATTGAACGCAGGGCCTTGGGATTTTTAAGTGGCAACTTTAGTATCAAGCTACTTTCCCACATGCCCAACCCCAACACTAATTTTTATCTTTTTACAACTACAACAGATCTTCCTAAATCTTTCAAGATTGAGGGGAAAATATCAAATATATAAGAAGTACAGAGTTTAATTGTGCATGAGCCAGAAGACACTGTATCTTAATGGGAAATTAAGGATGAAAACATCATGATCTTTTCCAGGGCACTTATTCCAGTGGCTCAGAAGGTGGGTGACTGTGACCAGTGATAGTCATGTATATAGAGATTAGAAATGCATGTGAAAACGTCTCAATGTCAAGAGCCCTGAAATGAATTTTTCGGTATGAAACCGTGTGTTTTGACAACGCAGTGGAGATCTTTTTTAAACGTTGGAAACTCATTTAATTTTATGTCTTATAAAGTGATGCTGAAGCTCTTTTTTAAATATGTTATTTATTATTTTATTTATTATTTTATGTGTATGAGTGTATTGCCTGCATGTATGTGAGTGAGTGCACCCGTGTCGTACAATGCCATGGTGGTCACAAGAGGGCTTTGCATCCTCCTGGAACTGGAGTTAAGGACAGTTCATAGCCGCCATGTGGGTGCTGGTAATCAAACCCGGGTCCTCTGTAAGAACAGTCAGTGCTCTCAACTGCTGAGCCATCTCTCCTGCCCTGATTTTGAAGCTCTTTTAAGCTAGGTGTTTATTCTCAGCTCCTCTTTGCAAGAATCTTTAGCTAAGGAAGCAGCCTTCATGAAGTAGGAAACAAAGGCCATCTGTATTTGTCAGGATAGGCTAGTGATAATCCAGATCTGCAATTACAGTGATTTGACAGTGCAACTGTAAGCGGTCCATGCTGGTTTAGAGATTTCGTGGTGCCAGAGACACTCCGTCCTCTCTTTGCTTTGCTTTGTGACAGAGTATTGCCCCATTCAGTATGAACTACAGTGTCCTCGGTCCACCAGTGTGGTGTGTTACAAGGATATACCTTCCTCCTCTAACAGGCATACATAATTCCTTCATCTATCTAACGAACCTGTTGCCACAACATGATTATATGGTCATACGTAGATGCAAGGGTTGCTAGAAAAAAAAAAAAATCTGTTTTCTGCTGCAAGTGACCTGACCTAATATTCTATCACTTAAGAAGAGGAGGAGGATGTGTACTAAGAGACAACCAACAGTTTCTGACACAGCACCCTTACGGCATTTTTGAGGTACACGTTCAAAATGGTCTATCCCATACAATATTTCTTTCCTTGCATCAGCTTTCATGAACGTCAAGTTCTGTAACAGAGTGTACACATATTTGTTATCCGTGTCAGTTGCTTATTTCATTCATTGCATGATTCCACAATCACTGATTTTGCCAGTCATACCTTAGGAGTTGGAGATGGAAAATTAAACAATGTCCAATGTTTCCCCCTGGGTTGACAGTTTAAAGATGGTAAAACAGAATAACTCAACAATTTCCAGAGGCTACTAGGTAAGTAATACAACCCTTTGCAGGTGATCCTCTCCTACGTTACTGTTTGCATAAGGCACTAAACAGGTTGCTTGGGTGCTGGTTTCTGTGTTCTCATTTCTATACTATGATAATTTCTCATCTCCATCTCCCTTGGCATCAGAAGGCCGACCCATGAAGATCAGCTTTGTTCTTTGGCTGTAGGTAATTTTAAAAGGTCTTTCCCTTCAGAGACAAGGTAAAAGAGCCTAGAACTTTCTAGATGTTTTTTTTATTTTTATTTTTTAAATATTTTAGTATTTTTATTTTATGTGTGTGAGTGTATTGCCTGCATGTGTGTAAGTGTACCTGTGTTCTGTAATGCTCATGGAGGACAGAAGAGGGTGTCAGATCCCCTGGAACTGGAGTTACAGATGGTTGTTATCTGCCATGTAGGTGCTGGGAATCGAACCCAGGTCCTCTGCAAAAGCAGTCAGTGCTTTTAACCACTGAGCCATCTCTCTAACCCTTTATTTTTAGTTATGCTTATGCCCATGTGGTTATGTGCAGGTGAGATCAGAGATGTTGGATCCCTTGGAGCTGGAGCTACAGGGGTTGTTAGCCACTGGATGTTAGTGCTAGGAGCTTCTAACTTGCATCCTATCCAGGAACAGTACTCCATCTTCACTGCCCAGCCATCTCTCCAGGCCCCAAGCCTGGCACGTTCAACTGAGACTCTCTAGACTGACTGCCATGACTGAGCCCCACTTTCTCTGGAGGTGAGACTAGTCTGGAGTTCATTGAGAAAAGAAGTTTCATACAAAACTGCTAGAATGAGAAGACTCCACAAATATGTGTTAAAGGGAAAATGGCAAAGCCCTCTCAGTGTGCTGGGGCAAACAGGAAGTTCAGACTCCTTCATGCAAGGTAATAAAATGGCTTGAAGATCAGAAGGAATTTCAGCAGAAACATGGGATTTCAGAAGTTTTCCACCAAGCTTATTAGCAGGAACCAAAGTAACATAAAATAAAATCACTCATGATTTAGCCAATAGGGAACTTTAAATGAGTATCTCCTCAATTCTAGATCCTCCTTCATACACTGCCCAATTCTTGGATTACAGGCATTTGCTACTAGGTGCATACTCTTCAACTGAAAGTTCTAACAACCTGCAGCATAAGGTCTCAGGAGAGACCAAACACATTGGCCCTAGGGAAATGTGAATGCTGACCAACACATTTGTGGATGACACCATCATATCACAAGGTCAAAAGGATAGGTAGGTTTGTAAACAGCATTCTCTCTCTCTCTCTCTCTCTCTCTCTCTCTCTGTCTGTCTGTCTGTCTCTCTCTCTCTCCTGCTATAACAAAATCCCCAAGAACGGTTAATTTATACCTAATGTAATTTTATTACCACACTTCTGAAACTGACGATCCAAGATCAAGATCAGACTACCAGAAGATTTGCTGTCTGGTGTGGGCTCTTCTGTTTCTTCATGTGGAATAAGGAGTTGAATGTTAAAAGGGAGGATGGTGTTGTCCTCAGTCTCTTTTATGAAGCACTAATATGTCTGTAGGGCAGAGTCTTCATGACTTCCCACTTCCCCACATACCCTGCATCTTAACACTGTCATATTGGATAAGAGGCTCTAGCTTATGGATTTTGAAGGGCACAGGCACCCAAACCGTGACAGTGAGCATGCGATGAAAGGAACACAGATTGCATGTGTATATTACTGGCTAGGAATCTTGGTGCCTGTACTATTTAGTTTATCAGTACTTCTGTCTTCATTTCCCTCTGAGGTGTGAAAATTCCTCCTTGTATCATTAAGGGATTTGGAATAGGGGCTGTTCTCTCTGAATTAGAGTTTTCTACTCTGTGTAAACTGTTTTCCTGGTTCACAGTCACACCATATTGTGAATTGTCACCTAATGGAAGTCATGTCACACAGTCCCTAGAGGAGTTCACACAAATAAAAGGAATTGGCTCAAGGTAACCAAAACAATTATACTTTGATTAAAGGAAGCAAACTTTTAATTCAAACTAAATTAATTTTTCATTGAAAAGTTTTTGTAAATTATTTGAAAAATACATGAAATATAGAAAATATTAAAATACTCAATAAATTAAGGGATCTGAAACTACAATTTATTACAAACCTATGGGTTCCATCTAGCAGTTGACTAACAGCATAAAAATATTGATGCTGTCCATCCCACTTTGAGGGAAAGAACTGAGTTTCAAGGATCCAATAATACCAAAGATGAATTTCCACTGAGTTTTAGAGGCTAGTTTATATGTAAGTGAGGCAGGCATCGTGGGGAACAGCTTCACAATCTGGGACTTCACTTGGCTTAGGCTATACACACACTCATCAATAAACGACACACTTGGTAATCTAGGATCCTTACCTGCATGTACTATACATACATACACATACACAAACACACATACACTTTTCCAAACAATACATCTAGCAACTTATCAAGCCCCACCTGCATCAGGCTGCACACATTGCTTTAAACAAAAGAATTCAGTTACTTCCCTTAACAACCTCTTGATAACACCCTCTTTCTAGTCAAACATATTCTGGAACCATACTGAAACCAAGACATGCGGGCTGATTTGGCCTAACCCAGCTTGGGATGCACGCACAAGAAGGCAGACCGACTGTATCTTCTGAGTGAGCTTTCATGGAGAATTTCTTATTTACCATCTAATGTTTACACATTAAAATCAGATGCATTATAGGAAAAGCTATGCACAGTAAGTAAATAATCTAAGCCAGTCGATCAAGACAGATACATGCTATATCCCTTAGCAATCAAGCCCTCCTCTTGAACTCTATAGAAGGAAACTTCAAACAATATGTAGAACCTTTCACACCCTGCAGTATTTTTTCCAAATATCATATTTTCCCTTTGCCTGACAAAATATCTTTGACTGCTCTATTACTTAGTTGATATGCATTGCTTTCCTTGTTTATCTTATTTCATTTTTTTCAATTCCATACATGAATTTAAAGTTCTTTGCTGCTGGGAATTGTAGCACCATCCTGTAATCTCAGTATCAGGAGGCTGAGGCAAGAAAATGGCCAGTTTGAAGCCAGTCAGGGTTGCACAAGTGAGATCTTGTCTCAAAAAGCAAACATCAGGGGCTGGAGAGATGGCTCAGTGGTTAAGAGCACTGACTGCTTTTACAGCGAATCTGGGTTCGATTCACGGCACTCATGTGGTGGCTAACAACAGTCTGTAACTCCAGTTCCAGGAAATCTGATGCCCTCTTCTGACCTCCTCAGGTATTGCATGACATCAGTGCACTTACACACATACAGGCATACCACTCATACACATAAAAGTAACAAAGTATCTTTTTAAAAAAGTGAACAGACAAAAGAATAAGTTCCTTGATATTCAAAGACACAATTCAGTTCCTTTATTTTCTAAATTGTATGCTGAAACAAGTTTCAGTAAGAAAAACATGTTGTTGGAGTCTCGGGCTGTGAATCTAAACCTCAGCAGCTCTGTGTATCCAATGAAAGATGGTAGCCATCTATGGAACTATGTTCTGTACCAGCATCTTCATATGTAAGCAGATGTATATGAGTATAAAACTGCATCAGCTAATGCATGCTTTGAACCAAGCCTGACACGTAAATCAATCATTAATAAAATAATTGCATTACTTTTACTCAAACACAAGAATCCTAAGGCACCAATGATTCCCCTTTCTAGTGTGTATAGGGTATTAGGCTCATAAAAGTCCTTGTCCTGACTGTCTTCTTGTTAACTGTCTCAGAAGTATGAATGGTGAACACACATAGATGGGTCATTTTCACTGGCAAACAGGCCAGTTGGGCTTTGCAGGCCTTTGTACTTCTAATTTAAAGATTGTACACTAATATGAAAAAACAAAAATGAAATTAATTGATCAAGCATGTTAATGCACAAAGTCAGTATTTTGAAAATAATGAAACAATGAAAAGCCTTTCTTGTCTTTATTGTGGTAACTGTTCCACTAGGTAGGTAGCCAAATAGAAGGTAAAGGGATTTTTTTTTTTTCACATAAGAATTAACAATTTCAGCCACTTTTCTTCAGTGACTTCAGTAATAAAGGAGGGGTGGGAACAGAGAAGTGGGCAGGCACCGTGTCTCATGTTGGGATGATATGCTGTGTAAAAGACTGCTAACAAAAGCTGTAATTCACGTAGACCCGGACATGTGCCTCCGGACAAAGGTGATGCCATCACCCAAGCTCAAACACCAGGAATTCTACAGAATTCTGTGGAATTCTTCAATAAACACATACAAGAAAATTCAGTTAAGGCAAGATTGTATACATTAAAAGAGATATTAAAACATTGCAAAATCTGGATTTCTACCGGATTCCCAGTTATACCACCTTCACAACAAATTTTATTATATTTATCAGAGAATAAGGCGTTAGCACGCTGGATATTAGATAATAGTTGTGTTATTTTCAGGTTTCCCAGCTGTGTTTTACAAAAGGCTTCATTCAGATAGGGTGTCTAAGCTTTGCTTCACTCTAGTGTGGGGGGTGGGTAAACTTAAGGGTGGGAAGGGTTAGCTAAGATTTAAAGTTGTTGAACCATGTGGTCGGCATATGGGGAAAAGCTAATTTAGTCATCATATTTTGTTCATTTTTGTGTGTTTGAATTTCTTTATAATTTTGAAAAGTTTTAAAATGACTTAAAACGTCAGGTTTGGGGTCTGGAGAGATGGCTCAGTGGTTAAGAGGACTGACTGGTCTTGCAGAGAACCTGGGTTCAGTTCCCAGAACCCACATGGTGGCTGACAACCATAGGTAAATCCAGTTCCAGGGGATCTGATGCCCTCTCCAGGCCTCTGCTACCATCACACACGTACTACAAAGTACTTACACACATTAAAACAAACAAACAAACAAACAAATAACTTTAGGTTTAAACTGAAAGTCATACTCACACACATACACACACATAAAATTTATAGAGAAAAATACATGCTAATATATTTGCACTCTATATCCATTGGTTCCAACCAACTAGGGATTAAAATCTCTTAGAAAACATTACAGCTGTTCTGAACATGTAGAGGCTGGATTTTCTTACCATTATTTCCTAAATAATAAACACACCAACTACTCCCATAGCATTTCCATTTCTTTCAGTATTATAAGTGGTTTATAGATGATTAAAAGTATATACACATGGACTGGGATCTTATACAACATTTTACTTAAAGCACTTGAGTATCTGGTATTAATCCTCTGTGTTCACTGGAGAGTTTGACAGAAAGTTGGCAGAAAGGCGGACAACAGAGTGATAGAACCCAGGGCTGCTAGCTGCCTGACCACTTCTTCCGGAGTTTCTAATGTTGGCATAACTGTTTTATATTTTATTTATAATTTTTATTTCATTTTATGTGTATGAGTGTACTGCCTGCATGGCTGTAAGTGCACCCATGTTTTGCCCTGCCTGAGGAGGTCAGAAGAGGGCATCAGATCCCCTGGAACTAGAGATAAGGACGGTTGCTAGCCACCATGTGGGTGCTCAGAATCAAACCCCTGTCCACCACTGAGCCATCTCTCCGGACCCAGCATAACCTTTTTTCAGTGGCTGCCATCCTTTTCTACCAAGATTTCAGAACAGTAAGTCGGATAGATTCCCTCTAATTATTTAAAATATTTTCTTTTATTTATTATTTTTATTTTAACTTATGTGTGTAAGTGTATTGCCTGCATGTGTGTAAGTGCACCCATGTCGTGCAATGCTTGCAGAGGTCAGAAGAAGGCATTGGGTCCCCTGAAACTGGAGTTACAGACAGTTGTTAGCTACCATGTGGGTGCTGGTAACTGAACCCAGGTCCTCTGCAAGAGCAGCCAGTGCTCTTAACCACTGAGCCATCTTTCTAGCCCTTACCCTTTAATTACATGAATTCTCAGCAAGTCAAGAAGGCTGCTTTTCTAGAAGACAATCATCAACCTGTATCTAAGACACTTTATTTTTAATGAAAATGACATTTTAACTTGAGAGAGAGCCAGAAATAAGTATAGAAATGTTTAACAACCATATTGTAATGCTAATATTTTAGTATTTTAGGATCTGAGTATATTTCATACTTTAAGTATTGCATTTAGATTAAACATGATATTGTGTACTTGATTTTTGCATTTTAGTTTATAGGTGACCAACTACATTCAGTTTGGGCATTCAAAGGAATTTGGGACTCACCAGGCCATGTGATTAATTGATAAGAGATATTATACCAAAGCAAGGAAGCAGATGTGTCAGTCAGAGATTTGGGGAACTGAAATAGGAAAGAAGATATAGTAAACTTAGAAAGAGTTTAAGATGTAAAAACTTTCAAAATGGGGCTAACTGAATGTCTTAGTGTCCGATAAATTAGTTGTCTACTATGCTGTATTTATGAATAGAAGAAGATTTGCTAGTGGAAATTAAATACTTAAGAAAAATCAAGTGGACCTAGTGGGGCAGGCCTGTGATCTCAGGGAGGCTGAGGCAGGAGGAGCTGAGTTTGCAATCAGCCTGCAAAGACTGTCTGAAACACAAAAACAAAATTCCCCAAATACTGAACTTATAATTTTAATATTGCATTGTTAATTTAGACAAAGTAGCTTTTTATTAATGGCTGCCTCGTCTGAGAAGTGGCTTTTTCTGCGCACAAAATCAAAAGAACATCATCATTTTAATGGATGAATTGCTTATTTCCATTCTCAGTTTTTTTAAGTGTTTAATGAGATGAAGAGTGAATTTGGGGATCCCGAGTAGGTGTCCACACTGGATGTCGCTATCAGGCTGTCAGGTGGGTTGGAATTAGAGTGGTAGAGCACGCCCGGGTCCGAGGCCCATCAGGATGGCACAGACAGGAGCTTCAAGGGCGTTAGAATCCCCTTCTTTCTCCCTTTCCTTGAGGAGCAGGACGCGAGGATGTAGGTGACCGCAGCGGGCTGGACTGGGATCTAGGGAGCCTGAGCCCGGGCGCCCTCCCCAAGCGCACGCCCAGCGCTGTGCATCGCGAACTGTCAGCGACCACTGATTTATTCGAGCGATTTACCTTCTGGAGAGTGTAATTATGCTCATAGTTAAGAATTAATCAGGGGAAAGAATTATGGAATAATTATTCTCTGGACTTTGAAGGACACACTAAATGGACCACCGGGGCGGCGCGCAGGGAGTTACCCGGCGAGGCAAAGGGGCAACGGAGCAATCTCTCCCAGTTTCTCCAGGAAAGCAGCTCAGCCACCCAGCCTAAAAGGTGGGGGGTCTTTTGCCGGGGGAGGGGACGGGACATACCTTCCTAGAGGCGCTTCGGCCCCGGGCTGGGCAGCAGATGCTGTTTCCCATTCCAGACACTGGGGAACCGCCGCGCTCTGGCGCAGTCCGCAATGCGCAATGCGGTGTCCTGCATTGTTTGTGCTAACGCGTCTCCCCAGCGCTTCCGGAGAGGGGCTCGGTGCCTTCCATTTTCAGAGCCTGTCCTCCGTAGATGTGAACCGCCTTCATTTTTCTTTGTGGGAAGTGAATACGCTAACTTAATTCTCAAATGGTCTCAATTCTCCGCACACACCTCCATTTCAGAACTGGCGTTTCCAGTTAGCAGAGGAGAATTCTGTGTCATCTTTGACAATTTCTAAGCGCTCCATGACAACGATCTTACAGCCTTTGACCTCACAAAGTTTGTGAAGAAAGTGACTGCAATAGGCGTGAAGAACGCAGCGGATTGAAGGAGCATACAGCCTTCTGTCCCTGAAGCACGCACAGGGTTTCCTTGACAGGACACCAAAAATCCCCACACTGCCTCACAACTGAAAAAAGGGGCTACAGCATCCATAGCCCCCAATGGCCTGTTTGTTAGTCGTTCAAGAACGTACAATAGCTGAGGGCCAGCGAGATGGCTCAGTGGGTAAAGGCGCTTGCCACCGAGTCTGAAGAGCTGAGTTCTGTCTGCTGGACCCTGGCGGTGGAAGGAAAGAACCAACTCACCCAAATTGTCCTGTTTGTCCACATGCTGTCATGGAATATGCTCTCCCACCCCCCTCCCAATCCCAATACTTGTGCACACACAAATAAATAAGAAAGTAAATAATAAATAAATAAATAAAGAAAGAAAGAAAGAAAAACAAGCAAACAGTAAGACCACACACAGCCGAGAGACGGCTGAAAGAGTCTTGCACGGTCTCTCTTCAGCTTCCTGGGTCCTCCATCTCTTCCAGCTTTTCAGGTCGCTTCCAGTCCGAGACCTTGGCATTGCCTCCATCTCAACGCTGTGGCGTCTCTGCTGGGTAATTCATGGCCTCAGAATCTTTTCTCAAGTTTTCCTGAGCTAGTCCTCAGTTCTTAGTCTCCTACTGGCTGAAGTTACATCCTCAGAGTCCAGGAGGAAATTGAAGCCATTTCAGTGGCTACCTGCAGATGTGGAATTAGGATATTCGAGTACTACACACACACACACACACACACACACACACACACACACACACACACACCACCCCCATGTGGTGTGTTTCTTTTGTACTTTATTGTGTTAACAGTGAATAGTTCAGGAGGAGAAGGGAGAAAATGTGTCCAAGGTACAGGTGTGAATGAAACATATACAGGAAATGAATCTTACAGGATGTTCCTCCAAGTCAGCGGCAGGGTCGCACTCCTAAGCGGGATCAGTAGAGAACCACCACCTCTGCTTTCTGTCCACCCACTGGACTCTGCATCCTGCCAGGTGTCCACTTCCCCAAACCTCAGCTTCTTTGAGAGCACACTGGGGGAACTGGGCTGGCTCAGGCACTGCACAGAAAGTGTTTACCAGAAGGCAGCCTGGGCAACACTTTCTCCTCTCTCTTTTCACCGACCTGATCTACCAGTGGCAAGGATGACTTTCATACTTAGCTAAACTGAGAGTTTCCTCATCTAATCCAACCAGAGAATATGTGAACTTTTTCAAAATATGTGACTAAATATAATGGAGAACCAACATTCTGTGGAACTCACTGTGGTAAATATAAGACTATATCAACTTTCTCTAGGTTCTTTTGAGCATGTGGAATCTAGATCTAACCAGAATGCTGCAGAACAGAAACCATCACATATGTTTAATTATTACATGATTATATCTACTGGTTTCCATAGCGCTAATGAAATATGTGCAAAATCAAGCACACATTTTGTTTGTAGTTTGTTTGGGTGAGACAAGGTTTCACTTTGCAGCCGAGACTTGTGGGAATTGTGTGTCTTCAGCCTCCACATCCCCAGAGCTGGGACAGCAGGGCATTGACCAGCACATGGTTTCTTCACCCAAGAAACCATCACTGGATTTGTTCAACGTCCTTTACAAGTGACATGATCTCTGTCAAACTTATGTGGAATAAACTTAGAATTTGTCATTTAACTGCCAATAAGATTTCATTTCTGTTGTTCATTTATTCCACTAGCACAGACATTCTCAACCCATTTTTGTAGCTAGACCTCACTGACAGAGGAATCTTTCTGTATCTAAGTGCACTGGTGTTGTGAAATGCCTGCAAAGGTCAGAAGAAAGCATCAGATCCCCTGGAACTGGGGTTATGGACAGTTGTTAGCTGCCACGTGGGTGCTGTGAATTGAACCCGGGTCTTCTTCAAGAGCAACCAGTGCTCTTGACCTCTGAACCATCCCTCCAACCCCTGAAGAATCTTTCTTAAAACACAAAAGCATTAAATAAAATCCTAAGGGGGAAAAGATTATTACAGAGAGCATATATTCAAATACGTTTATTAAAATGTTTTAAAATATGTCATATGCATGTGCCAGATGACAAGATAGATCACCAACTAACAGTTGCCATCATTTCAAAGCAATGAGCAGATATTTCTATAATAATGGTAATTA
This sequence comes from Nannospalax galili, assembly GCF_000622305.1. Classification (NCBI taxonomy): domain Eukaryota; kingdom Metazoa; phylum Chordata; class Mammalia; order Rodentia; family Spalacidae; genus Nannospalax; species Nannospalax galili. Next base: position 1,010,463 of record NW_008360305.1, on the reverse strand, counting down.
GGGACAGACAATCTACCTCAAGGTAAGGGGCTACAGGCAGTCAATAGATGTTGGTGGAGAGAGAATCAATTTTTTTCTAGGGACTAACTCCCTGAGAGGTTATCTCATCCCAACTGGACAATCCTAAATACAGGTACACATGAGCATCATTTAATGAACTCAGTGCATTCAGTGCATTGTGTGTTTGCATATGTATGTGTGTGTGTGCATTTATAAATGTATGTATATGTAGAAATAATAAGGAAGAAGACAAGAAATTAGGAGGGAGTTGGGGGACATGGGAGGAATTGCTGGGAGACTGAGGAGGGAAATAATGCAAAAGATAATATTTATGTATGAAATTCTCAGATATAAAAAAACTTTTAAATGGGACATTTAAGGATCAGGTAGAATTTTGAGGTCAAGAAAGGTAAAGATAATCAGATGTATTTTGGCATATTTTGAGGGCTTTTCCTTCCATGCTTGAAATAGTCACTCAAATGATCAAAATGCAGATCTGGCTCCCAAGAAAAAGCTCTGTGTTAGAGAGACGGCTTGGGGGCACCTGTAGGTGCGGAGTGATACAAGCCTTCACCTGGGAGGATGCCACCCTAGCACATAGACAGGTAACACAGGAAAATGTGGATGTAGTAAAACTGGGGGAAAAGTAATGGGGAAAGAGAAATGAGAACTCCACAGTCCTCACATAGTTAATATTGGAAATATCAGGTATTAGAATGTCAGATATTCACATTCTCAGATATTTAATAGTGGGTCCTTTCACTAAAACTCTCTTCTGTGTATGCAACCGGGGTGTGAGCAGGAAAATAAAGATTGAGAACAGACTCTGTTTTAATCTAGATGATTTAAAAGCAATGTTGGTTCTGGTAATTGAGAGAAAATAAACCGTCTACCTTTCTCTTCCTTCAAAGAATGCTTAGAATATAGCTTGGCTTTTTCTTGATGCCAAGGCTGACTTTATGAATATATGATATTGAACTTAGAATTAAACCGTGCCTCGGGGAGTATGATTGTAAGCCAGCATGGTTTGGCTTTCACGAAGTTCTTGTTCTGAGGTTCTGCGGTCGACTACTTAGTGTTTCCCCATGCTTGTCTCTCGGGGGCTGTTGTGGTTTGTGGTCTTCCCCACACTGTGTTTTCCGAGTTGGTGGTTTTGTACACTTTTTACTTTAGATGGTATCTGTGGGCCTGCTTCGAGTCTGACTTGGACTCTGCAGGAGCTGTCGCTGGCTGCTGGGGTTATGTTCGTTTCTATTTCATGTATTAACACCCAATGTAGCAGTTTTCTCTCTATGCTGTAACAAATTTCCATGCACTTATGTCTTAAAATAAAACAAATTTCTCAGCTTACAGATTTGGAGGTGAAGAGTTTGAGGAAGATGTTTTGAGTTAAGCGTATTTGTAGGGCTACGCTTTTCCTGAACACACCAGGGGAAGCTCTGTCCATTGTGCAATACCTGTTCTCCAGGTTGCCCGACTGCTCAGTTCCTCCTCGTTTACCAGGAACACTGGCTTCTGTGCTGCCACCACCCTTGGTCTCCTCCCAGCCTCCCTGGTGCACTAACACATGGTAGGAGCATTCTCCCCTGCCAGCTAACCTACAGTAATCTGTACAGGTTGAAGTTAGCTGATTAGCAACCGGGCCTCCATTTGTGATCTTAATTTCTCTCTGCTGAGTGACATGGTGTATCATAGGTTAGAAGAATTTAGATATAGGAGGCTTTGGAAGACGTTATTCTGCCTACTCCACTCAGGAAAATAGCAACAATCTCTAAGAGAAAACAAAACTTTCAATTACTGTGTACAAAGTTAGCTCAAATTATCCTGATGCACCTGTATCTCAGAAGACTATAATTTTTATGTCAAGAGTGGCTTTTTTTTTCTAGATTTGGAAATATTTTTCTCTTCAAACTTATAAGCTTTCTGGAAGGTTGAATTTTTGAGGTGTGTGTGTGTGTGTGTGTGTGTGTGTGTGTGTTAACTAGACCAATTTCTGATCAATTTTCTACACATTCAGATAATGTAAGGATGATTTAACTATCCCATCAGTGAGTATCCAATTAATGGCAAGACTCAGTGCTCCTGGTGGCTCTTAGAATGTCTATTGTCTCTGTTTGAGGTAGGCCACACATGTACAAAGCTCTAGGGTCATCCCAGAAGCTTCAGGTTGAGTCTAAATTAGCAGCCACTTTCTCCGAAGAGCGCCATTGAGAAAGACACCTTGCTAATTCGGCTGCAGGTGGAGGCAGGAGTCGAGCACTGTATAAATCTGTTGAATTGAATTGTTCTGTGTTCTTCCATTTGGCTTTCTCTACTTAACTCAAAGATAGGAATCTTGACTTGTTCAACTTTGTTTCTCGATCTGGAGGTAAATCTTAACAAGTTTCTGATCTGGAAAGGTTAAAGGCCATATATATTTCTAAGGAGAAAAACAATCAGTTGGATAGGCATAGGGCATACCGGGGTGCGCTTTGAAGTGGTGGTTTCATGAATTAAAACTAGAGTATATCTTAGCTGTTTCTCACGGTAAGCCCCTGGTGTGGCCTTCCTGATGGGATGGGTGTGGATATATGTGAATTGTGACTAAATCATATCATTTCAAACATACATGGCATTGCATTGTGTAAAATGCTGGTTTGAATCAGGCAGAGCAGGTTTTAGGCATTTATTAGGTCAGCCTCGTATTGTCTCTGTGCCTCAGGGCTGGCCTCAGGCTCGGTGGATCTGCTATATTTGATCTGAGCCCTAAAGGGTCTGAAGCCTTGCTGTGTCTGTTTTTTTTTTTTTTTTTTTTTTTTTTTTTTAATCTTTTTCTTTTCCCTTCTCCTAGGATTCAGAACTTTCATTATAAGGCTTTCATCCTGAGTCTCCTCTTCCAATTTTGCCACCTTTTTCCACCCTAGCCAGCACCTGCTAAGGTCATTCCAGAAACAAGAAGATTTCTAAGTATGAGAATTCTAGATTATTCCTAAGCGCCCACTACAATCCAGCAGCATGGCCTCTTTGCTGATACCTACTTCCCTCCTTACTGAAGTGACTGAAATTCACAAGAGAGAACTTATTTGAAAACCTAAACAGTCTCTAGGTACTATTATTAGTCTTTTACTGTGATAAATTATTTTGAATTTTCTGAGACAGATGTAACATGGAGTGGGATTAAATGTGTGGCTCAGAGTTAAGGAAACACACACTTGAGGGACATTTTGGGAGCTTTGCGGGGGGCGGGGGGCTTCTTTATTTTAGAGACACTCTGAGAAAGTTTGAGAGAGTAGATCTAAATTTCTTACATTCTGGACAGAAACCAAAGCACAGACAAGATGAAAGCTCAAATCGCCTGACCTAGCCCAAGGTTTGTCCATCTGAAGCGTGCAGGAGATGTTCCTCTTTCCTTCATGAGGTCCCTGTGGTGTTCTGGGGAGAGCCTTTCCTGACCCCTATCATGATGAATGCAGCTTCTGAAGCATAAGATCTGATTATGACCCGTGTTGTTATATTTAATTACAAATCTCATTACGGCCCTGGCCGTGGCACTGTGCAGCCCTCCCTCAGGTCACCTTTGCAGATCTGACTGCCTCAAGGTCTGTCTTTATGATTTACTCTAAATTGTTTTAGAATCATAGACTTCTGGAGCTGGAAGGGAGGTTAGAGATCATGAAGTTCAATCCCCTCATTTTACAGATAAAATTACAGCGGCCCCAAAGAGAGTAAGTCATCTTCCAAAGGTCATTTAGTAGATATGGGATAGGAATGTGGGGTGCTGATCCCCGGTGGTGGCTGTCTCTGTGCCAGGCTACCCTGCTGGGCACACAGTGGATAACATCGCCTTCTCCCTCCCCTGCTCAGTGCTACCTGACAGCTTCATAACACCCACAGACTGTATTGTACTGACTTTTCAGTGCAAAGTTAGTCACCATTTCAAACAGAACTGTGGAATTCTTGGAGTTTAGGGGGAGAAGGTGTTTAGTCAGATTATCCACTGTGGACCTTGGTTTTAGCTGATATGTTGTTGCAGTCTAACTTCTCTGTGAAGGGAAACAGAAGCTAAGAAAAGAACCATCAAATAAAACCAGTTCTGAACCTCGGAACAGAAAGAACTTATTTGAAAGGTACATTGCAACGGAGAGAGGGGCAGAGGTGGCTGCAGTAGTGGAGGGGGGTTAGCGCAGCAGGGAGCATGCTCGGACATCATGTGTGAATGGATGCTTTGTAGGAAAGAGCAGATAAAGCTAAAAGACCTGGGCGTTGGACAGCATGAGTGTGGGGTTTGAATACTTGATCAGGAATGGCTTTCTTCTGTGGTCCACTGATCTCCAGTAGGATTCTGGGGGACAAGATACCTCCTCCAATATAGGGGTTGACTAATGTGGGTCAAACCCAGTCTTGGGCAAAGGAGAAGTCTTTGGGTGTTTTACAAGTCACTTTATGAGCTATTTTGTCTAGACTAGTCAGTGGGGACAACAGTTTTGAGTTCAGATAGAAGACAAATAATAGGCATTTGGAAGTTCTGTCTCTTTGTTGAAAGTAAACCAGGAATTTGCCTTATCTAGGTCATAGGTGAAAGACTTTTTCTTTGCTACAAGCCATTTCACACAAAAGGGTCCCATCTTGATCCTATTCCCCTTACTTTTGCATAGGAGATGTTGCAGTGGTGAGCAGTGTTATGTAAGAAATGTAATGCACTGATTAGCACCTGATAGATTCTACTCTACCTTCTTAACATGGATCTAAATGCTCACCATGGAGTCTGCAGTAAAGATGTGAGGACACATCACTTCTATATTTTCTTTCTTCATACGGAAGGAATAATGCCTAGAATTAAACTGTGTGCAAAGGCTCTGGGGTGTGAGCTTTTGGCTTTGTGAAGTACAGTGCGCCCTTGAATTTGGCTTAGAAATAGGCCAGCCATGAATAATAATTTATAAGATCACATGACCCTTCTTGCAAGTGCTGTGCATTAAGCCCTATTTAACGTGAGGCTACAAAGTCCTCTGCAGCTAATTCAAGGGCCAGAAGGAGTAGCTACAGCAGTGATCCCACGTCTGTAAAAATTCTTCACCAGCAAACACGGGGCTCAAACATTCCCGTTGTTTGAAACTTGCTCCTGAGAATTACCATGGAGAATTGCAGCTATGTAAAAGGTATTAGCCATGATGGTAAAAATCTAAAAAGAGGCTGACTGACTATTGGAGGTCAGAATAGGCGACAGCCTGTTCCCTTGATCAAATCAGTCCCCGCCATTGCTAACCTTAAGGCTGAGAAGTCGTGTGCGCACACAGTGGCTAAACTGGTGTGTAATAAAATTCAGCACTGTCTGGCGCTGTTGATCCCACAGTCACTGTACAGAAAAAGGTAATTCTTGAATTTTCTTTTTTACAATGCATGAGTGATATTTTCTTTAAAACATTTAATCACTGCAGTCAAAGTTAACTCAGAGACACAAATAATGCAAATCGAATTAGTTCTGAAACTGTGCCTCCTGCCCAGGACACTCACAGCACTTTTCCACATTCCTGGACCGCACAGGCACATGCTCCATCTTTTGCCAGGACCTGTCTTACTGAGGGTAAGTAGGTCACTACTTATTATAGGCCTGGTTTGAAGTCTTTGAAAGTGCTTTTCCCAAGGCTTGCCTGCAATTCTACTAGTAGATTTATTCTTTTCATCAAATCCTGCAGATGAAAATCCTAGGATGCAAAGTCGCTGGGAGGAAAGAGAGGTGAAGGAAATTAATCCATCAGTAATCTGAGCTTCAATTTTATGAGCTGAGTAGAAATCTAGACAGGGTGGAGGAGACTTTCTTGGCCCAGTGAGAATAACTGGGCTGAACAGTTGTTTGTCTGGAGACTACCACAGGCTAGGCAGGTGACTGCTCTCTCAGGTTCCCTTCCAACTATTTTTCAGAATTTATCTCTGAGAAGACACAATGGGAACAGAAATGCCCACCTCTGAGGCTTTTCCGTCAGTGCCTCCCGTGATAACGCTCCTTCTCTTCTTATCTCTGTATCTACATGTTAGTTTCCTTCACCTCTCTTTCCTCTTCTCTGTGTTCCCTCTTGTGTTTACCCCTTCTCTGCTTCCTAGGTTGCTTTCTCTGTCCTCTCTTTTCTTCCTACAAAGTCTGCTTAAACTATCTTATTTGTGTTTAATGCATCAACTTAACACATTAATGATGCTTAGAGCTCTATTTTGAGGTCATATTTCTCTCTGTGTTTCAGCTTTAAATGTACAATACCCTAACTCTACTTGGATTCACATATCCAGTATATCCCTAAGAAAAATTTTGTATGATTTAGACAACACTCTACGTTGTGTATTTTTTTAAAATTTTATTTATTATTATTATCATTATTTTGTTCTTTTTGAGACAGGGTCTCCCTGTAGCTCCAGCTGCCTAGAACTCACTCTGTAGACCAGGCTGGCCTCAAACTCACAGAGGATCTGCCTGCCTGTGCCTCTGGAGTGCTGGGATTAAAGGCGTGTGCCACCACACTAGGCCAATTTTATTTATTATTTTTATTTTATGTGTATATCTCACAGAGGATCTGCCTGCCTGTGCCTCTGGAGTGCTGGGATTAAAGGCGAGTGCCACTACACTAGGCCAATTTTATTTATTATTTTTATTTTATGTGTATGCATGCATTTTCTGCATGTGGGTAAGCGTACCTGTGTCATCCAATGCCGGCAGAGGTCAGAAGAGGCTGTTGGATCCCCTGGGACTGGAATTATGGACAGTTGTTAGCTGCCATATGGGTACTGGGATTCGAACCTGGGTCTTCTGCAAGAACAACCAGTGTTCTTAACCACTGAGCCATCTCTCCAGCCCCTACTTCCTGTATTTTAAACCATTGTGTATCATACCACAGTTCCAATAATAATAATAGGGAAAATAGACACAGCATGGACTCTTCCTCATGTTCTTCAAAAGATGAAGTAACATGTCTACTGACTAAAGATTTTCTTTTTTTTTTTAAATCTTTTTGAGACAGGATCTCCCTGTAGCCCCAGATGTCTTGGAACTCACTATGTAGACCAGGCTTACCTTGAACTCACAGAGATCCTCTTGCCTCTGCTTCCCGAGTGCTGGGATTAAAGGCATGCACCACCATACCCGGCTATTTTGCTTCTTTTTAATCTCAGTTCTCTTGTCTTAGACTAGGCTTCTCTAAAGTTTCATCTCCTTTATAGTCTTTTATTATCTCTTTTCCTTCAAGTCCTATCATTTATGCTCTGATACTTTCCCATCAATATTTTCCCCAAACTTGACTTTAATCAAGTCATCTGTTGTATAAGCCAGTTCCTTCTCCTACCCCTGGTGAATAAATAACCATAAGGTTTTCAAGGATGCAAGTTCTCTTTCACCAAATGCCATCAAATTGTCATTGTTTCGCTGTAGGAGTATTACCTGGATCATCACATTTTGTGTGACTGTGAATGCAATTGTGTATAATAATTCCAGTTTAACACATTTATATCCTTAAGCCTTTGAAATCTCTTACATCTTATTCCAGAGCAGCCCAAGCTTATCAACAACAGATTATCAAGCTCAAACTTTGAGCTAAACTGCTAAGTAACCTCTTGCAGCCATCTCTAGCTGCAAGAGCCATCTCTAGCTTCTAAGCCAAAACCTTAAACCTCAAATCTCTCAGGAGTGCCAAGTAGTCTACCATATAAATGTGCTTCCCCACAATCTGAGGGCAAGCTCCCTTTTTTATTAATTAGATTTGTTTATCTTTCAAACATGCAGGCAATTTATTTTGATTATTTTTGTCCCCACCCCTCTTGTCTTCCTCCCACCTCTGCCAAACCCACCCTGTATCCCTACAGGTCCCTTTCCGATGGTCCAATTTGTTTTGGTTTTACTCTGTCACACACTGAGTTTAACCAGGTATCTGTTTGACTAAGCATATGGAGCTATCCAATGGAAACTGTTGGGCTCACCAGTGGGTATACAGCTGATGATACTGGCTCCCCGTTCTTCAGAACAGGGAGGGGTAGAACTTCATGAATCTGCCCCGCCCCGCCCCGCCCCAGTTGACAGGTCAAGGCTTATTTAGATCCAGCACCAGTAACCACAGCTGCCGTGCATTCATGACAGCAAAGCCTATGTCATTCCTGGAGCTAAGGACCTTTCTTTATGGCCCACCTAGCACCTACCCTAGTGAGATCCACTGTCAAGTCAGTCAAAATGGAGAACTGTTCAAATATTAGAAGACTGCTCAGGCCTAAGAGTAGATTTGGATTGCAACAGCAATAGATGGACATTGGCACAGCTGAAACTTCTTCACAATGCCCTTCAGAATCCTTAGGATGACAAAAAAAACATTTACCAAGTGACATTTCCGTATATGCTACTTTATCCTTTGGCACACTGATCTTTCTGGATCCTCAAGGCTTTGACTATGCCTTTATTTCAATCCTTTCAGTCTTTCATCCCCAATATGGTCATCTTTCACGTATCCTGTGGGGTTCTACACCAGGAAGATATGTTGAAGAAAACCTTTTAATCAGTGCTGAACGGTGGTTATAAATAACAAACCCAAATAATTCCTACTTCATCTTGGAGTGGAAATGAGTGGAATCCCTCAGGTTTCCCCAGAGATTGGCAGTTTTTCTTCTCTTTCTCTTTCCTGTGATAATTATAACTCTCTAATGCTCAGTGCTGATACATGCTCATTTTCAGAGATGCACGATATACAGGACATAATAGACTCAGTGAACACGAAGATAACTGGAAAAGGTATCTCACATTACAAGTGACTTCAGTGGGAAACAAATATCAATGTAAAATACGGACATTCCATTACAGAGGATTAAGTCTAAAGAATACATGATGAATTATTTTGTTTCCAATCAAAGGCCAATTTACCATGCTGCCTTTATATATAGCGTTTAACATGTCGAAAATATTTTTAGGTAGACAATAAAAGTTACTTTGGTGACCTGGGAGTAGTTTATTTGCTGTGGGAGGTGGTGTTATAAAATATTGATATTAATTAAATGACTTTTGTGCTGATTGAATTCAGGATACTAAGAAGTAATATTTAACTAAAAAAAAAAAATCAAGGTGGCCTTTGAGATGAATCTTTCCTGCGTCCTAAAAAAAAGTTGTAGTTGTAGTTGCTCAGGGATGGTGTACTTACGAGGCTGTAATTCAGACAAGTGAATGCATAATTTCTGAAGCTGAAGTCCTGACCCTCTTACAGTGTTCTCAGCAGTGTGTGGTTCGACAAGTCTATTGAGGACATGGTGGAGGAAAGATAATGTACCATTACCAATAACTGCTAAGTTTGTAGTTAGCACTAATGTGACTATCAGGATGCTACAAACGAACTGGAGAGAAAAGCTCATCAGCCCCAGGTGAACTGCTGGGTCAGTCATAGAGTACTCAATTCCTTGAAAAGGATTTTACTTCAATAAGAATTTTCTAGAAGCTTATAAATAGTGGAGTTTCAGAATATGTAGCACAACCTTGCAGAAAGTGTTGAACCTCTCTATCTTTTGGGAGAAAATCCACCAGAAGAAATGCAACTTGTCTTTCAAGCCCAATTATTGAAATGGTTATGGCAGGGATGGAGAGGCATAATTCAGTTTGGGAAAATGTTTGCAATTTATAGTTCACTGTAGAATCTTTTAAAGAATTCCAAACTATGAGATATGTGGTAATTATCTGGAAGAATGTGAATATTCTTGGTAATCTTTCAGCACAGAGGTAAAGCAGACGATAATAAGCTGTTTCCAGTAGTCTGTCAGGACAAAATCCAGTTGTGGGAAAAGCTCCCTGTCCTGGAACTACCCAGGTAATTCACTGGGGAATGAGCAGGGGGAGCCCACTTTTCATTTATGTTAAAGGCTTAATAGGGAGAAATCCAGCCTGGCTTTGTAACCAGCTAAGTCATTCCCTCTGTTCAGATGCTGACTGTGAACCTTGCTGGAGTCTGGGAACTTTCCTGTTTTTGGTTGGTGTTTGTTATCTTCCCCAGCCACTGTCCTGGATAGTTATAACTAGGGATGCAAATTCTCAAAGACAGAACTAAATAAGAATAAGAATAAGAATAAATATTAAAGATAGCATTGTGTTCACCCTTTACTGACTTCATTTGCACCCAAAGAAAAGCACGTTTTAAAACTAAGCGAGCAAACAGGACTGCCTTGATTTCAGTGCCCTGTAGACAGCTGTCTCCTGCTGGTTAGGAAGTTGTTTCTCCTCCTATATTTTTTCCTAATTTCTGCAGATATTTAAGATGTCCCTTTCTCTCTGCCCGCAGGCCTCTTGTTCCCCGAAGCTTTCTTTTGCCTTTTCGGTCTCTGTTATTTTCTAGGCCCTTTCCCCTAGGTTTAATCCTGGAGGACCATGCTGTGTGCACACAGGTTCCCATGTGTGAGCTTGTCCGTGCTGGGGAAGTAGGCCCCCTGTAGTTAGTCACTCAGATTTGAGATCTGAAACGGTTGGAGAAGAGGGGTAATCTGAGTGAGGTTCCCAGTGACAATGCACATGTCTATTGAAATCTCACTGTAAGTCAGGCACTATCTTTTTTATAGATACGTTTATTTTTATTTGTGCTTTTTATGTGCATGGATGTTCTGCCTGCATGTATGCATGTGTACCACATGGATGCCTGGTGCCTTTGGAGACCAGAAGAGCGTGTCAGATCCCCTGAAACTGGAGTTACAAACAGTTGTGAACAGCCATGCAGGTGCTGGGACCCAAACCTAGATTATTTGCAAGAGCACCAAGTGATCTTAACATGTGACAGCTCATCTACCTCACAGCAGTCCTGTCTGATATGATCATGATGATTTTGCGTCTACAGATGAGGAAGCTGAGCCTCCATCTAGCGCATTGTAGAGTTAAGATTCTCACTAAGGAAACGTGGCTTCAGAGGGTCCTCTTACGTATGAAGATAGAGAAAGAATACTTAATGTGTTGAAAGCTGCTGAGCCAATGACCTTCTCTCCTCTGTGTTCTTGCTGTTGAAAGAGTCCTAAGCAGCTAACTGCTTTCTGCAAGTGAGAAGTAACCACTGGCCTGGAAGCCTTTGTGTCTGAAATCATGTTGGCTTTGTGGGAAGAACTCATGCCTGAGAGAAGCGTACACTGTTACTTATGTTGCAGCCCTGCCGGTGTTACTAGATAAAGTACATGAGTAGAGTTTGGACTTGGACTTAGCCCTCCTGTTCTGGTCCCATGGCCTGACTGTTCTTCATAATCTGTGTTTTAATTTGGTCAGAGTGAATCTGGGACATGCCAAGACTCAGAGCCATGTAATCAGGAGGTTTTCTTCATATCTGGGAGAGGCTCCCCGTGAACATAGTCCTCTGCTCCCACTGTGAGTTCTCTTTTTTGTTTTGTTTCATTAGATAAGCATCTTCAGTGGTTTTCAATTGTGAATATGTAGGTGTGATCATTAGAATATTTTACCTTTGAACACAACACATAATTTTCCCACACAATGTGGATGTCTACAAGTACAAACGCGCGCACACACACACACACACACACACACACACACATCCAAAATTGAATATTTGGGTTCATTTCATCAGTTAAATATTCTAAGGATGGTAGGGGAGACAGCTCAGTGTGTAAACTGCTTGCTGCACAACTGTGAAGACATGAGTTCAAATACTGAGAACCCACATAAGAAGACCAGATACAGTAATGCGTGCCCATAATCCCAACACTCTGATGGAAAACTGGGGTGGGGGAGAAAACCCCCAGAAGCTGTGGGTCAGCCAGCCTGGCGTACACACCAGCCAACAAGACAGACCCTATCTCAGTCAATGACTGACACCCAGTACTCCAAACTTCACACATGTATGTGGCCACACACACACACACACACACACACACACACACACACACACACAGTTCTAAGGAAAATAGAGTCATGTTTTCAAAGAGACAAAATCAATCTATTGGGACCAATAAATAGAAATCATCCTGTGAGGGACTGGAGAGATGGCTTAGTGGCTAAGAACACCTGCTGCTCTTGCAGAGGATCTGAGTTCAGTTCCCAGCACTCATGACAAATCACTCACAACTGCCTGTAACTCTAGTTCCAGGGGATCTGACACTGTCTTCTTGCCTCCTAGGGTACCTGCATATACTTAGTACACATACACACACACATACACACACACACACACACACACACACACACATACACCTTTTTAAAAAACAAATCTTTAAAATAAAGAAAAGAAAAAAAATCATCCTCTATGCCTCCTTCAACATTAACTGGGTAGATTTACTAGACAAAAGTCAGTGACTGACGGGCAGGGTGGGTGGGGTGGAGGTTGCTGCAGTGTCTGTGGGGATGCACTTGCTTTGGTTATGGTGATGTGGTGCATAGCTGATGGATGTTGAGATCACAATTATTCCAGAAAAAAAAAGAATCCCTGGTAGTTCAAGCCTTCTCTGATGACTCCAGCAGAAGAAAATATATGGAAAAAGGCAAATTTGATCTGAACCTAAGGGAATGAGAATCCCTTGTATTTCTAATTAAATTACTAAGTTAGTTTTCAATCAATAAACACCTGAAAAAGATCTGATGACAGTGCCAGGGCAACGCTGAGTTTGCGTTTAATCAGAAATATTCCTCTTATTGACTCGGTGATACAAAGTTTTACCTCGCTGTGTGACAACCTTTCCTTCTTGCGCCATATAAGGTACACAGGTGGGTTGTGTTCAGCATAAACAGTCACAGGAAAGACCACTGTCTGCACCACATGGTCTCTCAGCCCGCCAATCCAAGCATCTCCTTCCAGCAGAAAGAGTATTCTGAGAAAAGAAAATCATGCTAGGCCTCTTAAGGGGTAGGTTAGGAGCTGACACAATGCAAACTGCACTGAATTTTGCTGATAAAAGCATGTATCAATGACTAAGAAGATAAACTCTACTGCTTGGTGGTTAAAGCTCCAACATTAAATTGAAAAGGTGGAAACCTGGACCCCTTTTATAATCAATCTGCTGCAACTTCTCTAAGCTTACACATGTGGATCCTTACAGATAATGACACTATTTTATAATGTAAGCCTCATAAATTATAAAATATATATATACATTCAACCTGTGACTATGTCTATTTTATAAATATGCATTAATCATTACAGAGAATCTTCTATATCCATGTACTCAACCAAATGCCAAAAGAAAATGTTTGAATAAAATTAATCTCCACTGAATATATGTGGGCCTTTCTTGTTATTTCATAAACAATACAGTCAACTATTTACATAGCACTTACATTGCATGCATAATTTGAGCAATCTAGAGTTATTTAAGGTATATGGGAGAATATAAACAAGTTATATGCAAATACCTTTTTGATAAAGGGGCTTTAATTTCCATGCATTTAATTTCCAGTGGAGCCCAGACCCAATCCTCCACATATACCAAGGGATAATTATGTGTTAAATACAATAAAATCTGGAAATATGTATAAGAAAGGGTATGTGTATGTATTAGCTACATTACCCATGGTTGTGACAAAATGCCTGACCAGAGAAACATAAGGATGGAAGGGTTTATTTTGGCTCCTATTTCAAGGGCGCAGTCCAACATGGCATGGAGAGTCATGGTGGGAGGAGCTTGAGACCCCTGGCCACAATGCATCTGTGGCAGAAAGGAGGGATGGGTGCTGTGCTTCCTCTCACGTTCTCACTTTTAGTCAGCCCGAGACCCCAGCGCACAGAATGTTACCACCCACATTTAGGGTAAGTCTTCTCACCTCCATTAACCTAGTCTCAAAACTCTTTTGCAGATTTGCCCAGAGATTTGTTTCCATGATGATTCTAAATCCTATCAGGTTGGCAATTTTGGCCATCACAGCATAATATAATGTATATTAGAGTTATTATAAATATGCATGCACATAATTTATTAACTAAAATTGGAGAACTTATTATCTATTTATTTTATACTTTACCAGAACTATTTCCTGTTTTCTTAGATGATGCTTGAAAAATTATTCATTAGCATATATTATCTAATTATATAAGTAAACTATAATACTTTAATATTAAAGTTTGTAATAGTATATGAATCATTTTTATTGTCTTCTTTTGGGTTTTTTTCTTTTTCGTGTTTTCTCTGTCTATACAGACTGGCCTAAACTCCTGAGCTGAACTGACCCATCTGCTTCAACCTCTGGAGCAGTTGTGCATATATTTTTCCAACCAACATTGTACCTAAAGATTCTGTTTTGGGAAACACATCTGCTGTTTAAGTTCTATATTATAGCTTCACAGAGGGCAGAAAACAGTAAATGTCTTCAAAATAATATTAAAGTTTTTTTAAATTTTATTTATTATTTTTATTTTATGTGTACGAGTGTATCGCCTGCATGTATGTGAGTGCACCCGTCTTGTGCAGTGCCACGGAGGTCAGAAGAGGGCTTCAGATTCCCCTGAAACTGGAGTTAAGGACGGTTGTTAGCTGCCATGTGGGTACTGAGAATTGAACCTGGGTCCTCTGCAAGAGCAGTCAGTGCTCTTAACCACTGAGCCATTTCTCCAGCCCCAGAATTAAAGTATTTTATAGAAGTGATAGACATCTGTGAGATGCCCAACCTTAAGTGACACATCTACACTTGGAACCTCTACACCTAAGGCTCATGGAACATAGTGGAACAATGGGGTAGAGAGAATATTAATGCATCTCTCAACTCTCATAGGTAAAAACTTCCTCATGCAACAGAGGTCATGGCCACGAAAGGCCACAACTGGTCAAAGTGCAGAGAATAATAGTCTGCAGAGAACGTGTCCCTCGACAGGACTCCTGTATTAAACTTTACCTACCCAGGGCCCATGGGCCATTTCAATAGAGGGGACAGAAAGATTGCAAGAGCCAGGAAGGAGGTACATGACCATAAGGAAACAGAGTCTTACAGGCTCCTGGGACCTGGCTCATATGAACCTGCAGCAATGGTGTCAGCATGCACAAGACCCATGCAAACTCAAGCAGACAAAAACCAGCATAGAACTGGGGAAACGGGCAGGAGGCCACAACTTTGGCAAGGAACTATTGGTATCTGATTACTGGTGGGTGAGGGAGACTTGGTCTTTATTAAGGGAGTAATGCTGGACTGGCTGAACAGGCTCCAGTGGATGGACTTATACCAAGGGACGTCTGGGTACACAAACTTGACTCAATAGGCCCTAATATATATGGCAAACTGCATGAAGTCCTATGGGCAGGCTAAGGGGAATGGGGGACTAAATATAATTAAGATGTATGAAATTCACAAAGATTCAATAAAAATATATTTTTACGTTATGGAAAGTGCTATAATCCTATAAACCATCATAATTTCATGGAAAAGTAATGTGAAATAATGAACAAATATTATGTATTATTTAAAACTAATATTAAATAATTGAAATCAATATTAAGTAAATAATAAGATGCTATATATAAAATATATTTATGTAAAATAAATATTTAGTAATAGATTCCTGAGTTATTTTGTGCAATCATAAGATGCACATTCAATCCAGCAGTTCTGGGAGAGGGTGAGGAATGATCTCTTCTCTTTCATAGGGAATGGTGTAGTATCCCGCATGTAACCTAGAACTAAGGCAGTTCTTATCCATGCATCCCAGAGAAACTTTTACATATAAGCCATATACATGCACAGTGTCGTAGTAGAATCATTTTGAAGAGTGACAAAGTGGGGACTGGTCAGTATGTCCATCAATAAAAGAACAGGGCAATATATTGGGAAACATTCATAAAATGGAGTGCTCATTAGTAGTGAACATTAATGAGCTCCATCGGTAGTCAGAGTAGGGGATCAATGAGCTCCATCAGAGGTCAGAATAGGGGATCAATGAGCTCCATCGGTAGTCAGAATAGGGGATCAATGAGCTCCATCAGAGGTCAGAATAGGGGATCAATGAGCTCCATCGGTAGTCAGAATAGGGGATATGCAGCCAGCTTGCTTCTATTCCTTTGTACCTGCTGCTCTTAAAGACCATGTGGCCGTGGAACAGGCTGCAAAACCACTTCCCATCATGTTGTCTTCATTTCTCGACTGTTCTTTGTAAGCACTAAATACAAACACACACCGTTATGAGAGCTAGAAACAGTGATCTCAGTGTTACCTACCACTTTAGTGAATGGCGTATTCCCTTCTTGGAGGAGTGGTGACAAAGTATGTCAATCAACCTAATCAATCTTGAGGTGGTGTGACTTTTTCCTTGAATAAGATTCCATCCACCTTTGGCTTTTGAGGTAACCCTTCCTCTGGCTAGAATGTCTTTTCCTTTCATGCATTCGGTTCTTCACGTCTTTCTCCAAACTACTTGTCAGTGAGGCTGATAATTGTATTTTGCAGGAAATTCCCAGTCCCCATGGATCCTGATTTCACTCACTTGGCATACAGTGCAACCTGACCCTCCTCACTAGAATCCTGTTCCGTGTGGGCTATACCTGTGCACCTTCCTTACCTCTGAGTCTAAACACTGGGAGTGGACCTGCCACATGAAAATAAGCAGTCCAACTTTTTTTAGTGATAAAAGATTGCAAAGATTTGAATCCACTCCTAATAACTGACTGACATGGTCTTGGGAAAGTCACAGAACCTTTAGGAGCCTGTTTCCTCATCTACCTTTCCTGGATAGTAATGCTTGTTTTAGAAGTGTGATACAGTACTCCACAGTGATGAGCGACTGAGTAGGTTTGAATCACCTCTTAAAAACCAGCTGACTTATAATCTTGGGAAAGTCACGTAACTTTTTGAGCTGTCTTCCCTCCATGAATGTCCTTCCTCTGAAGGAGACTTTAATTGCTGTATAACTTGTATTATTCAACAATTCATTAAAGATTTAGAGAGCAACTCAATCATTTTGATGGAAACCCAGGGTGGTAATAAGAAAGAGGAGAAGGAAAAGCAAAATGATGAAAATCGTTGGCTTTTTCTGGTCCCAAGACATGTCAGAACTGTACTTTCATAGACTGGTACTGTCGGTCATTATGACGCTCATCCAATGGACCTGTGTGGAAGAAGGAAGTGTGGCCATGGAAGGTGAAGGCCTCAGAGAGCCCAGACTTCACTGTGCCCTTGCAGGATCAATGTCTTCTCACTCTGTAACCTCTTTCAGTATTTGGTCACACACATCAGATTCAGGGATTCTATTATCTTATTTTTAGGTTTGAACTGAGGATTAAATGAGATAATTTTTGTTCATGCCTCCAGTAGCACAACTTGAAAAATCATCAGTTGGTTCTAGGAGACATTTCACCAAGACCATGAGAATTTCAATAGATACAGGATAAGGAGAGGCTGATGCAATGAGATCAAGGCGTAGATAGTAAAAAAACAAATGAACACTTTGCTTCTGTGAGTACCCATGCACATTTATGAGAATAAAAACATCCATCTCATCTAGAATGTAAGGCATCTTCTTTTTCATTACACTGTTTGAAATTAGTGCATGATCAGTGGAGAATCTTAAGAATATTCTAGTGATTAATGAAGTGGGAACCGTGCTTCATGCAGACTGATTGTATGACAGTGGTACATAGGCTCAATTGTAGGGAAAAGACTCCAGGCAACAAGACCAGTCCCTACCTGGTGCCTGGCACTCAACCAATATTTGCTGAATATTAAAGATGTATTTGCATTTTGTTAGGTGCCCTACTCACTGTTCTAATTAGTGTCTAGAGGCCTTGTGTGCAGGGTAATGCTTTACTTACCTTTCTCATCACTAATGCAAATGCACGAACAGGAACAAAGGAGATGGACATTTCCAGTGACTCTCAGAACTGACATACCATATCCTTTCTGCCTCATTTGAAATGCAGAAATTGAAAGTCAGGTCTAAAAGAAAGAGAAGATTGCATTGTCGTTAGATAAAATGTCCCTTGAGGCTGAAGGTGTGATGGGATGTGAATAGCCATTTGTCAGCAATGTGGAATGAACCATCTCAAACTTCTACTTTTATATTTTTCTAAGCTCCTGGCTTTTGCACAAATAAGCAGGCTTCTTGTCTGAAGCGATCTTTTGTTGACACTTGTGCCCTAGTGGAACTGGCATCCCAATTTGTGAATGGGCACTCGGCCAACTTGCAAATGGGTACACAGGCAGCCAGTCTTTGTGGCTGACATACATTGATTATGCAGAATGTCAGGCTAGTAAAGTTGAAATGGCCGTCTGTCCCAGCTTCTGTGCTTTGCCACCAAGGGGGTGGGCTGTCACGAGTCCAGCTTTCAGCTCAATTAATTCCAAAAGATAAAAATTAACTTCTGTGGTGAATTGCAGCAGATTAATATGCCCAGGAAATCAGAATAGGTGTTCGTCTAAAATACAGCAGCAGTGTCCCTCTCTTTGTGGTCGGCATCTATAAAAAACTAAAAGCAGGTTTCTATAACACGTAATCACCCACTAACTTTATTTAAAATTTTCTCCTAGAATGAGTAAGTTTCTAGGAAATGGGTAAATTTTATCCTCGTTTGCCCAAAAAAACTCAGACAGTGCCATTTCTGTCTCTTTTAAAACTATGATTCAATTAGAAGCAACGATTCGAAAAGCATAGACCACAATCTCTGGTATTGGCTCTTTAAATCAAGTCATTGGAGGTGTCTGAAGTGGCTCTCAGATTTTCATGTTTTGAGGTACTTTGTAAGGAATCCAGCACACCTATCCTGTTTACATCCTGTAGAGTAGATTGCTATGGTTTGGGGTATTGACTTACAAACAATAGAGAGCAGCACC
Organism: Nannospalax galili; assembly: GCF_000622305.1. Classification (NCBI taxonomy): domain Eukaryota; kingdom Metazoa; phylum Chordata; class Mammalia; order Rodentia; family Spalacidae; genus Nannospalax; species Nannospalax galili. Next base: position 991,748 of record NW_008360305.1, on the reverse strand, counting down.
TGTCCCCTGTCCTTACCCCTATACCAACCACGAGCACTAACACCACAATTCAGTAAAGGCTTCTGAAATCAATGAATGGAGCTCATTATGTAGGATCTGTTGGGAGGAGTTTGGGAGACCCAGTGAAGGGAATGTAAAGAGAAATATAACTCAATGAACTGCTGATGCACCTAATATATTTGAAGATTCTTTATTCAGCTTTTAATTAATAGCAGTCTTTATCCTGTTTTCATGAGAAATAATTGAAATTCAGGTGAGAAATGTTAGATTTGGAGGCTGAAGAGATGGCTCAGTGGATAAAGCACTTGCCATGCAAGTAAGCATGAGTTTGGATCCCTAGGATCCACATGAATATCAGGCCATCATGGGGGCCCACTTGTAATTCCAGCAGTTGGAAGGTGAGGGGAGGGGATCCCTGGAGTAAGAGGGCTAGCTGCAGGAACTCCATCATGAGCTCTGGGTTCAGTTGAGAGACTGTCTCAATAAACAGGGTGGAGTGATGAAGGAAGACTCTTGAGGTCAAGGTCAACCTTGGGCCTCCACATAAATGTGGACACATGCACACTCACCTACACACATGTGACTGCACACATGCATGCCACATACAGACACATGCAGTGAGGAAAAGAATCAGATGAGTGAAAACATTTATCAAAGTCAAAGGGCTGAAAAAGGGTAGAATCTGAATTTCATTCTAGGACTAGCCCCCAAGTCTGGGCTTTCTTCTGCACAGCATGGCTATGTCAGGTTAGCACATGATGGTTTGCCTGCCTCAGGTGTATAAGAAGTCCCTGAAATGAGAAACTCTCATTAGAGGTATGTCAGGGAAACGCACAGATCTGCCACCTGAGAAATAGAAGCTTCTGGTCTTATGTTGACCATTTTAATGCTGTGATGTTGATCCTCTTCCTTGAAACTGCATCCCCAAAGCTTTATGTTTATTTCCAATATTTCATTTATAAAAATAAACTCAGTGTCTGGACATCTGGGTATATAGGCAAACAATGAGATATCATACATTTCAATTTCAATGTCAGCCACAGGGACTTGATCAAATCAGGCAAAAGCCTGACTGGAAAGAAGGGATAAGTTTTTATCAAGAGAATATATTAAAAACAGATGGAACTGGGAAAGAGGAACAAGTACAAATCAATCATACATATGGTACCTTGGCCATCTTTAACTAACTACATTGCAGAAGCTCAGTGTACAACTTTCTAAAGCCAGACTAAGGATAAAATACAGGCGAATGGGCAGACACCCTTAGGGCAGCATGAAGCTCCTCCAAGTCTCTCTCCTGTGCTCCCCACAGCATCAGCGGGCTTTTGGGATACAGAAGCAAGAGTTTTACAATTTGTTTATTAGCCTAATATAAAAAAAAGAAGACAAAGAAACAGCAAGGGAAAAATAGAACACCCTCTGGCTAATATTTCTCAAATCTTCTGTCTTTAGATTGAAGAAAAATTTTAGATTTATGTCATCTGTATATAAGCTCTGAAGATTCTAGAAAAGCATTCATTGCTGCTTCATGTGAAGTTGCCTTGGGGGGGGTGCAAATTACATTCAGACAATGGCATAGTGGTAAATAAGACAATTGTATAAACAATAATTTTGATGACACAGACATCAACTGCTTTGTGAGTTACTCAAACCCTTTGACCTTTTGCAGAGACAAAAATCTCTCCTGTTCTTCTACAGCTCTTTATACTTCTTGGTTTCAGTGTATTTGTTCATTAAACCCTTCCATTTCATGTTGTAATGGGATGAAAACAGCTTAGAATCATTCCCAATTTTCATTCTTTGTTTCAATAATGTATGACAAAAAGAGGGAAACTGATGGAACTTTTCTCCCTTCACATAAATGCTCTTTCTTTTACTTCCGCTGCATGCAGTGATTGAGAAGCACTGTGGAAACTCTAGCCACAGCCTCCTGCTTCATAGATGAGAACCTACATATTTTACAACTTCTTCCTGTAAGGCCAACCCTGCTCCCTCAAAGTAGTTGCAGATCTAGCACAGAGAGTGAAGACTGGGATTGGGGTCACAGTGGAGGGGTCATCCTTGACCTTCGGCAGGCACATGTGGGATTGAGTTCACACTGGAGGGGTCATCCTTGACCTTCGGCAGGCACCAGAGAGGGTCAGTGTCATCAGAAGTTGGGCATCTTCCAGATTTGCCTGGGTTTTTTTCTTAGCCTTTTGTGACTGGTCAGAAAGGGATTATTTCTCTCATCAATCTAAAATACAAAACCCTTTTTCCCTGCTTCTAGCACATACATATAAATGTAGTTAACCTATGTAACATGAATCTATAAAACACACATGTAATTAGAAATAAGCACATATAGTCACTGTGAGAAAACAGGAATACAGTGATACATAGATTTCATTGTGTCTCTGTAGGAGAGAGAACAGAAGAAACTAGGTGTGGTTTATACAGGAATCAGTATCGTCTTCTCAATTTTACTAGAAACACAAAATTATGCTATAAAATAGAGTATTGCTTATAAATAAATGAACAAGGTCTGCAGTCTGAATATTTCTTGCTGCCTACAATTTTTCCTGGCCCCTTAAGTGTTTTATTCTGGGTCCAAAGCTGCTTAGCTAACTGAAATCCCAAGTTGATACCCACAGGTAGCAAAAACCTGTTAGTTCACTTGTAGACTAAATAGAAAACCCAATCCTTCAGTGCTTAGCGCTACCTTTAGGTAATAATTTGCTGAAAAGAAAAGGAAAGAAAGTAACAACAAAACTGGTTGGGTCTTGTTTGAGGAACATGGCCTCTGAATATTTCTACCTTAAATCTTGTAGGGAGCATAGATTCCCTGAGGCCAACATTTAGAGTGTTTTTTCTACTCTCTGCAGTTTGCAAGTAGGATAGATTTTATATGCAATTATGAGGGAAATATAAATATATACGCATGCATATACTTGTGCAAAAATTATAATTTGCTGTTATAATTATTGCAAAAAAAAGAACATAAAAAAATTACGCTAGTTTGCTTCCCAACAAAAAAATAAGGTACTAAGCACAGGGACTAAGATTTAAAAGAATGACAGAAAACAACTTTTGTGTTATTTTCTGTTCAAATACTGAAAACATCAGTGCTTAATATTACAGAACAGTATAAACCAGCATCAGATATTTCTCTTGAGAAAAGAGATGAACTGGATGAAATTAAAATAATACAAGCAAAGTCTGCCAGTGAGCTGATAGGTAGTCACCCCAATAGTGCCTGTGGACTATGGATGTCAAAGATTTCATTTTATTAATGTTTAGCAATACATTTTTTAGAAGTATCATGAGCTCATATTAAAAACAAATACTTCTAAAACAATCTGCAGTGAGAACAAGAACCCATACCATATTAAATTTATAAGATGGGGAGAGTTAATAAATCATTTTTTATTAAGACTGGATTTCCCCTTTTTCTTTGACACCGTGACGTACACACTCAACCGAATATCATAAACCCAGTATTTGAGTGCATGTGAATGAAAGTAAAAATATTTATCTATTAATAACAATTATTTCCTAAGGCATATATTCATTTGGGAATTCATTCAAGCTGAGTTCTTTTCTTTTAAAAAGAAAATTAACAGGCACGGGCCTTGCCAGGCAAAGTCACGTTTTCCATCTCCCCGCCCTGCCTTGCTCAGCTAGAAAACTACCTCAATTCTCTCCTCTATTTGGGGTGATGGGACCTCCTGACCTTGTGACTAAATGAAAAACTGGAAAGGTTCTTATTTACTCTTGTACCGAGTCAGCCATTTTAAGCACATTTGTATTCACAGTACTGTTCCGGGTCAGATCGGCTGCATCCCAAGCAGGGTCTCTAATGTCTGCTTGGAGGTGTCGTGTAGGAGGATCCTGACGAATCAGGCTACCTGAACATCGTCTCTCACCCAGGATGCCTTGTGAACAGTGCGCCTTGGCGCAGTGAAATCCTGCATTATGCAGTCTCTCCCTGTCAACATGGGAGCAAAGCACTCCATTATAAACATAGAACTGGTTGCTGTGAATCGTACACGACAAACAGAAACGACAAAACCTGAAACATGTCTTATGTAGTGACTACGGATGGTTTGCCTCCCTCTCCTCCAAAATTCCACCCTCCCGCTTCTGTTCCTAGGAAAGGCATTTGAATTCAGGTTCCTTGTTTGGCTGTGGTAATTTCACACATGCAACCTACATTTTTACTGTATGACAGTTTTCCAAGAATGCTTGCCTGTGTGTATCTGAACTGTCTCATAAAAATAGAGAAATTCCCAATGAATCCCCCCGCCCCGCCCCCGCAAAGAAACACCCCTTTGTTCTGTCTGGTGCACAGATTCACACATTGTGCTATACTATAGGCTATAGGACATGTTTTTCTTAGGAAAGATATTGGGGCTCAAACCACACCTGCCTGTACCAGTACTGTGAGAGAGAGAGCCTGAGGCTCTGCTTGGAGGAGTGAGTCTTGAACACCACTGTCTGTTTCAAACCCCAGCTCACCCACACCCTGGTCAGGTGGCTTGGCAAGGCACAAATTTACCTGTGCCTCGGTTCCCTCTCCTGGAAAGTAGAAATACAAGGGCCTCACCTGTTGGAACTGCTGACAGTGGTAAATAAATCTCTGTGAATAACTTCCCTAGGGAGCCTAGAGGGCTGGCTCAGTGGTTAAGAGCACTGGCTGCTCTTACAGAAGACCCGGGTTCGAATCCCAGCACATGACTGCAAACAACCTTCGATAACTCCTGTTCCAGGAAATCCAGCACCCTCTTCTGTCCCCCATGGGCATTGAGCAACATGGGTATTATGAAGGCATAACACTGTTACACACAAAAGTATAAAAATAAACAAACATAACTTGTTTTGAAGAGTGCCTGGGCCTTAGTAACTGTGGAGTGCTGCTGATGACTCCTCCTTCTTTGGAACACAGAAACATCATGATGAATCCCATATTCTGCTTTTTAGTAGGGGTTCAGGTGTCACCAACCCTCTAAGTAAGTGAAAAGTTAGGATCTGAGAAGGTGGGGGGAATCATTTCTGAATAATAAGACAAAACATGTATGTTTCTGAGCCAGGTGAATGTTTAAATAGAAATCAAGATCTCAGAAATCATTTGTGATTTTAATAATTGAAAGTCAAAGCAGAAACTGGTGTGAGGAATGTCAAGTGTGCATGGTGCGCCTTCCGTTCAGGTTTCCTTACTTCACAACAATCCTTCATTCTGCTGTAGACAGCACTGCTTCCCTTAATAGGCCTTAAACCAACACTAATTTCTACGGTTTTCTGATCAATAGCCAAATGGTTGCCTATGCCTGTGCTTTCCTATCCTGGCTAAAACCCTATGGACTACAAGTTATTCCTGCTCTGATACAGTTTTTATATTCAGGTCTTCCAGGTATCATAAGAAACAAAATTAAGAGTAATATATGTTCATTTTTAAAATAAGCAAAACTAAGCTATAAAATTTTAGATGCCTTTGAGTGTACCTCAAAGAATGTGACATCAGCAGTTATATAATTTTATTGCTGATGTTAAGTCTGTGACAAACTCCCAGCCACAGTTTGCTCTGGATGTTGGAAAATGAACCTTATGAATTTTAATGCCTTTTACTTCTGACATTGATTTATGTTTTGTACAGCTGTACTTTTCTATACACCGATATAAATAAACAGCATCCTTAATAGAACAGTGAAAGGATGCCTTGTTCCAAAGTGTTTTTTTAACATCAGCTGGAGGTTGTTTAAGTAATAATATTCAAAGTATGTACACTAATCACAACAATTTGAAGTGATATAAAGATGTCTATAAATGTTTGTATATTTGTTTTGCAGATTCAAGCTTTTAGGTATGAAAACAGTGTTCAAATAAAGCTGCTAGAGGTGCTTTCAAACACTGCCAAAAACAAAGATGACATGATGATAATCTAATCGCCTTACAGCCCGCATCTGACAGTGAGTCATTGAGATATGAGGTGTTTCTACTCATTCAAGGGCAAAGTTTGGCCTCTAACACAGGAAACAGAGGACACAGAACAGGAAATTTTTTTGTTGCCTGTTTACAATATGTGCAGCATTACATGGTATCTTGATTAATTTGACTTTTTCACACAACAGCCTTGAAAAACCATTCTGTAGATGTTGCACAACACCAGTGCAGAATAAATTGCCTTCCTCTTCTTCCTGTGCCTCCAGTGTGGTAGTAACATACAATAGGAAGGTTTTTAATGGATAACCTTTTGGGTGACATTGCTTGTTGCTTTCTTTTATTAGTAGGAGGCACTCTCCGAAGGAAGGGGTGCTCCCCACCATGAAGATGTTTTAGAGCATTGCACCTCATACCCCACTTCTCAGTGACCAAGGAAAATATCCAAAGATTATTCAGGTGTAGCAAACTATTAATGTGTAGGAGTGATGGTTAGTGTTGAGAGTCAATAGAACAGGATCTTGAATTACCTAGGAGACAAGCCCCAGGTACATTTGTGAGGGATTATTTAAATCAGGTTAGTCTCTGGGCATACCTGTAAGGGATTATCTTCACTAGGTTAACTGAGGGGGAGGAAGACCCACCCTAGAAGAGAGGGCTGCATTACCTTGGCTTGGGCCCTAGACTCGTAAGAAAGAGAAAGTAAACAGAGAGCCAAGCATGAGCAGCCATTGGATCATTTTTCTCTCCTTCATGGTAGACACAATGTGACCATCTGCCTAGGATGCTGCTGCCTTGTCTTAGTGGTCTGTGCGCTCAAACTCTGAGCCGATGTAAACCTTTTCTCCCTTAAATTGCTTTTGTTAGAATATTTTATCACAGCAGAAGAAAGGTTGCTAGTAGAGAAAATAGGTAGTAGGCAACAGGGCCACTGCTGTGCTACCATGTGGTTCTTGGGCCTTTGAAACTGGTTTGTGGGAGAAATGAGGAAGGGTTTGGAACTTTGGGTTAGAAAAGCTGTCTAATGTTGTACGCAGTACTTAATGGGATGTTCTGATGGGAACTTGGAAGACAAGAATACTGGGAGAAATACAGACAGCGGAGACCTGGTTTAGGAGATTTCAGAGGGGAGCAAGGATTCTATCAGGAACTAGGGTAAGTGACATTTTATATGACTTCATTCTGCCCATGTCATGACGGCTTGGGTGAGGTTTAATTTAAATATAATGGACTAACTTGCTGGGCAGAGGAAATTTTAAGACAGGAGAGTGTTGAAAAAGCAGCTGTATTTCTTAGAGAGATCACTACCAATAAAGAGAAACTTCCCTGTGCTATGTGGGGAAATAGAAAAGGTGTCCTAAGGGTAAAACTCCACCAACTGGAGGCTGTCTCTTGTGTCCTGTGAAGTTATAACTTCACTGAAGGAAGGGACCCTAACTGAAGGGATTGCTTGTTCCTCCAGTGCCTAGCGAAGTGTTTCCCCAGGGTTACCACACAGAAAGGGACCAGGCTACATCTCAAGCTGTCAGCTGGGCACTGTCATCTATGCAATACTGATTTTATAGGTGTGGAAGATGCAAGACCTAGCAGGTCATGGAGTTCTGCTCTATGGCTAGAGAGCAGAAGAGGCTGGGCAATATACGTGGCAGAATCAGAGTCCCCGTACGAGTCCCCCTCTGAGAAGCCATCGTGTGACGCTGTGAGGGTGAAGCTTAAATTGCAAAGGGGATTACAAAATATTGGAAATGTCAGGACTTTGTGACTTTGTGGTGGTGCTGCATTGATTAGAAACATGACTGGAGGAGTACTTTAACCAAGAGAGGGCCTGATATGTTCTGAGGTGTTTTGATTTCTCTCAGAACTGTTCTTTCAGAACTGTGTGTCAAGTAAAGAGCTCTTCTCATATTTTTGAACAGCATATTCAGCATGGTAGGAGAAAGGTGTGAATCATCTTTGGTAGCAATTTTACAAAGGAAGAAGTTGTTTTTCTGACCCTACTGACTCGAACAGCACACAGTCATAAAGGCATATCATCAGCATATGCTCCCAAGTTGCTTCCAATATTTGTGAGGCAGATGTTTTCAACATCATTGTTTTCAATGTCATTGCTATTGCACAGA
>NW_008360305.1:943136-983629 GCF_000622305.1 Nannospalax galili | reverse complement strand
ACACACACACACACACACACACACACACACACACACACTGTTCTGAGAGTTAGGGGCAAAACTGAGTCAGAAAGCCATTTATTCAGTTTATCTTGTAAGAATGAATTATATTGGGATTGCAAATCTTTGTAGGACTGATTACATTGTTTTTTTTTTTTTGAGGTCAGCTAATCCTGAATAAGCTGAATATTTAGTATTAGAACAGAAGGAGCACACAGTTCTAAATGTTCTCAAAAGATATGAATGACTTGGTTTAAAGGGTTATGCCAAAATTCTATTTGTAAAGATTTATTACTGTATTTCCACTGAGGAAAGTTGCAGGCATGGGTATAGCCAAACTAAGAGAAAAGTTATTTATGATGCAGGACATAGGGCTAGAGGGATGGGGCTATGAAGCCCTTTGGAGCCCAGCCAATTTCATTACAATATCCAGATGCCAGACATGGAACTTTAGAGTTTACTGTTTAACCTATTAAGTTTTGGTCTTGCTTTGGTCTGAATTATTCCATGCTACTATCTCATTCTCCTCTTTCTCAGTTAGAATGTTTATTCTGTATGTATACATGGTACACATACATATATTCAGGCAAATGTGAATCCATATTACAAAAAATCTTAAATATACATGACCAGTTTGGGTTCACATTGACAAATGGTGGAGTTGTGATGTGAATATACAAACTCATTTGAAGGAAGGGACCCTAACTGAAGAGATTGCTTTCCTCCAGTGCCTAGTGAATTGTCAACTGAACAGGCTCTGGAGTCATCTAGGGAAAAGCCCTCAGGAACATCTGTGAGGGATTATCTTGATTAGATTAATTCAGGAGGGAAGACCCCGACTGGAGGAGGGTGGCACCCTTACATGGGCTTGTGTCTTGGACTGCAAAAAAAATTAGAAACCAGAGGAGCATGAACATTCATCAGTGTTCTGTGTCCTGACAGCTGATGCAACGAGACCAGCTGCCTCAAGATCCTGCAGTCAGGATTTCCCACCATGATGGACTGTACTCTCCAACTGTGAACCAAAACAGCCCCTTGAATTGTTCCTTCCTTGAATTGTTGTGGTCAAGTTATTTTTATCCCAGAAAAAGAACAGCAACTAAGACAGTTCACATGGCCTTCACTCCACAAAAGTTGAGTAAAAGAAATAGTTGAGCTATTTATTTTCTGGGTCATTACCTACTCTGAACTCCTATATAGATGGCAGGATAAAACTCTGATACTGTGGGGGAGACTTTTCTCTCTTGATAAGGCAGCAAAAGAACTTGAATGATCTCCTGAATTCCAGAACGTTTTGGGAAAAGACTTGGGTGTTGACATAATTCGCTGTTAATGTACTCTGTAGCCAATCTGTGACCTGTGTATTGTAAATTCTTCCAGTGAAATGGAGATGTCTCATATACAGTTGGATTCTATTCCCCAAAATTATGTTTCCAAGGGTAATTTTTCTGTGAAATGGTGAGTATTCTGTTCATAAGGAAATCTTTCCTGCTGTTTAATAGTGAAGTACTAAACAACTTGGCAAGTTCACTGCTAGCTTACCCGGCAATTGAGGAAAATATATCCTTCTCTAACACACTTCACTAGCCTTTCCTTGGGAGTAGCTTTCGGTGTGAATGGGCCCCTCAGCTCTAGGCACTTCACAACTGTATACACAGCATCTCAGCAGACATTAGAGAGTTCTTCTTTTTTGTAACTTTCTTTTTCAATACAAGAGATGTTAGTAAAAAAACTGGAAGGAACTTTGCAATAATTTGGGTTGCGAGAATCCAAGTAAAGTGAAATTAGGACTTGAGTTAGGTTTTGATCATGTCGCTACCATTTTTTCCATTTGGCTAGAGTTCTAAAAACAAAGTTTCCTTAAGATTTGAAACAAGTCATCGAGCAAATGAAAATAAAGTGTTATCGGCATTATAAAATGATCCTTCCCCATTACAAATAACACAAGTAAGTCAAGTTTACATGTGCTACATAAATAGGGCTACTTGGGGCTGGAGAGATGGCTCAGGGTTAAAACTACTAGCTGCTCTTGCAGGGGACCCAGATTCAGTTCCCAACACCTACATGGCCACTAACAGTCGTAACTCCAGTTCCAGGGGATCAGAAACCCTCTTCTGACCTCCACAAGCATTACATGACACAGGTACACTTACATACATGCAGACAAAACACTCATACACATAATATAAAAATAATAAATAGCTGGCATGGTGGCGCACACCTTTAATCCCAGCACTCGGGAGGCAGAGGCAGGCAGATCTGTGTGAGTTCAAGGCCAGCCTGGTCTACATAGTGAGTTCAGGTCAGCTGGGACTACAGGGAGACCCTGTCTCAAAAAGACAAAAAAATAAAATTAATTAATCAATTAAATATTATAAAATAGGGCTACTTTTCCAATGGTTAATTTACATGTGACTTCCAGGAGTGTGTCTTTTTGGAGACCAATGCTCCCATACAAGTATTAAGGTATTAGTGTTTGCACAAAGCTTACAATGCCAGAAGCCACAGTGTTACATTCCTGTAGAATAATGAACAAAGGTTACCATCAGCCACTTGTTAGGAACAAGAAAACTCTTGCCAAGTGACCTGCATTATTATATTTTTTAAAAAATATAAATACTCAATATATTGGAACCGTGGTGTAATTTTCATTGTCTTGCTCCAACTTAATCCGGCCAGTTCACCTTTGTTCTGATTTTCCTCTCAGTCATGTATTTGTGTCGCCCAAGCAGCCTCAGTGCCACAGTGTTTTGGACAACGTTTAAGGATGCTGACAGAACCAGCAGTGCATTTAACAGGACACAGTCAGTGTAGCTCCTGGTGTCAGACCCTGTTTAATCCATTATGCATGTTTGTTTCTGGTGACAATTAGTGAAGATTTCCTGAGTTTAGGGACATAATGGCTGCAAATTCAATCAGAGTTTATTTTTTTCCAAGGTCATAAAAATTAGGTAGGTTCATTATATTTTTATTCTGTATATCTGTATTCTAACTCATGGACTGCAAAATAAAGTATTTTCTTCATTAATTTCCTTTTCTCAAACTGCTGAATTTTTACAGCTTAAGGAGTCCCTTAGGCTGTAGAGATGAGTGTACTGCATGGACTTTCTGTTTTGTGTGGTTTTTGTCTTTAGTACCAGGACAGTAAAGGCACTTGTGGAACATAATGCTTTGTTTTGTTTAACAAGAGGAGCTCATGCCTACTTCCTTTTTTACATCTTGGGTGCACGGTCCTGTTTTGAATCAGTCTCCTTTCATCTGCCATCTTCAAACAGGTCAAAGAAAAGGACAAAATCACCCAATGGTCCTCAAAATACAGTTATTACCCAAATGGGAACATTTATAATGTCTAACTAGAAAAAAATGACGTAAACAAAATGTAACTACAGAACATTGCTTCAATTTTATATGGTGAAATGGGAATAATAAAACCTGTAAGACCATACGAGTAGCAAAATAAATGCCATCCACCTAATGGGATGGGATTTAAGTGAGAGACTGTTGGCCAAGGCTTGATGACATTGTTTCTCCTTGGCTTACCTTGTGCTACCAAGAAAACACAACATTAAACAACTGCACTTACTGACCATAGAAGGCTAAACACGGCTCCTGAACCTACTTAGATTCTTTTTAAAGTTTTTAACTTTTCATTTTTGAGAATTTCATACACGAGTAATATCTCTCCATTATTTCTGTTCCTCCCAGTCCCCTGCCAACTTCTCTCATTTGATCTCCTCTCTACCTCTTAATTTCTTGTACTCTTCGTTATTATGGTTACATATGCATGCATGCATTTATAAATACACACACGTGCACAGCTACACACATACACAGACAAATACACACACACACACATATGTGGCACTGAGTCCATTTAGTGGTGCTTTTGTGTTCCTGTGTTTAGGGCTGTCCAGGGACTAGAAAAAAACCGATTCTCCCTCTCTTAGGACCTGTTGATTGCTTGTGGCTCTTTTGTCCCCCCTCCACCCAGTGGATTTCTTTTTTATTATTAAATTTTTATTGAAATTTTGCAAATGTTATACATTGTGTATTTTTGACATTAACTTTTTAAATTTGTTTTTATTGAATTTTTGTTTATTTTATAGAGAATATCTCAAACAAACTTAATCATCTTTATACTCCCATCCTCACCAGCACCTTCCCACAGCCCTCCCTACTGGAACTCACATTCTCTGTCATTCATAATAAGGCCCAATGTGTCATCAGTGTCCCCAGCGCAAGTCCATCCACTGAGGTCTAATCGGCCTATCTAGAGTCTCTTGTTTTAGGGAGATCAGCTCTTCCTCACCCAGCAGAAATCAGCTGCCAATATTTCCTCAGCTAAGACTGGGGTCTGCTGTTCATTTCCTCCAGTTCTATGCTGGGTTTTTGTCTGCCTGAGTTTGCATGGGGCTTTAGTATGCTGACACCAATTCTGTGGGTCCCTATGAGCAGGATCCCAGGAGCTTATAGGACTGTTTCCGTATGGTCATGCACCTCCTCCCTGGCTCTTACAATCTTTCCTCCCCCTCTTCTGCGATGGTCCCTGAAACCTGGGTGAGTGAAGACTCAATCTCTACATTTTGGAGATTTGTGACCTTTTGTGTTCCTGTCCCTCTGTTGCATGAGGGAGCTTCATCAATGAGAATTCAGAGATTCATTAGTGTCATCTTCATTACCCCTGTTCTATGTTCTATGTGCCTCAGGTGTAAAGGTTGGGCAACTCACAGACAATGTCTGTGTGTGACCAGTTGTAGTACTAGGTAATAGTCTCCAACTGGTGCAAAATAAGTTCTTTGATGAGTGGTGACTGGGATATTTGTGTATAAGGATTTGATGCTATGAGAGAGAATCAACTATTTGCACTTCCCTAATTACTAATGATGTTGAATACTTTTTGAGATGTTTCTTAGCCATCTTTATTTCTTCCTTTGAGAACCCTCTGTTAGATGTGTCACTGATGAAGATTTTTTTCCCATTCTGTGGGTTTTCTCTTCACCTTTTTTATTGCTTCCTTTGCTATGCAGAAGATTTTTAGTTTAGTGAGGTCCCATTTGTTGATTCTTGACCTTAATTCCTGAGCAATTGATGTCCAGTTTAGAAAATCTTTTCCTACTCCTATAACTTGTAGGTTATTGCCAATGTTTTCTCCTAACAATTTCAGAGTTTCAGGCTTCACACTGAGGTCTTTGATCTATTTGGAGCTGATCTTTGTGCAAGGTGAGAGTTAAAGGTCTAGTTTCATTCTTCTACAGGTTGGGGGTCCAGTTTTGTCAGCACCATTTGCTAAAGATGCTCTCTTTCCTCCAGTGAATGATCTTGGCCCCTTTTTCAAATACCTAGTGAATGAAATTGCATGCACTGATGTTTGGGTCTTGAATTATGTTCCATTGATCTATGGGTCTATTTTTGTGTCAGTATCATGCTGTTTTTATGACTATAGCTCTATAGTATATTTTGAGATATAGGTATAGTAATCCCCCCAGCATTGCTCTTAGTGCTCAGGGTTGCTTTGGCTATCTGAGGCCTTTTGTGCTTCCATATAAATTTTAGGATTTTTCTAACTCTGTGAAGAATATCATGGGGATTTTGATTGGCATTGCATTGAATCTACAAACGACTTTTGGTAGGATGGCCATTTTACCAATATTAATTCTTAAAACCCATAAGCATGGGAGGTCCTTCCATCTCCTGGTGTCTTCCTCAATCTCTTTCTTTACATTACCTCTTCAGAGGGGGGAATGTTGGAGGGAGGGAGTGGGCATGGATTTGATCAAAACACCTTATATGCATGCATGAAATTCTCAATAAAGTTTGTGTAAAATTTTTTTAAAAGATTTGAATTTGGTCACGTTTATTCTGAGATTTTTTTTTGAGGTTATTGTGAATGAGAGGATTTCCATGCACTTTTTCTGCAGCTGCTTGCTATTGGTTTATGGAAAGGATACTGATTTTCGTAGTTTAATTTTATAGCCTGCCGCTTTAATTGAAACTTATTCATTTCTAGGAGTTTTCTGGTGGAATTTTTGGCATCTCTAAGACATACCATCTGCAAAAAAAGGGATAATTTGATCTTTTCCAATTATTACTTTCCTTTAATTTACTTCTCTTTTCTTATTGTTCTTGTAAGAGTTTCAAGCACCATATTAAAAAGGAGTGGAGATAGTGGAAAACCTTGTCTGATTCCTGATTTTGATGGGAATGCTTCCAGTTTTCTCCACTTAAAATGATGTTGGCTGTGGGTTTCTTGTACATAACTTTAATTATGTTGAGGTATGTTCCCTCCAGTCCAATTTCCTCTAGACCTTTGAACACAAATACATGTTGAATTTTGTCAAAGGCTTCTTTTTGTCTTTAAGTCCATTTATATGATTTATGATGTTTATTGACATGTATATAATTGAACTATTCCTGTATCTCTGGAATAAAGCCAACTTGATCTTGGTGGATGATCTCTTTTGATGTGTGTCTGTATGCAGTTTGCAAGTATTTGTCGAGAATTTTTGCATGTATGTTCATTAAGGATGTGGGCTGTAGTTTTCTTTATTGGTTGTGTCTTTACCTGGTTTCAGTATGAGACTGATAACTGGCTTCATAGAAGGTATTTGGAAGTTCTCCTTCTGTTTCTATCTTTTTTGAATAAATTAAGTAGTATTGGATGTATATCTTCTTTAAATGTTTGGTGGAATTCTGCTGTGAATCCATCTGGGCCTGGGCTTTTTTTAATCAGGAGGTTTTGCATTACTTCTTCAATTTCCTTACATGTTATGGGTCTGTTTAAGTTGTTGATTTCTTCTTGGTTTAGCTCTGGTGATTCCCATGATTTTAGATACACATCCATTTCTGTTAGGTTTTCAAATTTAGTAATGTATAGGTTTTTAAAGTATTCCCTTATAATGTTCTGGATCTTTTGAGTTTCTGTTGTGATGTTTTCCGTTTCATCTCTGAATTTGTTGGTTTGGATTTCCTCTTTCTTTCTTTTGGTTAACTAGGCTAAGTGTCTATCCTGATAGCTTTTCAAAGAACCAGTTTTTAGATTCATGGATTCTTTGTATCATTTTCTTTGTTTCTTTTTCATTAATTTATGCTCTGATTTTATTATTTCTTCTTGTCTGCTGGGTTTTGGTTTAATTTGTTGCTGTGTTTCAAGTGTCTTGAGTTGCTATATTCTCATTTATTTGTGTTCTTTTTTATTTATTTTTTAATGTAGGCACTTGGAGTTATAAACTTCCCTCTTAGGACTACTTTCAACATGTCCCCGAGGTTCTGCTGTGTTGTATTGTCCTTTTCATTTAGTTCCAAGAATACTCCCCATGAGTTCACATAGTACTAGGGCTTCTTCCAGTGTTGATTTTGTGTTTTATTGAGTTTTGTTATGATGGAATGCATGGAATTATTTCAATTTTTTTGTATTTGTTGAGGCTTGTTTTGTGCCCCAGTATGTTGTCAATTCTGGAGAAAGTTCCGTGGGGCCCTAATAAAAAGTATGTTCTTTGTGCTTGGGTGAAATATCAGTAGATGTCTGTTAGGTTTATTTAATGTATGGTATTGCTTAATTCAGATGTCTGTCCTATTGACCTGTCTAATGGAGACAATGTTGTATTGAAGTCTCCTACCTTTAGTATGTTGGGATTAATCTGTGTTTTAAAGTCCTGTAGTTTTGTTTTTTATGAAGTTATGTGCACCAGAGTTTGGTGCATATATGTTCATGATTGTAATATTTTCATGGTCAGTTGTCCCTTTGATCATAATGAAGTGGCCCTGTTTATCTCTTCTTATTAATTTTAGTTTGAAGTCTATTTTGTCAGATACTAGAATTACAACTCCTGCTGTTTTCTGAGTATCATTTTCTTAGACTAATTTTTCTACCTTTTTTACCTTAAGGTAGTGCCTGTCCTTGAAGGTGAGATGGGTTACTTGCAGATAACAAATAGATGGATTTTTTTCTTAATCCATTCAACAAGTCTGTGTCTTTTGACTGGGGAGTTCAGTCCATTGATATTTAAAGTTATTATTGAAAGATGTGTATTGATTCCTGTCATTTTAATTTCTGCTTGGATTCTTGGTCTAACTGTGTTTCCACAGTTATATCTTCATTAACTTTCTTTCTGTTACCCCTTGGGTATCATCACTCCTTTCTTAAGTTCTCTGTGTTGCTTCACAAATTCTCTGAAGGGCTGGTTTTGTGGGCATGAATTCTTTCATCCTATTTATGTCGTGGAAGATTTTTCTTTCTTCTTCAATTATAATAGACATCTTTGCTGGTAAAGTATTCTGTTTTTGCATCTGTGGTCATTTAGAACTGGGAATACTTTGGTCCAGGCTCTTCTGGCTTTCATACTTTTCACTGAAAAGTCAGCCATAATTCTGATGGGTTTTCTTTTATATGTGACTTGTTTTTCTTTGCAACTTTCAGTATTCTTTCTTTCTTCTGTACGTTTAGTGTTTTTACTATGATTTTCCATGGATAATTTCTTAGAAAAAAAATTCTATTTGGTGTTCTACATGCTTCTTGTATTTGTATGGGCACGTCTTTCTTTAATTTGGGGCATTTTTCTTCTACAATCCTGTTAAAGATCTGGTTTATACCACTAGCCTGAGATTCTTGTCCTTCCTTTATGGCTATGAGGCATAAATTTGTTCTTTTCACAGTGATTCACATTTCCTGTATATTCCATTCCTGTGTTTTCTTAAATTTTTCATAATCTTTGCTTGAGTGGTCCAATTCTTTAACTTTATCATCCAATCTTGATATTCTGTTTTCTATTTCATTCATTCTATTGGTGAGGCTTTTTCCTGTCATTTTAAATTTGCTTGTTGAGTGTTTCACTTCCTTCTTCATTTCAGCCTGAGTTTTCGTCAATATTTCGAACTCTTTCATGAATTCAGTCAGAAGTTTATCCCTATCTTCTTTCAGTTCCTTGATTTGTTTGTGTGTTCTTTTAATTCACTGAATTTTTTTAATCATGTTTCTAATTGCTCTTTTGAATGGTGTGTCCTGTGTTATCTCTGGGGGGTTCTTACTGTCCTTTACAGGACTGTTGGTGCTTGGTGGGGACATATTATTTGGGTTTTTCATATTATTATTTTTTTCGATGTGACTTTGGCATGTGAATTTTTTTTTGTTTCTGATTCTGATGTGAAACTCAAGCCTTCCTTTGTTGAGTTTAAGACTGTTTCTGTTTGTGTATTTGATGTCCTTTGTTGTGTTATTATTGGTTATGAAAACCTGGTTGCTTTAGGCTTCAGGTTCTCTCCTTTGATTTTTATATTAGAGAGGCTAGAGGGCTTTAGTCCTTCCCTCAGAGGCTCAAGTTGGATGAGCATCTGAGGCTCTCAGGCTTCCTCCTAAGGTCTGGATCCCTCTAGTCAGCATGCATGGTACAATTTGGGAAGCCTACTAGGTCGATGTTTTATTCAAGTGATCTCAGGCAGTCTGCAAAAGTCTGGGCCCTTAGAGGGCAGAGAAGCCCAAGGCTGTGGCAATGGAGGGGTTATAGGTGGTCCTAATGTAGAGGGGTGGACAAGGCATGATTTGCAAAACTCACTGCCTCTCAGAGTTGAAAGGGTAGTCCAGAGATCTGGGGTGCTAAGAGCAACAGCAGGCCTGTGCCTGAGGCTAGAAGAACAGGATGTAGAGTCTGGGAGATTGGAGCTGCTCAGGTTGTAGGGGAGTCAAGGTGCTGTGGGTGGGATTGGATTTACCAGGGAAGAAGGTTGGTCTAGCGAACTAGAGGGAAGTTGATTTGAGGACAGCCAGGATAGAAGGTTGGTCTCAGGTATGAAAATGAAAATTGGGGGTGGGACAGCCTACAGAGGCTCTGAGAAACTAGACTGAAGGATTGCACTGGTCTGGGTACAGGGGATCAGGACAGAGTGGGTGAGGGCAGTCCACAGATCTGGGGTGCCCAAAGCAGAAGCAGGCCTGTGCCAAAAGCTAGAAGGAGAACCGGATGGGAGGGATGGGAGATTGGAGTTGCTGAGGTTGTGGGAGTCAAGGTACAGTGGATGGGCTCAGGGAAGAAGGCTAGTCTCAGGAATCCCAGGCAGGTTGGGGGAGGGGACCTGATTGCTTGTAGCTCTTTATCTTGAGGTGGGACCCTGTGACATTCCTTCAGCTCACCTTAACCTGTCAACTGATGCTTTTCATTGTGCAGTTCTCATCACACTACACTCAGTAGAAAGTTCATTGGTGCAGCTTTCCTATCGTGTCTGGAAAGAATTAACTCATAGCAGATGTCCTCCTGACTCATAGTCTTTTAAAATTTTTTATTCATTTATTGTTATTTTATGTGTATGACTGTTTTACCTGTATTTATGTAAGTGCACCTGTGCCATTAACAGCCCACAGAGCATGTCAGATCCCTTGGAACTGGAATTACGGGTGACTGTTAGCCACCATGTGGGTGCTGGAAATTGAACCTAGGTCCTCTGGAAGAGTAGCTAGTGCTCTTAACCACCGAACCACCTCTCCAGTTCTGACTGTTATGTGCGTGCGACCCCTCTCCTCAATGTTTCCTAAGCCTTAGATATAGGCTTGTACTATAGATGTGCTACTTAGGGCTGCATGTGTCACAGTTACTTATTCTCTGTGACCAGTTATGGAACTTTGTTATAGTGTCTCTTTGTTGGAAACTATTTGACTATTTGTCTGTAAATATAAGGACATGTATTTAGAATACAGAAATAATTACATGGGTCTAGGTAAGTGACTGGCATCTTCTCTAGGGTCTATGACATCTCCAATCATGTGTACTTTGCTATTGAACCTTAGGCAGTTACTTTCTGAGCAAAGGGAAGACAATGTCCTTTAAGAACAGTAATATTTGTAGGGAAGAGGATTCTATCCTTGAAGATTCACAGAATAAGACAGTAAAAAAGTATTTCTCTACCACCTCTATTGCTAATATACTTTCTTATCTTTCTTCTGATTGACATCTGCTATGAGACTTATTTTAAAACTCATGTAATTCATATGATGCTTTTTTCTGCCTACAAAATTTGTATTGCACCTGGCAACAGTAAGTGTTAGGCTTTTATGTTTCAAACCTTTGAAAAAGGTGGTCATGCCTTCTTGATGGTGTGCTCCCCGACCTTCTTCATTATTTAGGGTGAGCACACTTTCTTAGCTATCTGGAAGTTACCTCACAAACAGAGCCCCAGGCGCAGTTTAATCATTTGAATCAAACTGATTAGTCAAAAATAGGGTGAAAATAAATTGTTTAATAACCTAATTATCTAAACTTATTGGTTATTTAGGGGCTTTCCCTCCTTTAATGGTAAGAACATTTTTTTCAAAGAGTTGTCAAAGATGGGATGGATCATCTCTGAATCAATGTAAGTGGTGAAAATTAATGAGATCTTAAACTCTGAAGTTCTGTGAACTGACATTTCAATTCAGTCAAAACTGAATTTAGTTTCTGTCTATAGCACACTTAAATAAGAGTGACAGAAAGAAACGCCAGTTCATTGGTTCCTAAGACCAAAGTTCAATATGATATTTCCTGGCCCTTAGACAGATGAATCAATAATTTAGTTTTGAGAATAATGCTTATACTGTTACTTGAAAACTTGTCTCATGAGAGGTTCTCAAAATACATGATGGGAGTTATCATATCTTTTTACAGTTTTCTTCTTGCCCAGGTTAAGACTTGGTAAGCTGGAATTTGTGGTGTATCTGGGTCCTTCACAGTCCTAAGCTTTCACTGAATATTATCTAGCACATCGCCACTTCATTTAAAAGCCTCAAACAGGAGGGCTTCCAGTCCTGCTATACTTTCACAGCATATTTTTAACCCTACATGAGGATTTGTAAATTACAGGTCTCCCTGTAGCCACAGCTAGCCTGGTATGCTCTATGTAGACCAGGCTGGCCTCAATCTCACAGAGATCCTCCTGCCTCTGCTTCCCAAGTGCTGGGATTAAAGGTGTGAACCACCATGCCTGGCCTTGAATTCTAATTCTTCATTCAGCATTAGTTTTCCTTACTATAGAATTTATATAAATGTGATCATCTAAATCATCAAAATTATTCATTGAATATAACATATAAAAATATTAATAGCACATGGCAAAAGAAAGAGAGGAGTCTAGGGCATGTCCTCATCTACGGTTCCTACAACCCAATAATTTTTTTCAAAACTTAAGTTATTACATTAACCTGTCTTTGTAAAGGTGAAAAAGATTAATAATTAATGGTAGTTAAGTTTTTATAATTATTAAGTCCATAAGCATATTTATATGATAGTACTTATATGCATATAAAACCTTTCATGTTATAAAAAAGAAAAAAGTAATAGTAATTAAGAAGATATATTTATGTTTCTCACTGGCTGTAAAGCAGTGTTGTGATGTTAATAGAAATGTTGTCTACAGTGCACAGCTCTAATTTTACCAGATCTTGGAGTATCAGTAGTGGACACAGACACAGTAGTTCTGTAGCCAACTTTATTATTAGAAATGATTCTAAGGCTGTATCTGTATCCAGGCATTGATAAATACCTCCTATCAGTTTAAGAAAGCATATTACTGTTTTTACTTTTACTAAAACAGGGGTGTGTGTACGTCCCTGCATATACACACAATCCCAATTCCAGTATCTTATAGTTAACATGATAATAGTTTGTTTAAGAATTTTATAATTATATTTGATAGATTTTTTTCCAAGCTATACTGTTCTTCCTTCTCTGGACTTTATATGAAAGACATATTAGCATACTGAAGAGATTTGGTAGCTTCTTATTCTGTTATATAGAAAAAATTTTAATTTATATTTTCTTAAAATTTGTTGTGAACTTTATATGTACAATAATCTGGATTCTAATTTATTTCTGTGGGAAAGGTATGGGTAGAGTGATGGTTCAGTGCCATTTTAATTCCTTAAAACATTATTGCAGGGACTGGAGAGATGGCTCAGTGGTTAAGAGCACTTCCTTTGCAGAGGATCTGGATTCCATTATAAGCACCCACATGGTAGCTAACCACCATCCATAATTCCAGTTCCAGGGGATCCGACACCCTCTTCTGACCTCCACACTCACTGCATACACACGTATATTTATATACATACAGGAGAAACACTCATATACATAAATTATGAATAAATAAATGAAGATTTAAACATTGTCATGTATCTCTATGCAGTCTATAAATATCAATGAGTTCATTGTGATGTCACACACCTTTAATCCCAGCACTCAGGAGGCAGAGGCAGGTGGATCTCTGTGAGACTGAGACTTGCCTGGTCGAAATACCTATTTATAGGCCCATTTGAGGCTATAGGAAGACCCTACCTCAGGAAATGAAAAAAAAATTAAATATAAATAACAATGAAGTGAACACATTTTTGAGTTATACTTGACAAATTTGGAAACATACATGTAGGTGACATATATTTGACATATACCTGTACTTGAAATATGGACCATGTTATTCAGCAGAAAAATTTAATTTTGGAAAAGTACATTTTAACAATATTTATTTTATAAATTGTATGTTCATGATCGAAGAAGTTTGTGTCTAACCCAAGTTCATAAAGATATTCCCTTATATTTTCTTCTAGAAATTTTAGGGATTTTCACTCTGCTTTTAGGATCATGATCCACTTTTACTTTGTTTTGTGAATTGTGAAATTCTTATTCTTATGTGGTTGGCTATAAAATTTGTTTCTGTGGGGCTGGAGAGATGGTTGAGCTGTTAAGAGCACTGGCTGTTCTTGCAGAAGACCAGGGTTCAAATCCCAGCACCACGTGGAAGTTAATAATAATCTATAACTCCAATTTCAGGGGACACAACACCCTCTTTTTTATTTATTATTTTTATTTTATGTGTATGAGTGTGTTGCCTGTATGCTCGTGAGTGCACCCATGTCATGCAATGCTGTGGTGATCAGAAGAGGGCATTGGATTCCCCTGGAACTGGAGTTAAGGACAGATCGTAGCCACCATGTGGGTGCTGGGAATCGCACCCAGGTCTTCTGCAAGAGCAGTCAGTTCTCTTAACCGCTGAGCCATCTTTCTAGCCCCCCAACACCCTGTTCTGTCCTCTGTAGGCATTGTACGACACAGCTGCACTTACACACATGTAGGCAACACACTCATACACATAAAAATAAAGCTGTTTTGTTTCTGATATCTATTAAATAGACTATCCCTTGTCAATTGAATTAAACATTTGTTGGAAACCCCTTGTGCGTCCGTAACTACATATATGTACGTGTGCATGCTTGCTTTGGTAGCTGTGTGTGCTCTTCTGGACTCTCTCCCATAGCTGTTCATCTCAGCATCAATGCTCTGCTGGCACATGGACATAGCTTTTTGATAACTCTTGAAATAAGGTAGTGTAATTCTGTTTGTTTTTCTTTTTAAAAATTGTCCAAACAATTCAGGATGCTTCGTTTTCCTTGTTAGAATAAGCTCGTGGATTTTTGTCGTTGTCTGTCAGGATTTTTAGTTTGCATTGACTCCTTGATCTGTTTAGAAAGAATTGACATCTGAATGATATTGGGTTTCCTAATCTATATATCAATATAGTTCTAAATTTAGTTTGTACTCTATTTCTCTAGGCAGTATTTTGTAGTTAAATGCACATGTCTACATAGTATATAATAACAAAATAATATATATTAGATATATTACTTAATTTTTCATAGTTTTAATGCTACAATGTGTATGGTTTTTTTCTCAGTTTTAAAGTACTCCTTGATAATGTGTAGCACCACAGTTGGCTTTTTTGGTCCTCCTATCCTTTTTAAAAAATATTTTTATTGACTCTCTGAGAATTTCATACAATGTATTTTGATCATATTCAGAACCCCTCATCCCAGGTTAATGTCCTGTTGTTAATGTTTTCAAAGGGCTGTCAAGTCTAAAATGGGTCCCCAAATGTTCTTGGTGTGGGTCATTCCCTGGAAGTAGTCAACCTACCCAGTGTCACACCCTTAAAAGAAACTGACTCTGCCACTCATCTGCCAATAATTCCTCAGATAGGTGTGGGGCTTCTTGCCCACCTCCCCCCTCCATGCTGGGGTTTTGTTGGTTTGAGATTGCGTAGGTAGGACTTATGCGTGCTGTCACAAACTCTGTGAGTTCATATATGCAAATACCCTGCTGTCTGGAAAACAGTTTCCTTGTGGTCATCCACCACCTTTGACTCTTACAATCTTTCCATCCCCTCTTCCACAATGATCCCTGAGCCTTGGGAGGAGAGGATGTGATATAGGTTGTGCTGGATAGCTTTAGTGTCAATTTGACACATCTGGGTTGATGGAGTCTCAATTGGGGAATTGCCGTCATTGGACTGGCTTGTGCCATGTCCATGGGGCACCTTCTTGATTGCTGAGTGATGTGGGAGGGCCTAGCCCACTGTGGGTGGTGCCACCCCTGGGCAGGTGGGCCTATGTTGCATAAGAAAGCAGGCTGAGCAGGGTTCAGGGGAGCAAGCCAGTAAGCACTGTCCTCCATGACCTGTGCTCCAGCTCCTGCTTCCAGATTCCTGCCCTGAATTCCTACCTTGGGCTCCCTGATGAACTACGACCTGGGAGATGTAAGCTGAATAAACCCTTTCCTCCCCAGGTTGGTATTGGTCAGAGTGTTTTGTCACAGCAATGAAGAAACAAACTAAGACATGGGTATAATATTTAAAATATTTTATTATTTTTATGCGTATGAGTGTATTGCCTGCATTTGTGTAAGTGCACACTTGTTATGTAATACCTGCAGAGGTCAGAAGAGGGTGTCAGATCCCCTGGAACTGGAGTTATAGATGATTATTAGCTGCTATGTGGGTACTATCTGTGGGCCAGGGCTCTTAAGGGCCCTGGAATGTGATTCAAGCAGTGGTGCAGAGGACAGGTTTCTGTCTGGGCTATTGGTATGGCTCTGGGGCTGAGTGTCTACCTATGGTTGGGGGTTTGGTGTTTTTGAGGACCCACATGAATAATTCTAGCAGAGGTATAGAAGGACAGATCCTCAAGTGACTTTTAAAACTGATCATGTACATTTCAACCTTTCTAGATTAAGTGATTCCTTCAAGGGTTCTTTTCAGACTAGTATTCTTACACAGACAAGAGTTTCATCTGTAAATAGTTTAATTATTCTTTTCTAGTTTACTCATCATTTTGCAAGCTTGATTAAACTGGCAGGGATTTATAGGACTATATTAAGTAGGAGTGTGAGCATAAATATTCTATATGTGCCATGTCCTTAAAGGGAACACATTCAGTTATCTGTCATTCAACATAATGTCAGTTGCAAGGGTTTTTGTCAATGACGTTTTTCATACTGAGAAAGTTTCAGAATTTTCTAGTTTAAACTAAAAAAAAATAAATAAACCCAGACATTAGAGTTTGGCCATTTTTTTCCATGTATATTGATACTATGCTTTTTTTGTTTAAGTCTATGTGGTGAATAAGATTGATCTTCAAATATTAAACTAGCTCTTACAACTTGGGGATACATTCTACTTGCATGTTAATGCTGGAATCACACCTTGGCTGCCATGGGCTCCCACCACTGGGTGGCAATGTACTGCTTTGCCTTCTCCACCCCAGTGAACTGAAATCCCTGTGAAACCATGAGCCAGAATAAACCTTTCCTCTCTTGATCTTGGTGGGTAGCTCGGCTCAGCAATAAAGATGACTGATGCAATCTACAGGGTTCTAAGATAGTGCCGTTTCTCCTTTAGAATCTGTGTGGTTTCGATGCATAGTAAAGAAGTGACTGCACAGATCTCAGTAGATTATGTGAGAAGGGTTCATGGTGAACCCTTGGTCTGCACTTAGAACAAGTAAAGCGCCAAGCTTTGAGAAAGTCATGCTGCTACGAGTACAGAGAAGCACGTAGGAGTTGAGAGTCAGCACTAGCCAGTGCCAGGAGGAAAGTGGAGACTTTAGCCCTAGAGTCATAAGAACATGAATTTTCCAAATAGCCTGTAGGGATTATCTTGATTACACTGAGGAGAGAAGACCAGTCCACTGTGCGTGGCACCGTTCCATACGCAGGGGATTCTGAAGTGTGTGAGTGGAAAAAGCATCTGAACACACGTGTGCGTGTGCTAACTCCCTGCCACTGCTCTAGACTATGGTCATAATGTGTGTAGCTGCATCTAGCTCCTGCCGCCCCAGTTTCTGCAATGACGGATTGTAGGCTGGAAGAGCGAGCCGAACAAACCCCTTTGTCCTTATGCTGTTGTTGTCATGGTGTTTTACCACAACGGTGGATAACAAAACCATGACTGAATGTGAGTTTTAAAAAATACATGTATGGTCCAGGCATGGTGGTGCAGGCCTTTAGTCCCAGCACTCAGAAGGCAGGAACAGGCAGATTTCTGTGAGATCAAGCCTGGTGTACATAGTGAGATAGTGAGTTCCAGACTAACTGGGGCTACAGGGAGAACTTGTCTTGGAAAGATTATATGTATGTACACATATATATGTATATATGATATAAATCATTAATGCGAGTAAGAATATTTATATATGATATAAATCATTAATGCAAGTCAAAATATTTAATGAAAAAATGTTAGTAGTTCAACTTTAGAGCAATTATAAATAAACTTATTATTCTGTTTTGGAAAATGTCAGCCTATACACAAACATAAGCCCTGAAATACATGGCAGTATTTAATTATATAGTATTATAAGCAGCATATACTTTCACTGAGAATAGGAAATTAAGCAAACTAGAAAGGTTGGTATTATGTTAAGGGATAAAATCAAGTGGGAATATAAATAATTCCTCAGATTTTTCTCAGATCCAAATAACTGATGGTAGTAGAGGAGTCCCTTCTTGGAGAGCATGTTTTCACACTAAGCATCTCTGCCCAGGGGAGATCAGTGAGCAGTAAACCAAGTCAGGGAAAGGTATTTGCTGAGCTGGAAAGTGTCATGAAGTGTATGCAGCTCCACTAGTGTACAGTTCCCGTCCTTTATTTTTGAGAAATGTGGTATTAAATAAAATATTAAGGATACAGTTACAAGTTGGTGAGTTAGGATAGATAGCATGGGTTGGGTTTTCCTATATACATGGAAAGAAATAGCTGGATGCCTACTAGATTCAAGATGTGCCTGAGGAAGTAGAGTCTGGGGCCAGAGATGTGCTGCTTATGATGGAGGCTGAGAAGCTGCTGACTCACTGTGACTCAGGGTTATAACTTTATAAGAAGCTTTAGTTTATAAAGGCAGGGGGAAAGAGCCTCAAGATGAAAAACTGACTCAAATAATTCAGGGGCTCACTGGCTAGATCTGCAGATGTTGTCACTATTACCTGGAACAGGAAAACTAGACTAAACCCTGAATAAAACAGGAAAGTCCAACGCATCCAGCAATTTACACAGTTCCAGTTCTAGGGGAAAAGCATTCCAAAGGATGAAAACACAGACTGGTGGGCTATTTTTAAATAATATTTATTCTCTTCTTTCCACTGTATAAGAGCTCTACTTTCTCATTTCTTATCCAAATATTGGGCTTGGCTTCATGATTTTCTTATGTCAGTGAACCATAGTACATGGAATACAAGCAGATGTGTTAACTGTTTGTTGATGAACTGTTATCATTTCCACGAGAATAGGTCGAGTATTATTTACTAGTTTAAGGAGGATAAAAGGAATGTGTGATAGACAGAGTTAAATTTGAGCTTAGATTGCAAGCCTAGTCAAATAGTTCTTGAATTCCCCTCCCCCTCCCACTGTAGATCCACAGACCCATGTCAGATAATAAATGGTTGCTGTTTTAAGCCACTGAGACTGGGGTGCTGGGAGGTGGCTTTTTACTGAACAGGACTGTGTATGGTTAAGTACACTAAATAAAATTTCTCAGACCCCACTTACAATGACTGAAATCCAAAGATCTACAATATATCGATTTCTCAATGTATGTAATTGTAATGAGGACACAGAAAAAGAAAAAAAAACTCAAAAAATTAATTCACTTTTTTGGAAAAAACCCATTAAAGCCTTTAATATGATATTTTTAGAAGGATTCTTAAGTAGGCTGTATGTTTGTGTCCTCTATAACTTATGTATTGATAATCCCTATTATTATAATATCTGGAGGTGAGATAATTGGGAAGTGATTTGATATGAGGATGAATACTCACAGAAGGATCCATCAATATCCTTATGTTGAAAAAACCTAATAGAGCCCTTCATCCTTTTCATCATGTGAGAACACAGAGAGAAGGGGGACCACACAAGAACAGAAAATGGGCTTTTGGCAGGCACAGGATTTGCCAGAACTTGATATCTGCAGAACTTGTTATTCTCATCTGCTCGAACTTATCCCTCTTAGACAAAAGGTATTTCCTAGGAGGATAGTGAGAGCAAGGTTCAAAGACTGGCAACTCCCCATCCTTGCCATTTGACTGGAAATGACTGTGGAGCAATTTATATGCCACTGTGCCATCAGCTAGTAATCAGTGAAGGCTAACAGCTTTGTGTGATATTAATAAAGGCAGACTGCTTTGAAGTTTAATTAGAGATCGAATGAAGAGATAGTGAGTGAGACTTTCTAAAGTCAGAAATATTCCTGATCACAGAAACTGTCCTTAGACCTAGGTCCTCCAGGGAGTGCTGTTAGAAGACATATAGTTTGTAGGATATATTCTCAATGAACTAGTTCAGTCATATCACTTAAAAATAAATCAGCAGACCAACCAAGAGAAAATCTCAGAAAGGGCATCAGCATTTAGATTTGCTGCAGTAAGGACTGGAGAGAAGGCTCAGAGGTTAGGAAACCTGGCTGTTCTTGCAGAGGACCCAGGTTCAGTTCCCAGCACCCAACTGATGACTAACAACTGTCTGAAACTCCAATATAGGGGATCTGATGCCCTCTTCTGGCCTCTGCAGGAATTGCACAACATAGGTGCACTCCCATGCAGGCAGAACGTTCATACACATAAAATTTAAAAAAAATATTTAAAAAAAGAATTGCTTCAATATAATACATAAAATTGTCAGTTGAAACTCCATGAAATATTGAATGAAACACAAAAATGTAACACATATACTATGGGAAAAGAAAAACAATGAAAAATAAAATTCAAAACTGTATTAGAAAAAGACACAAATGTTGGGCGGCTTAGTAGACACACACAGTCACTGTAATCTAGAAGAATTTGGTAAATTTCTAGAAAAACATAACCCATCAAGATTAAATTATGAAAAAAGGAAAATATGAACATATCAATAACCAATAAGGAGATTAATTTGTGCCAAAAAACAAATCCCTGTCAAAGAAAAACCAAGGACTTCACTGGTGAATTTCAGACTCTACCAGAAACCAAAGAAGAGGGAATATTTAGAAACTCATGTTATGAACCCAGTATTACCCTCGTAGTAAAGATAAAGGCATACGAAATGAAAAAAAAGGGGAAAAATAGAAAAAGGAAATAAATTTATAGGCAATGTCCTGATAGAGACATAAAATCCTCAAGGAACTATGAGCTAGTGGATTCAACAATGGTTCAGTCTCCACTACCAAGTGGAATTTATCTTTGCAGTGCAACAATGATTCTAAACAGGAAAATCAATAAACGTGAAACAACATTAACAGAAGAACCAAAATTTTTATCATCTCCTGAGGAGCAGATAAATGACAGGATAAACACGGTAGCAATTGTCAACAAACTAGGTATAAAAGACCATATATCAGCATTATAAAGGCCATATATGACAAGCCACAACTAACACCACACCCACCAGTGAAAAGTTGAAAGTTTTTCTTCCAAGATCAGGAAGAAGTCATGCCCACACTCACACATTTTATTTAACATTGTCTGAGATATCCTGGTCAGAGTAATTTCACAAAAAGACATGGGGACATCCAGATTATACAGAAGGCCAGATGTGGTGGCCTGTGCCTTTAATCCCAGCCCTTGGGAGGTAGAGGCAGGGTCTCTGTTGTGAGTTCAAGGCCAGTCTGGTCCATGTGGTGACTTCCAGGTAGGCTGGGAAACCCTGTCAAAAACAAAACAAAACAACAAAAAAATACATATTACAAAGAAGGAGGATAAATTTGGTTTGCAGATAGTATGTGATTTTATGCTTACAAAACCCAAAAGACTCTGCCTAAAAACTGTTGGAATAAATGACGTTTTATCATTTCTATACTCAGCAGACTGCCCCTCAGAGAAATCAAGAAAGTGCCATTTATAATTATATCCAAATAAAGAAATTAAATACTCAGGGAAAAAAATAATGGAGACAAAGGGACAACATCTGACAGAAATGTGGGTTACTATTAGATGCACTGACGTATGAGAACCAGGTTTGTGAACTTCGTTATCGGGTCACAGCAGTAGATTTGAGCAAGGAAAAGAACGAGCAAAGTGATGTGGTGTTCTCACCACAGTTCCACTGGGGGCTTCATGGTTCCCCACATTCCCCAAGGCTCTCTTCAAGCCTTGTCTACTCTGTGGGACATCTGCAAAATTTTTACATTGTATGATCTCTTATGCGAAAGATTCTTTACAATTATTGAGATGATGCCAATCAATTGCAGACTTCAGTTTCCTACCTTCGAAATGATCGCATTATTTTACAGTCCATAAGCTTTCTTGTGGTTATTCATCTTATGTTTGAAACATATATATTTATCTAGACATATTTATCTTTGACACTAATAGTCAAGAAAATCCATTTTGGATTCTCAACAAAATGTGTGCAACACTATGTTCATCTGAAATTTGTAACTTATGTTTTTAGCATTTCTGACCAAAGTTTCTGACTCATGTATATGCTATTAAATTCCTTGGCAGCATACTTGTAGAACCCTGAGACTCTCTTCATTCACCCGCTACCCCCCAATCCCTCCAGACCCCCACTAATTGCTCTTTTAGCTTCTGTAAAATGCTTGGCTGCTGCTTTAGACATGCCTAGACATACCCTGGCATGCCCTGAACCCCGCCTGCTATTCCCCACCCCCATTCCAGGAAACTATAGATTAAGCAAGCCCGAGCATAAAAACTGCCCTATAAGGTAAAAACAGAGACTCCTGGCCCCACAGGTAACAGTCAGCACATTCCACAGCCCTGAGAATGGCCCTGAGAATAGCACCTACCAATAAGAAACTTCCAGGGCTGCATCTTATACATCCAATCGGTTTAAAATTATGTTGGCGCGCGCGGGCTCCTTGAACCAACCAAAATGTATCTTCGGTATCTCCCTCCCCCCCTTTTGTCTAAAACCTATAAAAGGCTCCACACTCCCTTACTCTGGGCTCTCACCATGGATCTGTTGAGTTGGTGAGGTCTGAGAGCCTGAGCTTGAGCCCGAATAAACCATAAACCTTTGCTTTTGCATTTTGGTGTGTTGGGTCCTCCTTTTTGGGGTCCAGTGGATGGGGTACAACATACTAAAGTCTGAAACCCCTGAAACCAATTGGGAATTGGTATTTTTATTTTATGCTTTCGATTTTGATATTCTTCCTGATGTCATCATGAGACCAAATAAATCTTTCCTTCTAGTAGCTTTGAATGTGCTACTTATTATCTGTGGGACACAGATGACTCTGGTTGGCATTCTCTTCCAGAGGGATTACATGACTATAGCTATTCTTTGTGACACTTGTAGTGAGTTGTTTTATTGAGTTTACCCTCCTTACATCTAGTATCTAATTTAATGTGTGTTTCAGTTCATGAGATATAATTGCCCCCTCCTTTTACTGATGTGGAAATAGGCTTAACGGATTCCTCAGGCCACACTGCTCATGGTGAGGCTGACATTTAAAATACACCTGGGTGATTCCCAAGTTATCCTTTTTTCCCTATATTGTGTTGTATCTTACATAAAAACCCTAAGGTGATGCTTGTGATTTTCTCCAATGTGAAAGGTTTCTTGCTCTAGGTCTCTTATTCTGTGGAAATTTCCTGGCACCTTCCTGGGGCTCCAACAGCTAGTTTCAGAGATCTCTCCCAATTCTTGTGACAAGCTCAAGAGTCTGTTGTGAAGATG
This sequence comes from Nannospalax galili, assembly GCF_000622305.1. Taxonomy (NCBI): domain Eukaryota; kingdom Metazoa; phylum Chordata; class Mammalia; order Rodentia; family Spalacidae; genus Nannospalax; species Nannospalax galili. The sequence continues at coordinate 960,679 of NW_008360305.1, read as the reverse complement.
GCAAGGGTGTGTGTGCCAGTGTTTTCAAGCTTTATGACTATTAAGATAAGACATCACTATCTTGGTTTTCTTTTGCTACAATAAAACACTGACCAAAAACAACCTGGGGAGGAAAGGGTTTATTTTATCTTACACTTCCAAGGTATAGTCCGCCACTGAGGGAAATCAGGTAGGAACGTAAGGCAGGAACCTGGAGGCAGGAGCTGCAGCAGAGACTGTGGAGGAATGCCACTTACTGGCTTGCTGCTCTGGCCCATGCTCAGCCTGCTTTCTTACATAGTACAGGACCATGTGCCCAGGGGTGGCACTGCTCTCACAGTGGGCTGGGCCCTCCCACATCACTCAATGATCAAGAAAATGTCAATAATTGCAGACATGGCCAAAGGCCAATCTGATAGAGAAAGTTCCCCAAATGAAGTTCTCTCTTCCCATGTGTGTCAAATTGATAGCAGGACTCAACCAGGACAATTACTAAGTTACTAAATTAAACAAAGACAAGAGAAGAGGAACAATGAGAGGTGTGAGTTAATGTTTATTAAGCCAATGTAATTACACAAATAATCAAACTCAACATTAGGAAAAGTAACGAGTTTTCCAGACAGCTGGGCAGTTACTCATATGAACTCACAGCAATAGTAACAGCATGCACAAGACCCATGTAAGCTCAAGCCAGACAGAATCCCAGCACATAAGTGGGGAAGCAGGAAAGAAGCCCCAACATCAGCTGATGAACTATTGACAATTGGTAAGTACCAGGAAAGGAAGAGTCAGTTTTCCTCCAGCGTGACACTAGATAGGTTAACCAGTGTCTGGTTAACCAGTGGGTGGCTGTGAAATGGAGAAAGAGGGTCCCCGAGAGGATTCTTAGTCTCATTCATAAAAGAATTTAAGAATGGACCCAAATGGAAGGTTTTACAATTTTATCAGAATCTTAAAGAAAAATCCTCAGGGCAGGCGAGCTGGTAATCTTGGCAGCTGCCTTGAGGAGGTGCATAGTGGGAAGAAGGAAAGAAAGCCGTGGAGCCATGAGGTTTAGAGCCTGCGTGGAGGTCAGACACATGGCCAACTTGCAGCCACATGGCTGGGAGAAGGAAGCTTTAGAGAAAACGTGAAGAACTACAAGATGCTAGGGACAGCCCACCTTATAGAGAGCATATTTAGTAAGAAAGCCATGAAGAAGAAAAAGAGAAATTACACCTTCCTGAAGAGTTCAGGAAAGTGGACAGACTTACAGAGATCTACATGACTGTAGCTGGTCTGGATGTTCTGCAGAGATCTGAGCTTTTCCAGGCAGGAAATATTTGCTACCTCATTAACACACCAGGTATTCTGGCCATCTGTTTAGCATAACTTAAGGTGAACCTGCCTTCCTAGGAATGGTTCTATTACCAGGTAATTGACCAGTGAGACTGGAAAAGTAACTCCTCCAACAGATAGACTAAGAATTTTATGCTCTAACAGATGCACCTTCGTTTGGGGACACAAATGACATGATAGGACTTTATATATGACAGAGTGCATGAAATCCAGTAGGGGTTGCTATAAGAGGGGTACAGGTAGGAGAGAGGATCTAAATGTGATCAAAATATACTGGATGAAATTCACACAAATTCAATTTAAAAACAAAAAAAAAATTTTGAAGCTTGGAATATTAAAAATGCACCATGTACAGACGGTAAATAACCAGTGTGGGAAGTGTATCTGATGACAAAAGTTGTATTTCTTTCCTTACCTCTCAAAACAACCTTTAACAAATATTAGCAGAGCCATAAATGTGACTCAAATAATAATCTTCCATTTTTACATTTATTTATTGGTAGTGTGCGCATGTGTGTGTGTATTTGTGTGTGTGTGTGTGTGTGTGTGTGTGTATTTGTGTGTGTGTGTGTGTGTGTGTGTTGTATACATATATATGTGAGGGTTTGAGTGCCCATGCTTAGCCACACAGAGACCTGAGGTCAATTTCTGTGTCTTCTATCTCTCTCCATCTTATTTTTGTAAGACAAGGTTTCTTACTGAATATGTAGTCCACTATTTTGTCTAGAGTAACTGGTCAGTAAGAACCCAGGATTCACCTGTCTCCACCCTCTCCCGGTTCTGAGGTTAAAAGTACACACCATCACTCCTAGCTGGTTACATGGGTACTAGGATCCAATCTCAGGTACTGAAGGCCACTACTTACACGGCAAGCGCTTTATGCCCTGAGTCACCTCCCTAACTTCCAAGGCAGTCTTTACAGCTGTGCACAGGAGTGTGTAATAAGGAGAAATACTGTTTTTGAGAGTAGCTTAGGCTAAATTCAAATTCTCCATTCCTTTGTCTCAGCTTCCCAAGTATTTAGATTACCAATTTATGTCACTAAACTTGCTTAAGAAATATTTATTCAAAGCTTATTATGTGGAAAGCAAAATGTAATAGGGCCACTAGTAACAACCCCAGACTCTGTCCCCATGTAGACACACTCAGTATCAATACACTGTCATAGAATTACCACTAAGCCAAGAGAAGTAGGTGATGCTGAGGTTTTCAGCTGAAGAAGGAAGAGTAGATTTCTTTCAACCAAAGGTCATGTTTCAAGCATCTTAAGGTGAGAGGTTTTATAACCAGGCAGAGCAGGTATAAATCAATCTGAGGATAACTTACAACGTGAGAGATTGAAATTGCCCATTCTATTTCTAGAATAATCTGATCGAAGTATGGTCATCCCCTGTTCCTAAAGTCTCTCCAATAATTCGTTTTCTTTCTCGGGTTTGAAGAGTGTGTGTTCATCGAGAGAGAATGCAGAAGCTTGGGGATCTGCTAGCACGCCGAACACGGGAACTCCTTGTGCTCCGGTGATTCTTCTGTGGGACCCAGAGACCCTGGAACATCGAAGAGAAATCTCCAGAGTCTGAAAGAATTTCCTGAGGCAAAGACTCTTGTTTTTACGATGAACTCATTGCCTAGAAGAGGCATAATGCCACATTTAAGTCCACAAAATTGTTAGTTAGCACGGTACAGATGACTCTAAGGCAAACACTGCCTCTTTTCATTGCTTATCTTTCCTCCGACCACACCCCCTTATTTTTCACTTTATTGTTTTCGCCGTATTTTCTTACTACTCTATTCTTTCCTTTCTCCTTCTTAACCTGTTCTCATGTCTAACTTATTCCATTGTGTTTCTTTGCAACATTTATCTGGGAGAGTTTTTCTGTACCCATAACAAACAACATTAATGGGTAATATTAATCACTTTTCAACTCCGACTTCCCTCTTCTGTTTACTCAAGAGTCTTTTGCCATCTGCCAAAGAATTTTGTCCTAAGTGAAAATAAGTGAGCAAATCTACTAAATTTTCCTAAAACTGATGCTTCAATTGACCCACATGTACAGTGAGCACTTCCATGGTTATAATAACTCTGTGCACTGTAGGATACAGTCACCCACAAAGTGTGGTTATGTTTAGAAAACTCTTGATATAATGTGCCTGGTCTATAAGGTTTATGATTTCCTACTTACTTTCCTAGGATTAGAAAGTTCCTCTGGGACTTCACACTTCAAACCTCAAAACCTCATAAACCAGGCTGTGCTGGATAGCTTTAGTGTCAACTTGACACACCTGGGTTGAGGGAGCCTCAGTTGGGGAATTGCCTCTATTGGACTGGCCTGTGGCCATGTCTGAGGGGCATCTTCTTGATTGTTGAGTGATGTGGGAGGGCCCAGCCCACTGTGGGTGGTGCCACCCCTGGGCAGTTGGGCCTGTGTTGCATAAGAAAGCAGGCTGAGCAGGGGCCAGGGGAGCAAGCCAGTAAGCAGCATTCCTCCATGGCCTGTGCTCCAGCTCCTGCCTCCAGGTTCCTTCCCTGAGTTCCTACCTTGGGCTCCCTGATGAACTGTGACCTGGGAGTTGTAAGCTGAATAAACCCTTTCCTCCCCAAGTTGGTATTGGTCAGAGTGTTTTGTCACAGCAATGGAGAAACAAACTACTCATCTACTACCCTTCACTGTATCACTTGAGAGAAGAACAGCCCTTGTCAATTAAGCCTGGCCCATCGTTGTCCTAACATGAGAGAGAGAGAGAGAGAGAGAGAGAGAGAGAGAGAGAGAGAGATTTCTCACTCCTTTGTTGTTGGAAACATTGATAATTCACTCTTGAGAGCTCCTCGTGTGAGACTTGGAGAGTTTGTTCTTGAAAAGCACTTCATGGAAACACCAGGGCTGAGATTCAAGAAAGGAGTCTAGGTTTCCTGCACGCTCAGAATATATCTAGGGTAGAGACAACTTGTTGCTACCTATGGGTCCTGAAAATTTTCTTTAAACCAGAAAAATAAATTTCCTGCTATATGAGAGGTCATCTCAAGCCCGAGCCTGCCTTCCATCACTGCTGTGTGGAAAACCTGTCATGTGGAGTGAAAGAACAGGGGAGAAAAGTGTGCACCCCTCCGATAAGGATGACTCAGATGTGCTGACGGAGACTGCTTGCCACCTGTTTGTACTACCGTCCTTTTCTAGCAGCCTGTTTTCATTCCTTTGCCTCAGCTTCCCAAGTATTTAGATTACCTGTTTATGTCACTATACTTGCTTAAGAAATGTTTATTCAAGGTTTATTATGTGGAAAGCAAAATGTAATCTGGCCACTAGTAAGAACTCCAGGCTCTGTCCCTCTAGGCACAGTCAGTACGAATTCACTGTCACAGAATTACGACTAAGCCCAGAAAAGCAGGTGTTGCTCAGATTTTCAGTTAAAGAAGGAAGAGTAGATTTCTTTGAACCAAAGGTCATGGTTTCAAGCATGGTTTCATGAACCAGAGGAAGTAGAGAAAATTTAAACACAAGCCAGGAAGGCTCCCAACCTAGAAAGTGTTGAGGATACACATCTATGAAGAGGTAGGCGGCCAAATGCCCATCAGAAGGAACTAGGGAGAGAATAGGTATCACTTGGGAATGGAGAGATGGCTCAGCATTTAAGAATACTTGCTGCTCTGGAGAAGGACCCCAGGTCAGGGTCCTAGCATCTACACCAGGTAGCTCGCAACAGCCCATAACTCCAGTTACAGGAAGATCCAATGTACTATTCTGGCCTTGGCTGGTACCTGCACACACATCACACACACACACACACACACACACACACACACACACACACACACAAAGAGAAAGAGAAGAGAGAGGAGAGAGAGAATATTTAAAAATAAAGATAGTAACAGTTTACTTTCTGAGACAGGGTCTCCTGTAGCCTAGGCTAGGCCCTAACTTGTGTGTTGAGAATGACCTTGAACACCTGACAATTCTGCCTTTACCTCCCAAGTGCTGAGATTACAGGTATGTGATATTATGGTTGATGGGAAGCTAGAGATCAAACCCAGGGTTTATGCAGACTAGGTGAGCGCTGTATGGACTGAGCTGCATCTCCAGACCAGTCAGTTGAATTTTAAATGAGGAGCTGCAGGAGGAGGTGGCAGAAAGGGATGGAAGACTGACTATGGGCAGTAATATCTGTAGTGACATGCTGAGAGTGAAGGAGACTGTATTAACATCCATCTACCCCATGACGGACAGCAGTGGGAGTTTCTTCTGATTCAGATGTTACTGAGACTGTACTTTTTTCCTGCATAAAGATGCTGGAGCTCACACAGTTTGCACATAGTCCTGTCCAGTGTGAGTTCCCTTGATACCTTATATTTCATGGGGTCATGTTGACCTTACTTTTGTGTTCTTGTCTTAGAGAAATCCCGAAGTCTGCCTCCGTGGTCCTTCCCCCACACCCTTTTTCCTATTAATATGAGCAGGACAAATAAAATAGTGACAAGGGGGACACACATACCCTTTCTTCTGTTCATATTATTCCACATGAAACTCAGAAGCAAAAGGCCAGGTCTTGGTTTCTTTCTAGGTCTCATATCCTGCCTTCCATATACAGTCTCTTTATCCTGGTATTTTCTCGGTTTTCTTTTGCTCTTGAAGATGTTCAAATTGGCCACTGTTTGAGATGTCAATTGTAGAGGAGTCCCAAGTCTGGATAGAGGGAGGACTCTTCTCCAAGCCAAATCTCAGACACTGATAGCACACATAGAAACAAAAAATATTCACCAGAAATAGGCTGCCTTCTCATCAGAGACGTGTCCCCTGTATTCTTCTGTGCATACGGACTTTTATTAAAATGAAATTAATGCCTCACCTGCAAATACAGCAAGGAGGTAGGCTCACCGGGAAAGCAGTGTGTCAACTTTAAGTTAAACACACTCCCCCACTGCCCTGGCTGCTCATCCTCCATCAAGCACATTCAGAGAATAACAGTAAGTTTGGGCAGGAGAGACTCTTGAGACCAGTTAGTCTGGACTCTTTTCACAACTTTCAAATGAGGCAAAAAGAAGCTGATGATGTTTGCAGAGCTTGGTCCAGAGCCTGTCTCTCAATTCTTAGCTCAGTTTTTAACCTAGTGCACAGTGACTTCATGTCCTAAACTATAAACAAATTTTAAATGAAAAAGAAAGAATTCACCCTTTCTCTCTTTATGAAAAATATTTTACTTATTATTTGTTATATATGTGTGTGTGTGAATTGCCTTCATGTGTGTAAATACACTAGTGTTATGTGTGCAGAGATCAGAAGAAAGCGTTGGATACTCCTGGAACTGGATTTATGGGTGGCTGCCAGCTGCCATGTGGGTGCTGGGAATTGAACCCAGGTCCTCTGCAAGAACAGCCAGTGCTCTTAACCGCTGAGCTATCTCTCCAGCCCCATCACCCTTTCTTTCCAACACAGTGTATCAGCTGAAAGATAAATTTTAGTTCCAAGAAACTTGGAAGTACACATGTTTCTTTTGAAATTGTAGGGTTTGTTATTACTGTATGCTTCTGTTCTCAGTTATGACCAGTCAGTTTTATTTCCCTATAGAATGAGTCACTCATAGAAAACACAGATATATACTGTTCAAAAATAACTCTTGGGGCTGAAGAGATGGATCTGACTAGGAGCACTGGCTCCTCTTGTAGAGGACCTGGGTTCAGTTCCCAGCACCCACAGGGCAGCTGTCAACCATCCTTAACTCCAACTCTAGGGAATCCAATGCTCTCTTCTGGCTTCTGCAGGCATTGCAAGCACAGGTTTGCTTATATATAAGCAGGCAAAACACTCATACAAGTAAGATAAAAGTAAATACATTTTTAAAAAGAAAGATTCTCTGATATAAAATAATAGCATAGAACTTAGTGCTGGCACCTCAGCTCTGGTTCAGATTCAAGCATTTGTTATGTCGTGGTATCTCTGGCAAGTTCCATTTCCCATCTTCACAGTCTTGGTAAAACAGTACTAATACATGATCATAAGTTTGTTTTGATGACTAAATGAGGTGAGCTCATATAATCATTACTACAGTACCTGGGTCATAGTAAGTACTCATTAACTGTTCAGTCCTTATAGAATGTGTGTGCTTATATGTGTTTGAAAACATGTTTATCCCCCAGGTACAAGACTCAGTTCTCCCTCCAGGATGTTGGATCAGGCCTGATGTGTATCAATTACTTCTGCATCTCTGTGATCACTACACCTGACAGAAGCAACTTAAGGCAGGAAAGGCTTGTGGGGGTTCATGCTTTCAGAGGTCTCAGTCCACAGCAGCTGGAAGAGGAGGGGCTGGGCAGTTGGTACCATCACAGGCTAGAGCCTTGTTAGCCATTCTATGGCTGTCTGTCTTCCTGAATTTAACTACTCTAGGACCTTCATTTACAGAAATTTGACTTTTCCTTGGTGGCTTAGTTCACTTACAATAGTGTGCTCAAGGTTCATGCACTATATGCATACAGAACATTTTATCTATTCCTCTACTGACGGAACACAGGATGGCTTCCTTCTTTTGTCCAAGTGAATATTAATGTGCAGTTAACTCTGTAAGAGCCTTCTAGTTTTTTTTTTTCTCTCTGTATGATTAGTAAATATGGCAATTCTGTTTCTAATTCTTTGAAGGAAGCATCTTCCTCTTTTCAATAGTGGCTAATCATTTTAGAATGTGACCAACAGAACCCGAGAGTTCTAATTTCACATCCTTGTCAGCATGGCGCCATTTGTGTGTGTTTTTTGATAGTGATCATCCTGAAGGGTGTGGGGTTCTTCTCTTTGTGGTTTTGATTCGTGTTTTCCTAGTGATTATTGATGTTGAACAAATTGCTGTGTGTTTTTTTGTCACTATCTGAATTTTTATCTTCCATTTAACTCTTCAACTTGGCACCAAGTGACATTTATTTTCATATATTGATGATATTCACAAGTATATGTTATGGATTTTTATGCCCATCTAAATCAGTTGAGTTGCATTAGGATAAATCAAATTAATTTTTTTACAACTCACATTCAATTTATTTTACATAAAAGAAAAATTTTGCCGTTAATGAAAAATTCAGTAGAAAACAATTCACTTTAAAGTTGGGGCTCAAAAGTAGAAGTTGCTCATTAGTGAAATCTTAGTAGAAAGAGAATTTTATAAGAAAACATTCTTGTCATGAAATCTCTAACATAAATTCTGTAATGAATTATTAACCATGTAATATATTTTGCTTTTAGTATTCTTCTTACTAACACCCCTGCTTTCTATCTTTTTATTTATTTTAACTTAGCAAAGTAAGAAGTCTTCCTATGTGGTATTCACACATATTTCATTTTCCTTTATTCTGTCGCTGCCTGCTTTCTCCTTACCCCCGCCCCCCATTTTCCCAGTATGCTCCCATCCCTGTATTTTCCCCTTCCTAGGTGTGCGTAGTTAACAGAAGCTAGAATCTGTGCAGGAGAGGAACTAAACGGTATTTGCCTTTCTGAGCCTGGGTTGCCTCAACATATCTCATTTTCATTATTCGTTCATCATTTGATGAACATCTAGGCTGATTCTATTTCTTTGCACTGTGGAAAGAAGAGCAGTGAACATAGATGGGCAAGTGTTTCTGTAGTAGGATGTAGAGTCCTTTGAGTATATGGCCAGGAGTGGACTAGCTGGGTCAGATGCTAGATCTGTTTTGAGTTTTCTGAGAGGTAGTCACACTATTTTCCACAGTGCCTCCCGTAGATTAGCCTCCATCAATAGTGAGTAAGGTTTCTAGTCTTCCTACATCTTCTCTTGCATTTGCTGTCATTTGTTTTCTTGATGGTGCCATTCTGACTAATGGCTAGAGATGCTGACATTTTAAAAGTGTTTTTTAGATATTTGAATTTATTCTTTTAAGAGGTATCTGCTCAGATCATTGGCCTACCTGTTGACTGGGAGCTATGTGTCTCTGGTACCTAATTTTTGCAGTTCTTTATCAATGTTAGATATTAATCCCTTGTCTGAAGCACAGCTGGCAATTGTTTCTTCCATTTCGTAGGCTGTCTATTTACCCTGACAGTAGTTTTCTTTGCTGGGCAGAAGCTTTCAAATTTCATGCGATAACATCCATCAGTTCTTGGGATTGTTTCTTCTGCATTGGAGTTTTATTCAGAAATGCGTTGCTTATACATAACTATGTCCTGAGTTGTTTTCCCTATATTTTCCTTTACCAATTTCAGCCATTTTAATCAAGATCTTCCAGCCACTTTGAATTGATTCTTGTGACAGTTGAGAGATATGTCTAATTTCAGTCTTCTACAGGTGGATATACAGTTTTGCCAGCACCATTTCTTGAATATCTGTCTTTTTTCCAGCACAATTTTGGACCCTCTTAACAAGTTAGGTGTCCATAGCTAATGAGTTTATCTCTGGGTCTGTTATGTTTCATTGGTTTACACTTCTGTTTTTGTGCCAGTACCATGCTGTCATTATCACTATGGCTCTGTAATATAGTTTGGGGTTAAGTATTGGGGTGCATTTAGCTCTGTTTTTTTCTGCTTAGAATTATTTCGGTTATCTATGATCTTTTGTGTTTCCATATAAATTTTAGGAATTTTTTTTCTACTTCTCTGAAGACTGTCACTAGTATTTAGATGGGGATTGCACTGAATCTGTACATTGATTTTTGTAGTATAGTGTATAGTAATTTTCTTAATATTAATTCTGCCAATCCAAGAACATGGAAAGACTTTTGACTTCTTCCTTAATTTCTTAATTCAAAGGTATAAGATTTTCCTTGTAGAGCTTTTTTACCTCCTTAGTTTTACTCTTAGATGCTATGGTGAGACATTTCTCCCTCAGAAAGTTTGTTGTTGGTGCGTACAAAAGCTACTGACTTTTATATGTTGATTTTTTTTGTCCTTCTACTTTACTGAAGTATTTATCAGATCCAAGTATTTATCAGAATCATTCTGTCCGCAAATGTGGACAGTTAAACTTCCTCATCCTCAGTTTTTCTCTTTTATATCCTTCTCTTGTCTCATTGGTCAAACTAATGCTGTAGGGATCATACTGAATAGTGGTGTGCACCCTCGTCTCAGGACAGATTTTAACATTTTGGTTGTTAGCCTTAACCTTTAACGGCTATGCTATCCCTCCAGCCCTCAGGACAGATTTTAGAGGAAACAAAATGGTCTCAGTATTCCACATTTAGTATAGTGTTGGGTATGGGTTTGTCGTAGGTAGCCTTTATTACACTGAGGTATATTTCATCTATTTCTGATTTCTTCAGGACTTTTATCTTAAAAGCATATTGAACTTCATTAAAACCTTTCCACATCTACTGAGATGACCATGTGATTTCTGTCTTTAAGTTTATCAGTAGGATGTGTTACATTTGCTGATTTGCATCTGTTGAATCAACCTTGATCCCGGAGATGAAACCAGCTCAGTCATAATGTATAATGCTCTTAACGTGATATTGAATTCAGTTTGCATTTGCTAGAGGGTTTATGCGTCTATGTTCATCAGGGAGATTGGTAAGTCGTTTTTGTTTTTTTCTGTTTATTAGTTTTTGTATCAGAATTTTACTGAATTTGTAAATTGATTTTGGTAGTGTTCCTTCACTTTTTTTTATTTGTTGATTTTTTGTGTGTGTATATCATATAGAACATCCCAAACAATCTTATTCATCTATATACCCACTTCCCAAATGGCACCCTCCCATAGCCTCCTCCCTCCCACACACTGGAGCCCATATATTCTGTCATCCTTGTTACTGTCCACTGTGTTGTCGGTGCCCCAGCCGTTCTCCTGAGTCTAATCAGAGTATCTAGAGATCCTTGTTTTAAGAAGATCAGCTGCTCCTCATCTAGCAGCAATCAGTTGTCAATATTCCTTTAGATAAGATTGGGGTCTGCTGTTCATTTTCCAAGTTCTATGCTGGGTTACTGTCTGGGAGTCTCTTGTGCCACCCTGGCCAACAACTTAAAGGAAGGTATCTCCTGTCTGCCATTGATTCTTGTTATGTGGACTTTAGCTATACATATGTTCCTTCACTTTTTATTTTGTAAAAGAGCTTGAAAAGTTCTTTATAGAATTCAACAGTGAATTCATCTAGCCCTGAATTTTTCCGTGTGAAGAGGACTTTAATGACTGTTTCAGTCTTCTCCTTGATGTAGGGTTGTTTAGGTTGTTTAATCATTTGGATTTAATTTTTGTAGGTCATATGCATGTGCTTATTTCATAATGGCTTTGTTCAGTGTTTTTTTCTTTTAGACTATGTAGACTTTTAAGAAATAACCGAATCTCTATATGGTAGTACTTACAGTTTTATTTTTTTTTTATTTTTTTTTTTTTTGTCTTTTTGAAACAGGGTATCTCCTATAGCCCCAGCGCCTGGAACTGGATATGTAGACTAGGCTGACTTTGAATTCACAGAGATTCCTATAGCCCCAGCTGGCCTAGCACTCACTATGTAGACCAGGATGGCTTTGAACTCACAGAGAACTACCTGCCTCTGCCTCCCAAGTGCTGGGACTACAGGTGTGTGTCACCACATCTGGCCAGTTTTACTCATTTTGAACTGAGAAAATACAGAAGGAAAAAAATTACTATAACTTTGTTCTTTTTCTTGCCAGCATAATCAACTATTACTGCTAGAGCAAGCAGACCTTAAGCCTTTGCTACGTGACACAAGGCAGTTATTTGCTGCTCATGTAGAGACATCCATGTTAGTTCGGTGTCCTCTGACATCTATAGCCATGGGAAGGTCAGTGTAGGAGGAGAAAAGAGAAATGGAGCAGGTATCAAGGAACTGCCTGCTTTGACCTTGAAGTAATTCCTGGTCTTTCATCTGACATTCAACTGGCAATTGGCTAGGCAGACATACATCACTGACCCATCTGCAGTGGAGTCAGGAGACTGAGGGAGTACCTGACGAGAGTGAGCACTGACTCTGCAAGACAAGTTTATATTTCTAAATATTTCTAAGCACTGAGGATTGAACTCAGGACTTAATAACATGCTAGGCAAGTGATTTGTAAAGCTATACCCCCAAGCTCAGTGTAATCAATTAATTAATTCTCTCTCTCTCTCTCTCTATCTATCTATCATCTATCTATCTATCGTCTGTCTATCCATCAGTTTATCTACTTACTTATTTGTTGTTGGTGCAGGGAACCTGTGTAACCCATGCTGGCCTTCACCTCATGATCTTCCTGCTCTGTTCTCTTGAGTGCTGGTATTGCAGACAGCTACCACTGAACCAGTGGTATTCTATTTATTAAATGGAATAATGATTAGATATACTTGAAAACTAGCAATAAACATGCACTTTCTTTAGTCTACCAACCTTGTGCACAGGAGCTCACAGAACGCTTGTAAAAACTCTGTGAAATACCAGGGTTTTGTAGATAAGAATGATTCCTAATGTCCATCATTAATCAAATAATGCTGTTATTTTAGCTAGCTTAGAATAAGAAACATGAGGCTTAACACTACAGCCACTAATTTCCACAGATCCTTGTATTTACTGCTTTTAAAGATCCCCAAAGAGCATTAATAGCAATATTTTCTTCCAGGATTAGTAACTAATAATCTGATGATATTTTTGTATAGGATTCCAAAATTATTCTTTATTACGCACCTTTAGTCTCCATTGCACAATAAATCTGCCTCTTTCTTTTGAAAATTTCTGAGTTTCTATAGTGATTTTGGCTGATTGAACATAATTGGACTTTAGTTAAAGAGCTGTCCCTGAATGGTTATGTATACGGTGACAGATTGAGCTGAAAAGTTCACATATGGCTAGCTATATGCTGTATATATCATACCTACTTTTGAGTGTTCATAGTAAGTACATGAAGATTAGGCCTTTATTGTACCACAACAGTCAGTTAAAACTGGTTAAGAAAATTGGGTGCTCAGCATCAAGGAGATAGACAAAGAAACACTGTTCGAATGTCTTCAATCTATAGAGCACAGTGAGTTCCATCAAAGCACAGAGCTCCTTGTGGCAGACTTTCTACTGTGTGACGCTATATAGTGATGACTGCTCTTACCCCTTAATGTAGTTTCCAACATGTTTGAGAAAAAGAAATATTAGCTTCTACCTTGCTAGGAACGGAATCAACTTAATTTTTAAAAATAGAGCCAATATTCAGGTACTTGTTAAATCAATTTTGGCAATAACTGATTTATTTGAAATAATATTGTACAATAAGAAGCTTCAGGATCATCTCATATTATCAGTGCGCATACATTTTGAATGTAGTTTCCAACATGTTTGAGAAAAAGAAATATTAGCTTCTACCTTGCTAGGAACGGAATCAACTTAATTTTTAAAAATAGAGCCAATATTCAGGTACTTGTTAAATCAATTTTGGCAATAACTGATTTATTTGAAATAATATTGTACAATAAGAAGCTTCAGGATCATCTCATATTATCAGTGCGCATACATTTTGAATATTCTGAAATTACATAAAATAATTAATACTAGATTAAGCGTTTATAAGACTGTAATCCTCTGTACTGGTTTCCATTTTTTTTTGTATAAAATTAGAGAGTAGATATCCATACAGGAGGAGATGTGTGTTGGTTAATTACAGGAGATTTATATAGAAGTATCTCCAACATAAAGGATCCAGATTTTCTCAGCAGCTGTAAGGAAACACAATAGAGTCATTGTTTCGGATGAATACACATGGGGCGGAGGAAAGAAATGGTTCTATCGTGTGTTCTCTGGTGGCCCGCTTAGGACACTGAAGTTCTGTATCTCTGATGGATTATTTTCAAAATGCCTTTCTGGGCCCAAGCACACTGTTTTGTTTCTGGTAGAACTATTTTGTCGTTCCTTGAGTTGGACTGGCTCAGGTTCATTTAATCACTTCTATTGTAGCAACGAGGATAAAATTAAATCCCAAGGTTCACACAAGCATCTGCAGGAGAAACAAAAATTGAAATGCTTGGTGCATGAACATCTTGTTTGAGTCATAGTCTGTAGAAATACCTATGTCATTTATCCAAAGTTATTTTAGATTCTTCGGTACCATTTCTCCTTAGGAATATGTTGGTTTCCCAGTACACTTTTTTTTTTTCTAGAGGGAAGCATGAACTAATTTCTTGCTAGTTCTTATATGATCTTACTTTCATTTATATGAATTGCATTCTACGAATCCGATAGGTTTCTTTGTTTTGCTTACAGGAATTCATGAGGAAGGAAAAGGAGTGATTGCTAAGCTGAATTTCAGTAATGGAATAATCAGAGACTTTCCTGGAGTTCAATTTTTTCTTATTTATGATTTATAGTTGCTTCTTAAACCGCCTGCATGATACATGAAGGAGGACAAGTGAGGAAACCTTGAAAATAAAGCAAATATTTATCTGACCGCATAAGTTCCGCTCAGCTGACAGCAGTGTCTTAGCTTTTCCCTACTAGAGAATATTTTTCAGACCAACTCCCTCATTTTTCTTCACTTCCTTGCTTCATTTTTATCCCCTTTTAGCAAATTACTGGGAAAGAGCCAAAGTTTCATTTATTCTGCTCAAAGAAACTGCACTCAGTGCAACTTTTTCGTGTCCTAACCTGAAAGGTATGAGAGTGTGGTAACTACAGCTAGCTGTTCCCTTTCCTAAGGCGCAGGGGAGATCAGAACCAGCAACTGGGCCACACGCACAGTAGAAATCTTCTTTTCTACAAGACTTGAAGACAGAAAGCACTGCAAACATCTGGAATTCACATTAACGTTTTCAAGAGCTTGTGTGTGTGTGTGTGTGTGTGTGTGTGTGTGTGTCTGTGTGCGCGTGTGTGTCTATCCGTCTGTCTGTCTGTCTGTGTCTGTGTGAGCCTTTTATTCCTTAAATGCTTCCATGGAGATACTAATATTACAGCCAAATCATAAATTGATTGCTGGATGAAGTTGAACAAATGTAAACACTAAATAACAGCTGTAACCCACTGCTTTGGTATTATTGGACTAGCCATTGTTAACTGTCTTTGATGTGAGCCAGACTGAGCAAATCTGTGGGCGTGATAAGTCAAATCTCTCAGAGAGCCCAGGGGTGGTTATAAACCTGGCAGTGGTTGGCTCCAGAGTAGAAGGGCTGACTTTAGACTGTGGCTCTGCATTCCACAGCTGTGGGTCTCAAATGAGTTACTCACTCTTTCTGGGACTCAATTTCCACCTCTGCAAAACAGGGGGTATTAGCGGTACTTGGCCTCTTTCTGTTGCTGGGATTTAATATGCTAAACCATTCAGTCATAAAACACACCAGACAGTTTCAACTCAGCAAAACTGACTTTGTTACACCAATTCTCACTAAAGACTTTATGGCTGGCTGACCTCCCATCTGAGAACATTAGGTAGGTGGGTAATGATCTGGGCAGAAACCACGTCTTGGAAAGGATGAATCCACAGTCATTGCAGGTATGTTTTTCACATGCGTTTGGGTGATGCTAGAATACTAAACAATTTCCTTAGTGATTAAAGGAAAGTTTTCTACTGACTCACTGAAACAAACTAATGCCCCTATGATCTAAAGAAGGAAATAAAACCAACATGCATTAGAAATATTGACCAATCTTTACTTTCTAGTGGGAAGAAAATATTGCCTGATTGAAAACAGAGGCACAGCTAGTGTCAGGATCAGGTCTGGGTGAAGCAGTGTGCTCTGAGAGACTTGGGACAGGATCACCGGTCACACTCCCCTCGCCCAGGGTAACAGCAGAGATTCCAGCGTAGAACAGTTATATTTTTGTTGTTGCCGCTGTTTTAGTTTTTCGGTCTGTGAGTGGTATGTTTATTTGGGGGCTACACGTGTGTGGAGGTCACTTTGGGTGTCTATTTTTATTCTTCTCCACCTTACTTTCTAAAACAAGCTTTCTCACTGAATCTGGAGCTCTCCTTTCATTTAAACTGACCAGTGAGCCCCTGGGCTCTGTATGTCTCCACCCTACCCTGTCCCAGCACTGGGGTTAAAAGCATGTATTACTGAAACCAGCTTTGTGCATGGTTCTGGGGATCTGAACTCAGGTCCCCGTGCTTGAGCAGCAAGCACTATCTACTGAGCCATCTCTCCAGCCCTTGTGGGGATTTTCTTTGTTTGTTTTGTTTTTGTTTAAAGAGTCAGTGCTCACTAACCATTACTTAACATCTGCTTTTTGACCAGTGAATGAACATTTAATATATGCCAGTTTTTATGGAAGCTTGATGTGAGTAGATATTTTAATAATAGCAGCAGCTGCAGAGACAGTCCAAGAGGATATTTCTATCCCCAAACACATGTGAATGCGATTAGCTACTTTCCTCACTTGTAATCCAGTTTAAATCATTCTGTCATTTTCTGATGGCAGACATCATAACTACATTTCTCCATGTGATAGGCAATGTTTAATGATTATAGGGAAACAGGTCTTCTACAGCAAACCCATCAAGTGGGTCTGAACATGCAAGATACTACCTGGAAAGCATCCCAGAAAAGATGAACACGGCGGTGCTGATCCACTGATCGCAGAACCAAGATAAAATACACAACGAAAACTGATAAATATAGGAACAAAGCTACTTAAATAATAAGAAAGTCGATATAAGCTACTAAAATTGATGGTGACGGAGAGGGGGAAACAGGAGTAAAGAGCTCTTCTACATATTAACTTTCTTACTTGTCACATGGTGTCAAAGGAGCCATGAAAGTAAGTAACTAAACTGCACAGTTTTGATAAATCACGTTCTTTCATTAAGCCACAAGGAAAGGAATACCATTCTTCCTTTTAGTACAGAAGAAAATAGCCCTTGAAAATTCCCCAAAGCAGCACACACAGTCACAGGTGCCACCACAGAGTCCCTCTCTACTTCCTGTCCAGACTCACACTCTTCATAGCTTTCAGGCTGTGGGGATGCTCAATATTTGTTCAGGCAGTTCAATTTGAGTTTAATAACATGAGGAAGTATTTTTAGATTTTAACTAGTTCTTTAACAAATTTTACAAAGTGGTTGACCTCCTGATTACTCTGAATATTTCTGGAAGTAGATGTAAAGGGATTTTTATAAACATGAAATTGGGTTAAAACCTCACAGTAACTCCACCTTTGAAGTTTTTGTGGTGCTGACAATGGAGCCCAGGCTCCACACATACTGGCAAATGTTTGACCGCTCAGGCATAGTACCAGTCTCACCTGAAACAAAATGACACCAAAATAATGTTGAGATTATTCTAGGTAGATGCATGAAATCTTAACTATTATTACTAAACATTAATTAAGTTAGATA
>NW_008360305.1:942120-942504 GCF_000622305.1 Nannospalax galili | reverse complement strand
TGGAAGTTGAAGCCCTAATTATAATCATAGATAAAAGACTAATTTCTGTACTATTCAAAGAATGTTTGCAAATCACTAATAAAAGGCCCAACAGTTCAATAGGAAAATGGGAAAAGATAATGTATGTACTATTCTTAGAAAATGATATCTAAATGGTCTTCAATATTTGAATAATTATGCAAACTCAGAATGAAAGAAATTCAAGTTATAACTGTGCTGGGATACCGTTCATTAGACTGGTAAACATCCAGAGGGTGGGTAGAAAATGATATCTAAATGGTCTTCAATATTTGAATAATTATGCAAACTCACAATGAAAGAAATTCAAGTTATAACTGTGCTGGGATACCGTTCATTAGACAGGTAAACATCCAGAGGGTGGGC
>NW_008360305.1:893669-941889 GCF_000622305.1 Nannospalax galili | reverse complement strand
TATATATGGGCTATTTTTTGTGACATCATTTGTAAATAGCAAAAACTTCAAAGCACTAAGGTGCTGAGTCAACAGGAGCGCGGTGCCTTGCAGAAACGCAGGGAAGAAGAACAACAGGGAGCTGCTTTGTTCTTATGAAGAGTCCTGCCCGCCTGAGATGCAGGGTTTCAAATTACTTGAAAGGCCACATACATTTCTCAGACTGAGAGGCTGAAAAACATACACTCAAGGTGTCTAGTGAGTCTTCCATCACAGACAGTACCACTTCCCCAGGGCCTTAGTAGAAGGGGAGATGGGTCTGTTTCTGGCCTCTTTGCCCTCAGAAGTTAACCACCTCCAAAAGGCCCTTCTCCTAACACTGAATCTTAGACATGCAAATTCTGGAGGGACCTAGATATTTAAATATAACATACAGTAGGTTTAAATAAACAAATGAGCAGAAGAGTGCATGCTGGCACATGAAGTCCTCACTCTGTGTTCTGTTGCTATAACAAAATATCTGAGACTGTCAAAAAGACCAAAAAAAAAGAAAGAAAAATTTATTTTGATTCATAGTCCTGAAGGCAAGAAATTTCAAGGTTAGAAGGCTACATCTGGAGATAACCTCCTGTATCTTTAGCTTAGACTAAGGGTGGGTGTGGTGGTTTGAATCAGAAATGTCCCCTCACAGACTCATGTATTTAAACACTTGGTCCTCAGTTACTGGTGCTGTTTGGGGAGGTCATGAATCCTTTGGGAGGTAGATCTTGCCAGAGGAAGTATATCACCACCGGGGGATGGGTTTGGGGGTTTACCACCTTACACTACTTCCTGTTTTCTTTCTGCTTCCTCTGTGTGAATGAAATGTGATCCCCGTTTCTGGCTCTGGCTGCCATACATCATTACAGACTCTGTACCTCTGGAACCATAAGCTAAAATTAACCCTTTTCATTAGGTTGCTTTTGGCCATGATATTTTAACACAGCAATAGAGAAGTCACTAATACAGTGAAAATGGAAAAGAAAAAAGGTAAAATGCATCTTAATTGAGCATTAATCCACTCAGCAAGGCTCTGCCTCATAAATCAACACAGCCTTCCAACAGGCCTCACCTTCCAACCCTACCAAAATCCTGACCAGATGTCAACCTGCATTTTAAAGAGGACAAACCAAGGTCATTGAGGTATTTACTACAATTAAAACTAGTTATATTTAAATTCTATAAAAGCAGATTTTTCATCTGTGTTGTTCTTGAACTCAATGGAAATGGATTCTAGGAATGCCTTGAATTAATAGGCAGAAGGGAGGAAATGAGATGGGGTCTGACAATAGAGAAAATTAATAAGTTTCTTAAAGGAACATAGACATATTTTCATAAGTTGGAGTTAGAGACAAAGGCAATAAGGTAAGGGACTCATGCACTCTCTTGGATGTAAATTTTTTAATCCAAAAATTTCTTTATTAAAAATAATGGCATCAGGCAACTAAAGAGATAGCCCAATGGTATGATTGTTCTTGCAGAAGATCTGAATTCAGTTCCCAGCACCCACATGGCAGCTCATAACAGTCTGTAACTTCAGTTCCAGGAGATTTGACACTCTCACCTAACCTTTGTGAGCAGTGCATAACACAGGTGCACTTAAATGCATGCAGGCAAAACCCTCATATACATGAAATGAAAATTATAAAGAGAAAATAAAATAATGGCATCATTTTAAATATTGGATTTAAACTATTTATTGACAAGAACCATATAAAAGTAATTCTTATCCAATTCAGGCTGCTCCCCCTGTTCTTGGTTGCCTACCAGAATGCAAGTTCTTATTGCTGAAGACAGCACACGCTTTGGTCACTGAACTTGTAGAACTCCAGCTTGCACTGACTTGGACGCTTCGTCCATGGTAGCTGGCTTTCGTAGTACTGGAAGATGCTATGCAGGCTGCTAGGAGAGAAAAGTCACCAATAGTCTTATCCAGCTGTGAACCCTGTGAACTGCTGACTGGCTTGACAAGATATGCCCATGGATATAATAGTAGTATGAACATCATGGGGATAACTGACTGTTTTCTGATTCAGTGTAAGGTTCAATGTAAATTCTGTGGTCTTATGGATGCTGTTTGAAACACTGCATCTTGAATATCATTGCATGTAAGTATAAAACACAGTTTCTTATTTTCCACCTGCAGTGTGTTTCTACATGCTATTTCACTCCTGTTATCAACAGCTTAGTGTTTTTAATTTTTTGCTATTACAAATGATATTATAAGATGGAGACTCATAGCTGGCATTGTAAATCTATCCAAGAATCTGTGGATGGGGAGCTCTTGGGCCTTAGACATAAACCTACTACTATTATTTTGCTAAATGGACTTCGTATAAATCTGTCTTCTAAATACCTCTCTATATTTATAGATTAGTATAGCAAACAGTCCTTGTTCAGCAGATGATGGTTAATACATAGATTCACAATTGGTCAAGGAGCACACAAGTGTCTATGGAGTGCTCAGTCATAAATGAATGTCAATATTATATGCTGACCCTCCAAAGCTCATAGAACATCATGGGAGGGAATGCAGAAAGATTTTAAGAGACAGAGGTCTGGGAGGACAGCAGTAAAACAGTGTCTTCTGGGATTCACAAGACCATCGCCCACATAAATGTATGGTAGCTGTGGTTATCCACTCAAAATCAAGCCAGTTAACCTTCTAGTACAGAGCACAAGCTGGGGGGCTGCTTAAGAACCCCCAGCCCTAACTGAGGAGCTACTGATAGTTGATTCCTGCTAGGGGAGGAGGAGTCAGTTTTCCTTAGTGGTGTGGTCCCTGGTAGACTGACTATGATCAGTTGGATAGTTACAAACTCATGAGGACATAAGCAGCACTAATTGGACATGAAGTTTGGAAGACAGGGAGGACCTGACAGAGGGAAGCGATGGGTGAATATGATCAGAATACACTGTATACAAGTATGAGATTCTCAAGGAAGAAATAAAATTGTTATATTGGGGCTGGAGAAATGGCTCAGCCTTTAGATCTCTTGCTGCTCTTGCAGAGGAAGGAGATTTAGTTTCTAGCACCCATGTCTCCAGCTCCATGGGATCAGACACATCTGACTTCTGCAGGCACCTGCCTGCATGTATGTGCACAAGCACACAGACACATAAATAAAACTGAAATAATTTTTTAAAGTAATTGTCATCTACGAGGCGACTCCTTGGTTGGTGGCAATAATTACACTTTGTCTATTTCTGTAATGGAAGATGGAAGAGGACTGTTTAATAGATTCCTGGCAGCTGACAGCACAGTTTTCTACACCCTGTTGCCTCTGCTCCTTTGAAATTCTACCAATACCCATAGGGAGTTTTGGATGGGATTGAAGAACGAGGGAGGGACAGAGATACTCTGTCAGCCTAGACCTAGCAAACATGAAAAACAGTTATGTGGAAAACAGAGACAGGGAAAATTTGTGAAATGTTTCTATTTCAAACTCTAATTATGCAGAGATTTATTTTGCCTCCATCCCAACATACGTTCTCCTCTGCTGGTTCATCTGTAACTCTCGGGAAAGTTTATCTTGCCTGCTGCCTCTCACCATTGAAATCACACCCAGCCCAAGCCATGGCCACCCACACCCAAATGTCTTCTCTGTTCCCACCGTTTGGTGGATGTGTAATGGCTTTCTATTTCTATCCTGTGGAAACCTTTCTGCTTTCTCACCTTCTTGTTCCGTATTGAGATATTGCATCGTGTACCTCTCACCCAGGGTTCACCACCATCTCTCTGAGACCACTTGCAGGCCACTTTTGCAGAATAACTAAGTAAAACTACAGTGTCCAGTTTTATAATAATAAGTAGGAATCCTAGAATCGAGTTCAATGACTGTGAATTGAGCAGAATCGGTAAATATTATTTAAAGGAATGAAGTATAACATTTTCAGAAAAACAGATTCTGGGTGAGGTCAGCTTTGTTAGTAAAGTGGATCAACGTAGAACCAGACTTTTTCAAAACAGGAAAAAGTTTCATTCTGTATGACTAGTCCAGTATTTTATTGGAAAGATTTCTTTTATAGATAGAAGTTGGTCTAAATACACTGTTTTCCCCAAATCATAAGTCCATAATCAGTGCACTCATTATCAGCTTATCACTGATGTCATCTGCATTGCTCATAGAATTGACTTAATGGAACATGATTCACTTTTCATGTAAGATATTAGCTGTATATCAAAATAACTTGCCTTATTAAAAGAAAGCAACCTGTTTATGTATTCAACTAAGCTTTGCTGTAGGAAGTTTATTGAAACAGATGAGACAAAGAGACGGGGCTGCAGGGTCTTCCAGCACAGCAAGCCATCAAGACATGGAAAAGAAGGGTCACTGTCTCCAGACAGGCTCCAGAGAGGAACAGGAAGATGGACTCCCTCGGAACAAGCAACCCAGGAAGATGACAGGTTTTTGCTTTAGGAGAAGACTGTGCCAAAGGAAAGAAACATGGCTCTTGAGAAAAATAAAAGCTCTGTGGCTCTTATGAAATTTTCAGCAGAAAAATATTAACTAACCCCATTCTAGTTGAGGCAAGATCAAAGTAAAGCTGCTGGTTGCCAAGCAGAAAGAAATGACGACTTCCTACTTTTCTCCCTTGTCTATTTCATAGTGTTCTGTCATGTGGCTTAATTCTACAAAACCATTTTGTCTTCTCTGCATCACTGATTTTTTTTTCCAGGAACATTTACAGATGTCTGTTATGGAGCAGACACCAAGCAAGGTGCTGTGTCTGCAGATGACTAGGACATGGTCTCTTCCCATCTTGGTAGGAATTCCTTCATTCATCCACCAGGCATGGGAATTTGACCTGTTCTTACGGTTCGGGAATTATTATTCCCACAAGTCTTTTCTCTTTGTTTTTTTGCCTGAAAATTCTGGCTCTTGTTAATCTCTTCTTATACTCATACATTTCAATTCAAATTCAATGATTTTCCATGTTATTTGTGGTTGTTTTGTGCTAGAATTTGTTCTGTGTAGGTGCTAAGTAGTCTCTTGAAGACAGGGATCATTTCTGTATTTATTCTTACTCTTAGCACTCAGAAAGTAGTAAAGACCCAGAACATGTTTATTAGTTAACTAGTTGTCTTTTCCTGTACACAGAGTGGTGAGGCATAGAAAACACTTATCACACACCTGTCATGTGCCAGGAACCATGCCATCACTGCACTGCCTATATTCTAATTAAAAATCACACACAAAGGGAGGGAAGTGATTTCATTCCTGTTTTCAGAAGCAGCAGAACGTTTTAGAAGTTAATTCATCGTGCCAGGGTGTTACGATTTCTCATCATCATACCCAACCTGTGAACTTAGGGCAGTTTTAACTCAAAGCTCATGAACCTAGCAAGTTGAGCAAATAGTCAGACAATTCATGTGGAAATATGGAGTGATTAAAGGGCAAAGATTGGAAGAAAACTGAGATATCCATTCTGATTCTATCATGTGCCTTCCATAAGAACTAAGTGAGGATAAACTAAATTCTAATTACAGTACCCTTTCCTGTAAAATGTGACTGTATTATTATATTTCATAGACAGTCATGAAAATTAAAGGATATTGAATATCTATATGTCTAATGCAAAAAAGTGTCCAGTATATAACACATTTTTTGTGTCAGCTACTGTGACTAATTCCACCATGACCACTGCCATACTCCAGAAAAATGTTAATATATCTATAACATGTAGACTTCAGTTTCTTTCTTTCTGAGTTCTAATAACATCTCATTCACCCTTATTTTCCACCTATGGGGAGCAATAACTCTTCTGTTAAGAATTCTAAGACCCTTGGAACAGAGTATGTTGCTAAGAGGCCCAAGAACATTTTGACTTTTAGCCAAGAAACTGGCTACTTTTCTTTGGGGTCTTTTTACCCTAACTGCCTAGCCAATTCCTACCTCCTATTCTTACCACACCATCCTCTGAAGGGGTACCCCAATTGCCTCACCCTGGGTTCCTGTTCAGCATGGAAGAAGCCAGAGCAGTCTGTATCTCGATTCCCTATTGGCAATTTGGGTAACCCCTTCAGAGGATGGTGTGACTCTTGTCTGTAGGGAGAAAAGACAGTCCTTGACTGGTGCCTAGATGTGAAGGAAAAGTAAAGGTATTATAAGTTAGACAGGGAACCAGAAAAAAGTCAGAACAGGGCAATTTTCAAATGTTTATATCAGAGTCCATTGGGATTTCTTGACGAGAGCTTCCAAAAGCATCCCTCTATTGGATTCCTCCTCATTTTTCTTTTGTCTTCCAAGACAAAAGAAGAAGAGTGATGGACTCAGGATTTGTTTTCAGGCACTTTGATAGCTGTTGGAGTGACTAGAATCAGTGTCAGTTCCCTCTCAAAGGGGAGAAAACAAATGTAGCCATCATTTTAGAACAATAGCTGGTTGTCTCCCTTAGCTACAGGTGGGCACTACAGTATTGCAGACCAAGATTTGAAGTCTTACATCTGAGCAGTACTTTCTGCTTAGAAACAAAATCATAAATAAGAAATAATTATCTGAATAACATTTTATATGGACTTAAGCCTTTGGGAAGTGTAATCCCTTGAACTCGTACAGAAATATACTGATGACTTTAAGCTTTGACTATACTTTCCTTTTGGGTGTTTAAGACCATACAGTTGGCCCATATAAACCAATTTATTTTTACACTTAAGGCCATTTGAGGATCTGTTCCTCAGGGGTCACATGCCTTGGGAGGAGCCCCTGGCTCCTCTTTTTTCTTTTTACCAGTTCCATCTATGTGAAGATAAGTCAATGGTCATGCACGACTGTGGCTGGCTTAAAGTATTTGGGAGCTCTTATCTAATCCCTAAAAGATTTTAGTGTTACCTCTTCAGAGGAGGGAATGTTAGAGTAGCAAAAAGCCACAGAAAGAAAGAAGGAAGGAGAAAGAAAGAAAGAAAGAAAGAAAGAAAGAAAGAAAGAAAGAAAGAAAGAAAGAAAGAAAGAAAGAAAGTGAGTACAGGAAGTTGTCAGAAAAAAAGAAGTGATGATGTAGGAGGAGTTGGAAGGGAAGAGTGGGTGTAGATTTGATCAGAACACCTTATATGTATTTATGAAATTTTCAATAAAGTTTTTTTAAAAGCTACAGGGAGACCTTGTCTCAAAAAAGACCAAAAAAAAAAAAAAAAAAAAAAAAAAAAAAAAGACCAAAAAAGAAAAAAAAAAAAAAGGAAATGTACGTACTTTAGGTCTTTTCCCCTTAATTATCGAGCTGAGTCTTATATGTTATCGAGTCAGCCACAGACATGTGAATGTTACTGAATGTGTGTTTACATGCATAAAACATTTTGTAAGAATTGTATTATAATTAACTTTTTAAAACTAAACTTATTCTGCTACCAATTGTGATAACAATCCACAACCGTTTTCTAGATTTGGGAGACTATAAGACTTTCAGCCTCAGTAGTGTGTGGGCTCATGTTCCTGTGTGGGAATTTACTAGTCACATCAGTTGCACCATACTTTGCGTTATCTTTTCTACTCCAATAAAGACTGTCAACTGAACAAAATGAATACTGTCAAGAAAAGAATCATTGAGAGTTTTAGATCTCTCAGATGCTGAAAAAGAATCTTGCTTCTCAATAACAGTTTAATGCTTTATGTACCACTGAGCTCAACCATCTTTTTAGGGGGCATTAAAATTGTGACCAGAGACAAATATTTACTTATTTTCCCTCTTTTTAGGATAAAAATAATACTTTATTACTTTGAAAAAAACGTTCCAAGACCCAAGATATCCCTTCATGTTTTCCCATATCCTGTGCCCACCACGATTCATTTTCATTGGGAATTAACTGTCACAAAGTTTTCCTAATTTGAGTGTACTCTCTACTTTTGCTAGAACGGTCTTAGTATGGGTATTGGTTGCTTTATTAAGATTTTACCCTGATTTATTTCCTCATCAAACAAATGTTTGCAGAATTATTAGCACGGTAACGTTCGATGCTTTCAGGTGTCATGGAGTTTATTGTGAGACAGACATAAATAACAATGAAAATATAGTGGAAGAGACACTAACATTTAGAAACTGAAAGTATTTAGAGCTACACACCAAAAACTCCCCAAAAACTTCTGGGAGACACATTACAATATGAGGCTTCTGTAGTGGGGAACATCATTGAGCATATGGATACGAAAATTCAGAAATGTAGTATTTAACAAGATGACTGTACCCAGGAGCGATGATAAAAGGTAGCAGGAAGTGAGCAGAATTCCTTCAACTACACATATTTTATCCAAATAATTAGTTATAGAAGCCTGTGGTGAGAGGTGTCTGTTAAATCATGTCCTGACCTGATTTGAATATAGTGTTTCATTTAAGTAAATTTGGTCTTGTTGGAGTCAACTTTAGTTCTTAATTGATGGAAAGACTGGGTAACAACATACAGTTGCCAAGTATATTCTAATTACTTTGCTTTCAGATTTATTTTTATTTTGCATTTCACAAACAATACTATTTTCATTTCTTGGTTTGGTATTTTAGTTGCATAAACTAAATTTAGACAGCCAGTGCCTTTTCTGAGTGGGGAATAAGGTCTAATATGAAAGTCGTTAGAAGCCAAGGACCGATGGATGACCATGTAAATAAACCCCAGCTTCTCTGTCACATACAATGGCGAATCTCAGTTTTCACTGGCCCTGTATTATTTTAATAGGTGAAAGAGAGTTAGCTTTGCAGCAGCTCTAGAGGGATTATACTGACCTGTAGGGGTGACAGTCTATTGCGCCTGTTCAAAATTGTGTCGTTCCATATACACAATGAAGCCCAATCCAGAGAAAGCCCTGTTCCTTTCTGTGGGCCTCAGTGAGGATGTCCTCATTCTGAGTCTTACTTCATCTGCTTTGCATCAGAGCTGGCCCTGCCCTTAGGGTTCAGGAATTCCTATTTCCATGAGACTTTTTTCTTTGTTTTTGGTCTGTTTGGTCTGGCTGTTACTCATCTTTTCTTATAACATATATTTTCTTTAATATCCAGTGATTTTTCTCATGTTATTTGTAGTTGTTTCGTGTTCCTTATTCTGTGTAGGTGCTAAGAAGTTTCTTAAAGACAAGGACCATTTTTGTGTTTATTTTATCCTTAATACTCAGAAGGAAGTAGATATTCAGCAAATATTTATTAGTTAACTAATTATCTTTTTGTGTAGATGGAGTGGTGAGGAATATAGGATAAACATTATTTCATACCTGCTATGTAATAGTACAATGCTATTACTGCGTTTTGTATCTTCTAATTAATACAAACAGAAGAGGGGAAGTATCCTGATTTCTGTTATCAAAAGAAGCAGCAGAACTTTTCAGAGGTTAAGCAATTGGGCCAGGGTGTCATGATTTGTTACCATCACATCTGATCTGTCGAGGTAGGACAGTTTGAACTCAAGGCTCAGCTGCCCCCAAATCTGCCATGGGGCCTCTTTGTCACACATGCTCCTAGGATGGGTGCTGTGATACATCACTCAGATTCTTCTCCAGGACCAGGACACTCATTCTTCAGGGAGTTGGGACTGCTGGTGATAGGTCTTGTACATCTCTGGAAATTTCCCTCAGCTGAAGAAAGCATCCTTACCTAAGTAGATATCCCCTCCCAGAACAGTCCACTTTCATAGACTGGTGCAGACTGGAGTATGAATGGCCAGCCTCCTGCTTCACTTTGTGAGTACTCTAAGCAGAATCCCAGCTCCACTGATCAGCATTGCCAAGTCCAGGATGATGTCACAACTCAATTCTTCCTGCTACGCATCACATTTTCTTCACTTTGACCCCTGCTTCATCTTTGTTCATACCATGATCTCCCCTCCATGAATTGCTTCAGATATTGCCTCTGGAAGAATTGACTTGCAACCTGGGTTATGTTGCTTGCTCAATAGTTTTCAGAAAACTGTGACAAGATCCCGTGTTTCATTTATAAAGTTTACTATCATTCTTTTAAAGAAATTTCTGATAGCTACCATTTGTAGTAAAGCTTACAGGAGGATGTTATGACCACTGTCTTTTTCTCCCTCGTTATTTTCAATTCCAAGAAAATAAATCCTTGCCCTGAATAGCATAGAACAGACTTTTGTTGTTGTGAATGAAGTAATGCCTTTAAATTGACATAAATTGTATGACTATTATCTACTTGCTAGTATCAAAGTGGAGCAGAACTCATTTCAACTCTATTAAATGTGATTTACTGAAAAAATAATCTCAAAATAGTGTAATACTTTACATTTGTGTGTGAGTGTGTCTCTTTGTCTGTCTGTCTGCCTGACTGTCTGTATGTGAAACGTACACGCATGCATGCATGTGGAAGCAAGCCAAAGGTCAACATCTGATACTTCCTCACTTGCTCACCAACCTTACTTTTGAGGACAGTGTCTCTTACTGAACTCAGAGCTCAAAGGTATTGATAGACTGGCTACCAGTGAACGCCAAAGATCTACCTACCCCCATCCCCAAAATACTGAGATTACAGATGCACTCTGGCATACCCAACTTTTATGTAGGTGCTGGGCATCTGCACTGAGCCACTGAGTTTGGCAAGTACTTTCCTGACTAAGCAACTCATCAGACCCATGAAATTGTGGAATACTTTGATATACACATTCTATTTTTACATAACCAAAATCTGTAAGACAGATGATGGCACATTGAATAAAGAGAAATCAAGACTCAGAGGGAAGTGATGTGTTTGCTCTTGGGAGCAGTTGCAACTGTACCCTGGACCTCCTCATTCCTGGCTCTGTGCTCTGCTGTGAAGACTGACTGCATTGCAACCAAGACAACATTTGTGAACATGTTTTCTCAGGAAATGGAAGTATGCTCCCAGCCCAAATCATTTGAGACTCCCAGAACATGCAAGGGCAGTGACTTGGACTAACTGCGGTTATAATGCTGACTTACACGTCAGAATTCTCAAATTCTCATCATGCCTGAATAAAACCAAAGTCTTGAGTTTTGAAGTGTATTTGGGCTCTTAAGTTTTAACTCTTGCTTTACATGTTCAAATAATGAACCCAATTTCTAAGCCATTGCTTGTGAATTTAATGTTTCTCTGGTTTCAACTGGATCACGCCTTTTCAATGTCAGAGTATGACGAGGTGGAGACTCAGCCTATTAGAAAACTCTCCTTGAACATAGATCCTACCCTGCATGCACACAGTTACTGTTTAAACAGTCCAACCTGGAATGATACTGAAAATAGAGAAATCAAGTTCTGCTTCCCAGTCACTATATAGACTGCCTCCTACTAATATAAGTTAACTGGTGATTGCAAAGGTGCCCAAATTTAAAACAGAAAGGTATAATGAGAACTCACTTTCTAAAGCCCTTAGGAAACAACTCTTTGCCCAGGCAGATTTATCTTGGGAAGATGTGGGAAAAGAAAAGAGCCTGATATCATTTGGAAGTCATAAACAACCCTCCGCCTGTAGGAATTCAAATTTTGGACAAACAACTGAATGGTATTGAAGATGGGCGCCTAAGAGGGCAAGAGAGCCCAAGGAAAGTAAAACATTTCGGTAATTCTTAACTTTACGTTCTCCATGCGGTCACACACACGTGAATAAAGCAATTTTTCTCTCACTGCTCTTCTTCACTCTTAACCTGGGAGCTTCTGACATTTCCTTGCTAGCAGCTTGACAAGCCCGAGCCTGGGGCTGTCGTTTTCAGCTGGTTCCGTTTCAGGGCTCTGTTTCCATCTTTTTTTCACACTGTCCAGGTCTTCTGGATGTGCGACAGTAAGAGCTCACAGCACTGCTGTCGTGCCCTGATCCTGAATCACTAGCGCAACACAACCACACTGAAATACATAGCAGTCCCATCCCACACAGCACCATT
The DNA here is from genome assembly GCF_000622305.1 of Nannospalax galili. Taxonomy (NCBI): domain Eukaryota; kingdom Metazoa; phylum Chordata; class Mammalia; order Rodentia; family Spalacidae; genus Nannospalax; species Nannospalax galili. The sequence continues at coordinate 930,049 of NW_008360305.1, read as the reverse complement.
GTTAGCTTCAGTATGGGTGATCGTGTGTCTCACGACACGGAGCAAAGGGAGCTATCTAGGCTAGCTTTTGCTCGTGACTTACAAAGCTCTAAAACTTCCAAAACATGTTCAGAAGCCAGGAAAGAGCCAACACCAGCCCTGGGAAGCAGACCAGGGTGACAAACATTAGTAGTGCCATTATCTCAAGATAATGCTAAGCTCATAAAATATTTGGTCATGGCCTAGGCTTTTATTTCCCATGGAAATATGGGTTTCAAATACCACAATCTATCACAGAATCTCAAGGGGACCACACATTTTATAATGTATTAAATTCATGTAAACTGCCACTATGAGGACAGGAAATCTCATTTAGGGGAAAATATTCCAACATAATAAGGAGGTTAAACTGAGGTGGTCACATTAGGGACACGCTGGCTTTCTGGCTGACTATTTTCTTAATCAAAGAGCATGTCAGTGGGAAGGCCACCAAAAATGATATGGGATTCAGGGCTGTCAGTTATTAGATGCACACCACAGGTAAATTAATATTTGGCGATGGGCTTCTGGTGCGTGGTACCTGACAGCTTACGCAATGTCACTCTGACACTACAAATGAGCAGAGATCAGATTCTTTGTCATTGTCAACTGAATATCACTATTCCCCTGTTGTTACTTGGCAGGTGAGAGTCTGCATTAACCCTTTCAGGGCACCAAGAGCCTCTTTGAAAAGCATTTTTCCCTAGGAATTTATCAGTTATTGGGGAGTAGGAAGAAAGAGTCAGTAGTTCAGGGTTTCTATGTTGTATAATCAATCCTAGCTCCAAGCTGGACTAGACCATGTGGGCTTCTTACCACACCTGGCTCCTCTCTAGCTACAGTGAGAGAGATTTCCTCAGATCATAACTCCTGTGATGCACAATGGGGACTACATCTCAGTTCTAGTCCATTAAGCACGATTTACTAAAAAAGGAATTTTTAAGTTGTGGAACACTTTGATAGACACACATTATTTTGACAAAACCAACTCTGAGAGAGATGAAGAGACCGCAGAGTGTGTTTTCCAAGATAGGACTCCCAATATCAAACCTCTGCCACCCAGGGCTGAGACCACTGGGGAAGAGGAGAAGGAAAGACTGTAAGAGCAGAGAGTGTGGAATGACCACGAGGAAATGGTTTTCCAAGCAGCTGGGAACTTGATCACCTGAACTTACAGGGATGGTGACAAGCATACACAAGACCCATGCAAACTCAAACCAGTTAAAAACCCAACATAGAAGTAAAGAAATGAGTAAGAAGTCCCAATCTTAAATAGAGATCTATTGGCAGCTGACCGCTGCTCAGTGAAAGTTGGTCTTCTTTAAGGGAGTGTCACTAGATAGGCTGACCTCATCCAGTGGATGAGGACACCTGACAACACAATGTGACTCTATAGGCCTTAACATGGATGACAGGATGCATGGAATCCAGCAAGGAGGAGGGGTATGGGGTGTCTAGATAATGGAAGGAATCTAAATATGATATATTGTATAAGATGCACAAAAATTCAATAAAAATAGCCAAAATTGCAAGGAGGAGGGGTATGGGGTGTCTAGATAATGGAAGGAATCTAAATATGACTATGATATATTGTATAAGATGCACAAAAATTCAATAAAAATAGCCAAAATCCCAACTCTATGAAAAAGATAGTGATACATTCGCAAAAGAGAAAAGCAGAAACTCAGAGTAAAGTGCCATGCTTTATGTCAGGGACAGTAGGGGTGTAACCTCGTCCTTCCCTACCCTCTGTTCCTCCACGGCACGATAGACTGCAGCCACTAACGCTGAGATTGCTCAAGATTAAGTTCTTCTGAGATTACATTCTTCTTCCAATGAATATATTTCCTTTATTACTACACCTTTTCCAAACTTAAAAAGTACAAATATTTCTACATTTATTTCACAGATAAGTTAGAGGTATTTGACGTGTTTAAATGCAGTTTTAAGTGCATCCTAGCTCTTTTTTCTCTTTTTCTCTCTATTTCTGCATGAATTGTTCATTTGATGCTGCTTCCGGCATGATTTCTTTCCAAAGGTGTGTACAGTCTTCATTATTTGTTTGCATCACGTTTGAAGTTTATTAACTTATAAATGTTATTGAGGCACACAGACTGTTTTTTATATCATCATTGCTCAGGTTAAATGCAAATGTGGTTGTTGGTTTTACAATCATTAGAAAACCAGAAGTGAAAAATTATCATTTTTTTAGTATAAATGAGGGACATGTCTGAGCACAGCTGTCAGGAGCCCACAGCACACACTGTCAGACTATACCACAAGGAGTCCTGAATACTCATGTTAAGGTCTAATTCACTGAATCCTATCAGTCATCAGCAGTGAAAGGACATTTTCTCATAAGGGCCTGTTTAGAAAATGAGCTCTTTCTGACTCAGAAGCTCTAGCTTAAACCACATCACCATCAAGGCCACTAATGATAAAATTTAATAGACACTTAAAAGCATTTTCTCAGATAAAAGACATCATAACTGTTTTAAAACAATTCAAGTGGATTCAAGCCTGGTGGTCTTTTCTTTCTTTCTTTTTTTTTTTTTAAGTGATAATCTCTGAAACATGAAAAAGTATTATACGGAGATAGCACAATCATGAACTCACAGTAAGATGGGGGATGTTTGAAAGGATGCACCAAGCTGGGAGCTTTACTGGTAAGAGAGAGGGAAAAAAGAGTTCAGATCTCCTTCAATTTAAATTTTCAGGTGTGTCATCACCTACTCCCTGTACCTAAGCTTCAAGTTCTGGAAGATTAAGCCAGGTTTAGGCATGTAGCTAGAACACTAAGGGAGTTTCCTGGGATGTTGCTATTCCTAGGGTCCCTGAGGAAGCATCTAACTGCAGCAGCAACAAAAACATTCCTAAGACAGTGTTGCTTGATTCTCAGCAGGTGGAACAGCGGGGGCTACCCTAGAAAGAGGTTTAAAGGCTGTTCTTTCACTTCGTAGATTTGAATAAACATTAGGTAATGTCTGTGTGGTTGAGAAACAAACAGCAGACTGAAAAACAGTCAATAAAAGAGCTACCCTGACATGAATTTATCCTTTACTGGTGAGCTTTCGGCTTCCTGTCTTCACAGACCTCCACTGTTAAGATAGTTATATCTTTATGATAATTTGCTTTTCCTCAGCAGTATTAAGTGGCATTTATTCTTTACCTATTTGACACCCATACCAGTCTAGTCCATATATGTGAAACTTCATCTGCCACAGTGTTTCCTTACTCTAATATATAAATATGTGTGTATTACCCATTTACATATATAACTGTTAAAATGTTATTTTCTCTGTGTATGAGTATATTGCCTGTATGTATATAAATGTACCCATATCAGAAGAGGACATTGGATCTCCTGAAACTGGAGTTAACGGATGGTTGTTAGCTGCCATGTAGGTGTTGGGAACTGAATCCCGGTCCTCTGCAAGGGTCAGCAGTGCTCTTAACACTGGCTGAGTCATTGCTCCAGCCTAAAATACATAATTTTTTTTAGAGCAACCCCTCTTATCTCAACCTCTAAAGTTTTTGATAGACTAAAGTTTTATGTTACCCTAAAAAAAAAAAAGAGCTACCCTTAAGTTGACCAAACTGAGTTGATATGATGGGCTGCAGTCAGGGAGTGTGCTTAAGTTACATGCCCAGCTGACTGAAACACACACACACACGTGCACACACACACACACACACACACACCAATTTTATAATTACTCATGTTTTACATGTTTGCTGAGGGATGTCCCCACATGACTGTCATAACACAGTCTCCATAGTCACATTCTGAAGAATCAGTTATGAGGGCACTGCATAGGATAAAAGATGCCTCTGCCTATACACAGTTGCATGGCAAATGGGGTAAATTACTTCAACTGATGCCCAAGTGAAGGAAATATCAGTCTATTGTTTTATTTTTTAAAAAAGACCCTATGCGTGCAAACTTAGTTTAACCCTAACATTTTGTAGGTGATTGAAAATACATTTAATGGTAATTTTCACTTTGGAAACCCAACTCTATCCACCATATACATCTAGTACAACTGACACTGACCACACTCCCCTCTGAATACTGAACTATGATGTTCACAAACTGGTTATTAAACACATTGTGTAAGTGGATACTATTAGAAAATACTCAATTTATAGGCCCATGGGACATAACTCCCTTATCCAATTATACTCTGTGAAAGCAAATTGACAATAAATCCAAGATGTGGGTATAGTTTTTGTACCTGAACTTCTCCAAGGCTGCTTATTTTCAGAGTTCATATGCTTGAGATTAATACTACCCCCCTCTTTTTCATGCATGCATGCATACATACACACAAAGAGACATAAATATACATGTCATATCTTAACTAAATAATTGTGTCCCCAAATGTGCTTAGAAAATAATTTATAATTAACTTAAAATACTCAAAATTAAAATACATACTTAAGAGAATTACAGCTGGAGAAAGACTTCTAATCTCTTCAAATTAAACTGTCAGGTGTCATGACTCTTACATGGAGAGTTGTGAACAGAGGAATCAATCTCATGTGGATTCCATTAATCATCCTGGCTGGTATGATACACTAAGATAACTTGGAAGAGGCAAACCCAGATCTTGTGAATGATAAGCCACTTTCTTATTTCAAACAGTCCCCTACTGCATGATTCCATGCAGATATTCATTGGAATGATTCACGCCACACTACAGAATTAGCACTTTGTAAATATCTCACTGTTAAGCACAATCACATACAACAGACTACAAAAGGTATGGATTTTTACATCATTCTTCAGTAAAGAATTGGAGAAAACTTGAGTGTCTTGGGTCGAAAGAACAGTGTCATTGAGCTCAGTTTGGATGCCCAGTGTTTTTCCAGTACTTAGTTCCAATCAGCATCTACCTGTCTTCATAGCTTTCCTTACGCCAACAAATCTGTGCTGGTACTAACAGGGTGTCATTTCTCCTACTGAGACCCTTTGAGTTCTTTGCACGTTGTTGATACTCATTTGTAGTCACTCAAGTTAAATGCACATATGAAGCATCTATAAATTATTTTACTTGAAAATGATTATTTTATTTGTAATAAAAATATATTACTATTTTATTAATCATAGCATTGTTATTGATCAATAACTTTTAAAATGTTATTTTAAAACTTTTTATTTATTTTTCTTTTATGTACATGAGTGTATTGCCTGCAGGTATGTCAGAGCCCCAGTGTTGTGCAATGTCTGCAGAGGTCAAAAGAGGGCATCAGATGCCCTGGAACTGGAGGTGTGGATGGTTGTTAGCTGCCATATGGATGCTGGGAACCAAACCTGGGTCCCCTGCAAGACCAACCAGTGCTCTTAAGTGCTGAGTCATCTCTTCAGCCCCCATTGATGATTATTAATCTTTTCATTAAGCCCATCCTCACTGTCACAATGGTAGCTTGTCTCCTGGCATGACCTTCTATTTCTCTCTGCTTCCCGTGAAACATGTATGCTCTGTTTCTGCTGAGCTCTTAGCCCTACAGTACGACTGGAAAGGCATTGCATCCTACCCTATTAACCACTGCAAGAGAAGCTTCCCTGTGGATGGGAACTACACAGCTACTGTTGCGACCACCCCGACCAGCAAGGAAGACGCAACTCTGGAATCCTTCTCGTCAGCTGAGCTTTATTGCAGGATTGAAGAAGTTACAGCGATGGTGGAGCTACACTAAGCCGCTTTCTAGTTCTAGGATCTGGGAAGAACACGATTTACTCACCTCTTAGCTAGTGTGTGTGCTGTAATGGTCACAAGAGAAAAAAACCAGAAAAATGAAGTCATTACATAAGTGAAGAATAGCTATCAGAAATGGAATATATTCTTGCCAAAGTAAAATTCTCTTTGTTTTTTAGAAGATATTACTCTAAAGAACAGACTTTGACTCAAACATCACTGTCTACTGTTGTAAAGAAAACAACCATTAAGAAAGAGAACTGGGGATAGGGAACATGTATGTCCATTGTCATCCACTGTTGCAAAGAAAACACTAGTGTCCTGGAATCTCTATTATGAACCCAGAAGCTCTAAGGCATAAGCTTCTAGTCTTCCTCTTTCTAGTATCAAGCAGACCTTAGAAATATTTCTTCATGGGTTTGTTCTGTCTACCCATTTTAACCTTCTATTCATAGGGGTAAGTGGCATTAAAGATGTGCAAAAAGCTGAATTTCTTTTTCTTTCTGAACTTTTTATGTGTATGAGTGTTTCACTTGCATGTGTGTGGTGTTTCATTCGTATGTGTGTAAGTATACCCTGCAGAGGGGCTGGAAGCAGGGGTCGGATCCCCTGAAACTGGAGTTACGATGTGCGTTAGGTGCTGGGAACCAAACCCGAGGAGTCTGCAGGGGCGGCCACCTCTCTTAACTGCAGAGTCATCTCTTTAGCACCCCCAAAAGTCTAGTTTCTCACTAGGCATCCAATTGAATGTGGAGCAACACCTTGAACATGAAACTCTTACATCTGAATTTCCATTGTGCCCCCTACTAAGGAGAGAGGATGAAGTTTCCTAAAGGAAAGCATCTGGTAAGGTAGGATCTAATGCAAGTATTGAGTTCACTCTAAAGTCCTTGATGAGTCCCCTGAGGGAGATAAGGTAGAAATTCTGAACTTGACACAAAATCAAGATAGAATATAATGACTCCACTAGAAATTTGGTTTCTGATCTGTGGGAACTTTACTTTTACACTTTGAATAACACATATGATGTAGCCGTTTTGCTATAATCTCAGCACAAAAACAAAGTTACTACTTGCTTTATCAAATCAAACAGTTTCTGGAATCACGGTGTTTGTTACAAAACTATCTTCCTCCAAGATCTAGAGATAGCAAAATACTAATTTTCTTACACCCCTGATTTGATAGTATCAAAAAAAAAATCTGACACATAAAATACGCATGATGCATTTCCTGTTTCCTCTAATGTCCTTCTAGAGCTAGGTTAGTAGGTAATCTGCAGTGCTGGCTATCACTGTCACCAATACTTATTAAAGATCAGGAAGGAGAGAGAGTACTATAAAGCAGGGGGCGTTCACTATCCATAGCATCTGTAGAACAAAAATCACTGCAAATGAAACTTGGAACATTTTTAGCTTATCGAGAGCAAAATTCCAGCCAGACTATTCACTCAGACTTTAGTGTTAACTGTCAGCAACTCCACTTGCTATTCTAAGAACCAAAGCCAAACTTCAATTAAAAACCTAACCTATGGGGGTGAGAGAGTTGGTGATAAATGTTCCCTTATTTCTAACAACTATTGGATTTTTTTTTCTCCCTCAAAGAAAGAAAAAGCAAGCAAATCTCCAAGGCTGAGCTTTTGGGGGATGAGATTTTTTTCACAACTCTACACCTAATTATCTGTGTGTTCCATCAGCAGAGTTCCTCAAGGTACCGCTTATTGAAACTGACCTGGTGGGCATCCCAGGTCTTAAGGATGAATGAATAAATAGCTCCGCTGAATGCTGCTGAATATGTGATAATGTAATTAGTATTCCCTGCCAACAGAATTGAAAATGAGATGTTGCCTCTCCAGGGACTTTTATGCTTCTCTGTAAATAGTTTCTCTTAAAATATACAAGATACATATGAGCTAAGCAAAAAGGTTCCCTCTAAATTAAAATACTATTATGCTGCAGATGATGATGTGGGTGAAGGGCTTACTGAATCCTCACTGCAGATTGACAAGAGAGAGCCATCATTTACATATTTTCCAAGTATATTGAGCCCCAAAGGCATTTGGGTTCTTCAAAGGAAAATAAAAGCCATTTGGGTTAGAAATAATCCACTAGAGAAATACAACAGAAACCCACGGCCAGTATCTCCACGAGTCTAAAAATAAACATTAACATTTATCTGATAAAAAAGAGTAATGTTTGAGATAAGACACTTTCTCACTTCAAAGCGAGGATTTTTTTTTTAAAGTATGGTGCTTCAAAATTATGGAAGATTGCTGCCTCGATTTGTTTAAAAAATTAAGTCATTTACCATATTGGCACCAAATCAAGTCAATCTAATCAGTTTTCCCTTGGATACTTCAGTAACTTAGAATTTAAATGTTAATGAGTTCCATTCGGATTATTTACATACAGGTGCGTAGGAAATAATCCAGTGGATTGTTGCCTAATATTTCCTAGCTAAACGGTTCAGACAAGAATTATTATTTTTGCCTTCCAGAACATTTGCAAAGGATGAGTGAGCTTCCTTTAGGCTCAGCAGGACTTCCTCCGTCTGGCTGGGTTTCAACCCAAAATGATTTCCTTCTCAGAAAGAAGCTCAAGATGCCAGTTCATCTCTCACTGGAAATAAGAAGAGAGATGTATGTTCGTGGCCAAAGATTCGAGTCAGGAAGCTCTCTAAAGGCAGCTACTGGGTCCAGCTCCCTCAGTGGTGTGACTCTGAGGTAGAATACACAGTTGTAGACCAAGAGAATCACAAGTTTGCCTCCAGTTGCCGCTAACAAGCTCCGTAGCTCTGAACAAGCCACACAAGCTCTGGAGGCTTCAGTTTCTGCCTGTGTAAGAGAAAACAGTTGGAAGTGATTTCTCTTACGTGGATTCAGGTCTACTGTATGCTAACAATTTGTCTGTTACTGTTGAAGAGGAGAATGCAGCATCCCCAAAAGTGCGGCACTGACATAAAGATTCGTTTGAAGCTGAAGAAAACGGAAAAGACACAAACGGAAGAAAAAGGCTCGACCATCGCCTAGTTGCCTAAAAGCAGGATGGAAATTCACAAAAGCTGTCCCCCCACTGTCTCTGTGAGGAAAGGGCAAAGCCGATCCCCAGAGATGCTTTGGAACCTGCTCAGCCTAGAGGTGGCACCAGCAGAATCTAGCTGAGGACCTTCGCTAGCTAGTAGTTATCTACCATGAATCTTCTTCAGTGTTGATCTTTCCACAGCTTCCTGTCCCTAGAGCCTCAAAGTCCCCTTTCTCTGCCTCATCGCCTCTCTGGAAATGCATCATTCTCTGTTGAAGATGTTCTATACGCTGTGAATGGGAGCCACCCCTTGGATACGTTGCTCCTTCCCAAGGAATGTATATTTGTAAGATACATACACATAAACTTAAGTTGTTTTCTTGTTAATGTGTTTGCCACAGGAGTCTCAGATAAGAACTCCAAAGGTGTTACGGTTTAAATGTACCCCACCAAATTCAGGCGATGCCAACGTGATGATGTTACCATACAGGACTAGTAAGAGGCTCTTAGGTCCTTGGCGGCTCACACTTGTAATCCCAGCACTTCAGAGGCTAAGGAAGACTGCCATATATTCCAGTTCAGCCTGGCCTACAAAAACAAAAAAACAATTTAAAAAGCCCATCTTAAAAAGATTTCGTGCTGGAGCTGGAGACATGGTTCCACTGCTGCTTCCTTCAGAGGATGTGGGTTTGGTTCCCAGCATCCACATGGTGGCTAACAATCATCTGTAACTCTAGCTCCAAGGGATCTGACACCCTCTTCTGGCCTCTAAAGGAATTGCACACCTAGGTGTACTTACATATATGCATGCAAAGCACACATACGTATAAAATACATATAAAATAATTAAATAAATAATAAATAAAGATTTCATGCTCTGTTTGGCTATCTAGTCCTCTGCTTTCTGTGGTGAGTGAACGCAACATCGTTCTCCTTTGAAGGAGCCACAGTAACCTTCACCAGGCACCAAACCTGCTGGTGCCTTGATCCTAGAGTTCCTAGCCTCCAGATCCGTGAGTATATAAACTCCTGTCCCCTGAGGATTTTGTTGTAGCTGCACACAGAGACTGAGAAAAGTATAGATGAGAATTGTCTCCCCTCACATTGTGATGACTACAGGAATTTCTACTGGCCAGTTTCCTCAAGGGGCAGTAACTTGTTCACCCAAGTAGGTTTTTCCAGCATTTTGCTTTGATTTGTTTTAATTGGCAGCCCTTTGGTTACTCTCAGCACTTACATGTAGAGAACATTATTCTAGGTCAGTATGCACCACTCCTAATCTTGCAAAGCTGGAGCCAACTTTGCTTAAGTAAAAGGTAAGATGCACCTGAATAATCTGAATTCGTAAGGATTGGCCCATTTTCAGTATTTGTGGTTTTAGTTTTAGCTAAAAGTCCTGTATCTTTGTAAAAATGGCTTTTTGTAAGCCTTTCCATTGTTGAAAGTGGGCTGAGAAGGGACCGTTTCATAGATGTTAACAAAACCTATCGGCACAGCATACCTTATATTTGTGGTTTCTTGGTTCCTCAGATGATGCTATTTTTCTCTTGCAAATCTCTATCAACTCCAAATTTTATCTACCAGGAATTTTGCTGCCTTCTGCACACAGATATTCCTTTCTTCCTTCTTTTTTCATTTGTTCTTTTTGTGACAAGGTTTCATGTCCCCTAAGCTGGCCTGGAACTCACTACATAGCTGAAGATGACTTCAAACTTCCAATCTGTCTGACTCTGCCTAGTTGTAAATATTTCTGGTAGCTTCCATTTCTAAAGTGAATAGCCACTATTTAGTGAGCAGTTGCATGTGACAGATGCTACACTGGGTTCTGTGTATGCATGGCTATCTCTGCAGTGATGTGTCCCTTAATGCTACGGTACATCACATTGTATCAAGTCATTTAGTCATTGCTACATTTGACAGGTTTACTGAATCTCATCAGTGCTGGAGGTAGAGCAGAGAGCAGAAGAAAGCTCTTCCCTTCAGAGAGTTAACTTCTGCTCTGATGACAAGTTCCTGGAAGTCAGGACCCATTTTATTCGTTTATTCTTTTGGTTTTTGTTTTGCATGAAATGTGAAATAAAGCTGTTAAATAACAGAAGATTGTGCTGAAGGGGCAAAAATGTAGAAACCTGGAAAGAATGAGACTAACTTCAAGTGTTATGGAGAAGATTAGGTGTTATCCTAGGGTACCTTCTCAGACGCTTTGATTCAAACAGCACTGTTTGCACTACCGTGAATGTACCCACATACATAAAGCTGGTCCTCAGAAGTACTGGGATGCAAAATGCCTGCTTATCTGAGGCCACGTCACAAGTCTACCCGCCCCCCTTTCTTCCTTCAACTTCCTTCCTCCCCTGGTCATCTGAACACTGGTCAGGAATGCTTCCTTCCTCCCCTGGTCATCTGTTATTGTAATAACATTCATTGTAAGCCTTGCACTGTTGGTCTTGTAAAATTAGTATTTAAGAGCTATGTGTACACAATATAAGGTTAACATATTACTGAAGCAGAGAATTTCAAATATTATGACTCAGAAATGAGAATGTTCCTACTTGTGGGGAGCCATTTGTAAAGGAAGCTGTCGCTGTTCTCAAAAAGGAGAGCAGACAGACAGTATAGCAGTGACAGAGTGGTCAAGCTTGTATTTGAGGCATGAATATGTCTTCCATTCCATTTTGGCAACTCAGTATATATTACCTTAAACAAAGTTAATTTCAGATCTGAAGAGCAGATATCTAAAAGCATATCATCTAGAAAGATTTCTTTTAGCTAAGGACAGCTGAAAGAAAGTTAAGCAAATCTGTTTTATTAAGGATATGTCCTGGTGTTCAAGTCTTCATTCCTGACAGCACACAGATTTCCTGACTTTCAATCTGACAGCCATAAATATTCAGCTCAGTGGGTCTTTGGGTTCCCTGGTCTCTATAAATATACCATAGTTTTTGATTGTTTTATGATGGAAGTTTATTTTATTTTTGTCTGCACAGTTGGCTTTGTTTTTTTCTGTGCTTTATGGACCCCTGTCTTTTTATTAGTTCAGTGTTCCCTGTTGATTTTGTGTTTTATATTCCTGCTGTCACCACTAGAACCTCACTGTAAACAAGAATGTTGTATCTCAGTGGGTTATTTTCTGTTAATGACCTGTGATACAGTATATAAATAAACCAGAGAGTCATCCACAGGTGCAGTTTATTAGAGTTATTGCACTGTGGCTTGGGTAATGTTCCTCAGTTCTTTAAAACTTTGCTGTTTTGAGAAGCAAAGGGGCCAGCCAGCCGGCAGTTTTGAAGAGAGAAAAATGAGCCTGTCACTTCACAATGGATGGGAAGCCAGACTAATAATCATCATTTCAGTTTCTCAGTGTCAACATCTGGAATGCCATACAACTTAAAACATTCCACTAAGCCAAATGACTCAGATAAAGTGGTCTGGTCCAAATAGCTGACTTGAGCTGGAGGAGCAGGAACACACTGGTCCCTCCCCACACATAAAAAGTAAAACCCACACTACACTGCTCAATTAGAACAAGAGGGATTGTTTCGGGTTGCACACAGGTGCATAATGAAGACCGATAATGATAGTTTATTAATGAGTCCTCATAACCCCTGGTGTGGAAGGTATTATTAAGATGCTGTTCTTGTGTGCCTATGGACGCTAAGTAACTCGCCCAAGGCCACACAGTGAATCAATCTCCACCAGGGAGCAGAGATGTCCAATGAGCTCCTGCCACACCTTGTGTTCTCACCACTAGATCATGGTCTGTTTTTGTCTTGGGATGAAATTAACAGGAATGAAATTGGAGCTCAATAGTCAAAAGCTAGAAGGAATACTTGGTAATGATTTCAGAAGGGAACTGAAAGGCAATAAAGGGCTCTGAGGTTACTGTAATGTGCTTCAGAGAACAGCTATGTATTTCTGGCTTTGAAATACGTTAAGAACAGATTACATAGCATGATGCATTCAGAATTAAGAGAGGCAAGAGAAAGAATTCAGGTGAGATGTAAAACACAGAGAGGAAACCAATGTTCTACAAATTCTGTCCTAGCATGTAAGGTACTGAAAACATAATTTATACTGGTCAAACACATTCACGAAATTTTATTTATGGATGGCTACACAGACAATAAGGCTGCAGACTTCTGTCTTACTAATTGCAAATAGATGGTTGGAAGATATCTGTGCTCACATTTTATTAAAATAAAGAATGATGGGACTTGGAGAGATGGCTCAGTGGTTAAGAACACTGACTGTTCTTGCAGAAGACCTGGGTTTCATTCCCAGCACCCACATGGCAGCTAATAACTATCTGTAACTCCAGTTCCAGGGGATTTGATGCCCTCTTCTGACCTCCACGGGTATTGCACGACATGGGTATACTTACTTACATGCAGGCAAAGCATGTATACACAAAAAATAAAAATAATAAATATTTTTAAAAATAATGTTTGTTTACAAAGCTTTGTGCATCCATGGTGTGATGGCTAATCTTGGTTGTCAACGTGACTGGATCTGGAATTAACTGAAATGATCTGACTTTCTTGATCAGATCATTTGAAGCCAGGAACCCCACCCTAAATGGGGGCGTTACCTTCTGATGGCAGTCCCTATACAAGGTCATGGCAGAAGGGAGCTTTTGCTCCTTGCCTGCTTGCCTTTTCTCTCACTGGTGAGTTCACCTTGTTGCTGTGGCATTCCTCTGTTGAGCGAAGAACGAACTTCTTCAGATTCCAATGGAGATAAAAGACTAGCAGACCTCCGGGAATCCTTCAGGCCTTCAGAGCCAGATTGGAACTGCTGAGACATCCAGCCTCATGGACAGAGCAACTACCATATTCTTAGCCTCTCTAAGCCATTATTGGACTACTTGGACTTTATCCTGTAAGCCAGTCTAATAAATCACTATATATATGTTAATGAATAGATAGATAGATAGATAGATAGATATAGATAGATAGATATTCATTTTATCAATTCCATTCCCTTAGAGAACCCTCACTAAAATACCCAGTTTTGGAAATCTATGTGTCTTCCATGAGTGTCCAGGGTGAATCTATTTCTAAACTAACCAAAGAACCTCATGCATAACAAATCCTCAGTAATTGAAGATGCTTTTCTAGTGCATGCACAACCGCTCATGTCAGCAAATGAAGAGTTTTACTTTGATGCGTCTCAGTCTTCAAATTTGTTCCAGGTCCTTTATCAGACAGACAGACAGACTTCTCTTTGCCATGCTCGCTCTGGGAGTATTTCTGATAAGTAGAACTGCATGATTAGTTAGCTCTACTCTCATACCAGATATGTCAAGGGTGAACACTCCATGGCACTGCGCAGAATTAGTTTGCTGGATTAGCACTCTCATATAGCTTTTAAAAATTCACGACCAGTAAACTACTAGTACACAATAGTAAGAGAAACCACATAAATTTCACAATGGTCAAATTGCAACTGTCTCCAGTTAAATATTCTGTTGTCTTACTTGTCATCCAATTGTAGCATCATTGTTCAATTCTTGGAGCATCATAACTGTTAATTTTGAGATTACCTGTTGCTTTGGATGGATACAACGCGACAATGACATTTACCTGTGCTGTTGAAAGGGAAGCAGAGCTGACAGGGTGTGAAGGACATACCAGAGTTCTTTGCTCCCTTGACTCTTCATCTCTTCAATATTTCTAAATAACACAATATGTCTGGCTGCTGGATGATTAGGTAATTGAAGACTCACATATGGACTACCTATGGGGCTACATCTTATAGTCTCTGCATTAGTTACATGTAAATAATAGCAACATGGTCAGAGAAAAAAGACCACTTACAATGATGACATAATCTCTTCACACCTATGGAAAACATTTAAGTAAGAATTTGAAGGAAGACACTCCACAAGGCCATGCAATGCTGGTCCTAGAAATAATAGGTCACTAAGCAAAACTCCAGTGCCAGGTATGAGAAACCACCTAAGGAGTTGTTGGTCAAGGAGGCCCTGGAGGCCACCAAAACAATGCAGGTTCTTTCCATTCTTCTTGGTTGCCCTCTAAAACTAAACTGATAAGATGGTATTGCTGAAGACACTGTACATCTTGGATGCAAGATATAGAGAAATCAAATTGAAACACAAACTTCCTCCCTGCTGGTTAACTTTCGTAGTGCCAAATGGTGCCATGGAACCTGCTGATGGTATTGCTGAAGACACTGTACATCTTGGATGCAAGATATAGAGAAATCAAGTTGAAACACAAGCTTCCTCCCTGCTGGTTAACTTTCGTAGTGGCAAATGGTGCCATGGAACCTGCTGGGGAAGTAAAGCCATCAACAGGCCTACCCAGCTGCGAACTCTATGAACTACAACATCAACCTGCCAATCAAGACATGCTCGTAGGTGCAATAATGCCATGACTACACTGGGTACAACCAACTGCTCCCAGATAGGCTTTGAGGCCCACTCTATGAGAGGGAATCCATGTCTAGTACTGTAGATCTTGTCAAAAGCCTATGACTGAAGAGGTCTTAGGCTCTAGGGGGACCTGCTGTGGCAGTTGGCATCATTATTACCCTAAGGTGTAGTTATATTTATTTTCTCAGCCAATTTGATAATTACAAAGTAGGAAACAATCTCATACAGCAGAGTGGAAGTAAAACAAATTTTCATTGGAAGATAATTACACCCATGTGCATGAAGAATCACGCATGCATACATAAACCCATACAGAAAGATGACACTATCCTCAAGTGGAGGGAGACCTGGAAACCGTGATCCAACGTCCCCCAGGAAGAATCTGACTTTTAAGGGATTTGGTGATTTCTCCTTCCCTAATTGTGTATTGGTTAACTTAAACAAACAAGTGGGTGCTGACAGGCTTACCTAATGATGAGTTGAAGGGGCCCTTATGGAATCAAGAATAAGGCCTTCCTGCCAGAAAACAAGAAGATAGAAGTATGTCATCATTATATTCCTCAGTGACCGAGTTTGCTTGTCATGAATTTAGTCCCTCACAGTACTACTGTGATTGCTGCTCAGTCACATTGACTTGCTGCCTACTAAATACCTAGGTTTCTACCCACAGACAAACGCTACCATCACTCATACTTAATCAGAGAAGCGTCTTTGCAGTGACAGAGGTGAATGCAGATACCCAAGTTTATACAAAATACTATGGATCAGTCTCAAATAATACATTTATACCACCTGTTCAGGCTTAGGGGACATTGTGGATGAGGAGGAAGAAAGAATATAAGAGCTAGAAGATGGGGAGGAGTGCAAAATCCCATCTTCTAAGCATGACATGGCCATGGCAATCAAGACCTCCCCTCAGCAACACCTACCAGCACTGGGCCCACACAAGTCATGCCCACATTACAGTCAGCTATTGATAAGGAAGAGGCTTACAGGACTCTACACCTCACCGCTGAACTATTGGCAATTAATATATCTGGGAGAAGGGAGGTGGCATTATATCCAGTTATGTACCCATTGGTGATCTCATCAGGCTCTAGTTCTGATCCCATGTCATGTAGACAGCCTGTCTTAGTTTGTTTCTCTGTTGCTGTAATAAACAACATGACCAAAAGAAACTCGGATAGGAAAGGGTTTATTTCATCTTACACATTCCGGTCCATCACTAAAGCAACTCAAAGCAGGAAATTAGAGGCAGAAACTGAAGCAGAAGCCAACAGAGGAATGCTGCTTACTGGCTTGCTCCTTCTGGCTTCCTCAGTCAGCTACCTTTCATATACAGCATAGGCCCAGCTGCCCAAGGGTGACCTGCCCACAGTGGGATGGCCTCTCCCATATCAATCAGCAATTGAGAAAATGTCCCCTACACATACCCACAGGGCAACCTGGTATAAGAAATTCCTCAAGTGAAGTTCCCTCTTTCCTGCTATATCAAGTTGACAAAATGAACTAGCACATGGCCCTAGTTAAACTCTGTAGGACACAAAACAAAGCAAAAATCATAAATATGGAAAAGAGATTTGTATAGAATTTGTAGGGGGATCGACAAAGGTTGGAGGAAAATAAGAGGCTTCCTCCCAGAACACAGGGAGGAAGCATAGCTTAATTTTTCTGCCTTTCTGTGACATTACTGCTGTATACCCCACTTTTTTCTTGAACTAGTGAATAATTATGTTAGCTTAGAATTTGGAAGGATATTAGACACCTAACTTCAGATTCACCAATACATTTTTTCTTTATAAGTAGAACTCTACAGGAATTCCTGGAGTGGAAGTCAATTTAGCAAAGCACAAAATTGTTACTCCAAAGGCTGCTTCCTTGAAGTTTCTGCTTACTTTACTAGTTCTGCCTTATGGAGCCATCATATCCCATTGTGGATAGCCACCACCCTAGCTAAGCTTCTTTCTCTGACTTTGAGATCTTGTTATTCTTGCTGTTCTTTAGTTTACGGACCATCCTGATCTATCTAGCCACCACCCTCCATGGATGCAACCTAATTTGCTTATATCTCAGCAATAAACATTTCTGTTTGTTTTTTGAGACAGGGTCTCCCTATAGCCCCAGCTGGCCTGGAACTCTCTATGTAGAACACGCTGGCCTCGAACTCACAGAGATTCACCTGCCTCTACCACCACACCCGGCCCAACAATAAACATTTTTAAGAATGGGAACATTCCAGATGTGATTTCCTTAATGCAGTATGCAACAGTAATATGGCTTTCAGATATTTAGATATTACACCTTTACTTAATGCCATTTGGATTTGCTTCCACGAAAATCAGCTCAATCATAGACTGGAAAACTTGAGGTAAATGAGCAGTTTCAGATTTTTTCACATTTACATTGACCAATTACATCTCCCTTTACCTCCCTCTAAGTATTATAAGGCTTTGTTAATAAGATACTGGGACAGGGGTTGGGAAATCACCGTTACTTATGTTTTCATAAGTTCTCAACTAGAATATATCTCTGTGTCCTACAGTGTGAGGCTCACTGATACAGTGGAGCATTTATGCTACGAGGAACAATCAGAGCACTTCAGGAAATGTCTTAGGAAGGACTACCAAAGGAGCTGGGAGGGCAGCCTCAGGAGGAAAGGCTGCTGTGGCGTTTTCTTTTGAGGACTTGTTTTAAACATCTGAACCAGTGAGGCTTGCAAGTAGAGTTTAGCATAACTGATAAATTAAAATAAAGAAAAATTGAATCCAACATTATGAAGAATTATCTCGCATTAGGTCTTTCTCAAAAGTGACATAAGGCACGTTTGAACAACAGTGAAGTTCCTGTTAGTGGTGGCTTTTTTTTTTTTTTTAATGAGTGTATAGCCTGCATGTGTGTAGGTGCATTCGTGTTGTATAATGCCCATGGAGGTCAGAAAAGGGCATCAGATCCCCCTGGAACTGAAATTATGGACAGCTGTTAGCTGCCATGTGGGTGCTGGGAATCAAGCCTGGGCCCTCTGCAAGGGCAGCCAGTACTCTTAACTACAGATCCATCTCTCCAGCCCCAGTGTTGTCTTCTATAAAGAAAAGAAAGATTACTAAGGATGATGTTAAGAACATTAATTCATGAAATAGAGTCAAGGTTAGATCATTTCTTCAAGTTAAGGAGATTCTAAAACACTTTTCTGTAACCAAATAACATTTGCATTGATCACAATTAAATGCTATTTATTATTTTGACTAAGTCATTGTCAACATTGTTATTGTTAGTACTATTATTTTGGGGTACTGGGGATTGAGCCCAGGTCCTTACACACGCTTGGCCATAACTGATCTCTGAGCTAAATCTCTGGCTGCTGATGCTTATTTTATCATGCTCTGCACAACTGGACCTCTGGCTTCAGCAGCAACAGGGAGCTTAGTGGGAGCCGAGCTACTTCTCCAGTGGGAACCAGAGCTGAGTTCCTGTGGGCCTTATCTCTGGTGGGAAGGGAAGCTCTGTGCAACCAGGCCTCTGGCTTCCATGAACCTAAACATCACACTGTGCCTGCAATGAGGCCTCTTGTGCCTGTGGGACCACAAGACACATCTGGAGCAGGCTCTTTGTTCCGGGATGTCCAGGGAGCATCTGAGGACTAGACTTTCACCTTTGGAGGGACCAGAGAGCACCAGGGAACTATACTTTCTAGCCCTGGTGGGCTCAGAGGTCAGTGAAGGACCTGAGTGCTGGAAATTTGGAGACTACGGGTTGGCTCTGTGGTCTTTTAAGGGCAGTGTAGGTTGAGGTTTGGCTTCTGGGGTTTTGGCGGTTATTGAAGGACTGGTAGTCTACAGGGATGTGGTTCAGGAGGATGCTTCAGACCTGTGGCATTAGCTACAGCTGCAGGTTAGTACACAGACTTTGGTGGGTGTACCATTTGGTGTCTTCTCATTAAGGAGTTTAGAGAGACCATTTAGTTGGTCTGTATGGTTGGTTGTCTTGGGGCTTGGTGCGTGGTCCCACCCTGGGTCCTGTTGGCACATAGCCAAAATGGATCACTTCAGCAATTTCATTGACAGCCAACACCAAGTTCCAGTGTTTCCTGAGGCAAAGCATCGTGCGATACCTCTTTAGAAACAACTACAGAAAACAAAATACCCAGACCATCTTGGAAGAAAGGAATGTCTGAACAAAGACAAACCCACTCTAAAAGATGTACCAAATGTGACAACGAAACACAAGGAATACGACACAATCACCACCTGTGACCCAACCACAACCAATGTACTCCTCTATAAGGGAATCCGTAACTATAGAGAGGGTGAAATGTCCGAGAACGCAGAGCTGTGCTTTATAATAGAGTGAATGATTTACAGAGACTCAAGCAGACAGAGTCACAAATGAAGTGTCTCCATCCAGGACTTGACAAGACTCCAGAGTGAATGAAACAGCAACTTGGAGGCAACAATCCAGATTACAGAGCAGAGACTCAGCAAGGACTTTGATACACTGGAAAGGAATTAGGCAGAATTAAATTAAGGAGCATGAATGAATTTTCCAAGATATCTGGGATACACTGAAGAGGCCAAACCTGGGAATTCACAGTGTAAAAGGAGCAGAGAGAAAATCAAATGGAATACGTGGATTATTCAATGAAATTAGAGCAGAAAACTCCCTAAATCTAGTGAAAGAAGTAGACATTTAAACTCAAGCAGGACTTAGAGGCCCAAGGAGGTATGATCAGAGAAGAAACTTACTGCGGCACATCACAGGCAGGATGTCAAAAATATAATATAATATAAAATAGAGAATTCATCCTAAAAACAGCACAAGAACCATGTCAACTTACATACAAAGGCAAAACCATCAGAATTGCAGCAGACTTCATCAACAAACATCAAAGGCAAAAAGAAGATGCAATGATACATTTCAAGCTCTGAATGTAAAGAACCGTAAACCAAGAATCCCATACCCTGCAGAGTTATCTTTTAAAACTGATGGATAAATTATGATATTTCAAGAAAAACACAAATTAAAGCAATTTATGATGTTCAAGCCAGCATTGCATAAAATTTTTAGTGGAATTATTTAGAGGAAGGAAGAAAATGATGATCTCCTCAATGTGAATGCATGAAAGTGTGCACTCCTTGAAAAGGAGAGATGAACTGGACGTAGGAAAGAAGCACCAGGTCAGACACAGCAGCTCAGAAAACTAAAGGAAAAGAAATACAAATAATTCAGAAAAACGTATCATTGAATTCATAAGAAATACCAAACCCGTTTCTACAGTGCTTTAAATGTAACAGCCTCAACTCACCACTAAAAAGACCAAGTCTAATGGACTGCAATAAAAAACAAAACCAAGTATATTTTGCCTCCAACAAACACACCTAGCCAGCAAAAGTATTTTTAAAAACCTGTCATATTAAAGGATTCAAAACAAACTACGAAGCAAATGGAAAATGTACACAAACAGTATCGCTCTTTATATCAGATAAGCCAGATACTAGAAGAGATAAAAGGTATAAAATACTTCATAAATGTCGTTTCAGGTCACTATTTGTTGTTAATTAAAAATATGTAGCAATGCATTTAAGGCTCCAGTTGTCAACATTCTGTAGGCAGCATGTGAAAGCTCACAAAAGAAGCCCTGATTTAGGCCCATTTTGTTATTTTAACATGAGCAATTTTGTGCATTCCTATGATTGTTACACTTTGATATACCAACTTGTATCGCCATCACAGTAGGAAAGAAGGAAGGAAGGAGAGACAAAGCTGATTTGGTAAGATGGCGCCAGACGCGCATTGTGCTCATGGGAGTGCACTAGACGTCTATTCTCTAGTGGGAGAAATCGCTCGGACTACAGGAAACCATGGTTTGGAGGGAGCTGGAGATAAAGGACAACAACTCCACGAAAGAAAGGACAGACATAAAGCACTGGACATAGGAGAGATGGAAGTGGATGGACGACTCCTGAATGGAGAGGGAAGAAAGGGTTCAGGTCATCAAATGAGCTTCTGCAGTGGTAGCTGTGTCTGAGCTTTCAGGTCCTCACAATGCTGAGTGGCCGCTGCTAATCACAGGCATTAAGAATTCCTTTGTTCTGTGACTATCTGCCCTGTGCTCCTCACCACCGTCAAAGGATTAGGATTTTTGTACATTTCTCACCCTAATAAGCATCTTTAAGTATTCATGAGTATGATAAAGAATAACCAATATTATTTCAGACTATGAGATATAACTCATTTGGACCTACATGTAGTTAAAAAAAAGTCCCAAAGCATCCCAGGATTCTACAACTTTAAAGGCTCTGAACTACTAAAGTTTTATTTTTCTCTTAACTATATTTTTAACTTGAACTGATGTAGGATGTTCTAGCTCTGTCTTGGAGCACCACATCCCATGTGCTATTGCTGAGCATGGCTATCTTATAGCTTTTTTGTTATATTGTGACTTTGAATGTAACTACATTAAGAAATGACAGAGTAAACACTTCCTGTGATTAACACTGAGGGAAAAAAAAAAAAAAGGAATCATCTGCCATTGTGAAAGATAGAATGGAGTTGTTCTGTGATACTTCAATGTGGTATAGCTTTGAGACTTTTTACGAAAAACAGGGTGAAGGAGCCATAGTCATATAAGGCTCATTAAAAGATGAAGTTGTTGAAGCTTATCTCTGAATAGATGATGGATGAAAAATAGGAGGTAGGAAAATAAATTTTCATTGGGTGAAACCTAACTCTCTTAATCATTTATTGATCAAGTGAGTTCTACGTTAGGAGAACTGGGAGGTTCATTTGTCATAACAAACCAAATACACCAAGCAAAAGACAAAATTGAAGGCAAATGAGATCCTTAGAGTTATCTGCCCACAATGTAAGGTGTCATGGTGTAGTTATAGCAGCCTGTTGGGAGGGGTTTATGGAGATTGCGCTGCAGATGACAGCCAGGCTGGTGGATCAGATGGCACACCATCTGGAAAATGCCCGTCTTGAATAGATTTTCAGTGCTGATGTGCTTGTCATGTTCCCGTCAGGAGCCGCAAGCAAAGCCTATTGTATACAACTATCCTCCGACAGATACCATTTTCCTAAGCTCAGCTATGCTTTGCCTCTTGCCTAAGATCACAGCCCCCTGGGCTGTTGTCTGCTCACATCCACCCCCTTGTATGGAAGAAGGAGCAGGAGAGTCACAGGACCCTAGTGAGAGAGTCCAGACACACCTCCCAAAACTGTTCTAGTTTCTTTTCAATTGCTGTAACAAAACACTCTGACCAATACCAACTTGGGGAGGAAAGGGTTTATTTTGTCTTACATCTCCCAGGTCACAGTTCATCACTTAGGGAGCCCAAGGTTGGCACTCAGGGCAGGAACCTGGAGGCAGGAGCTGGAGCACAGGCCATGGAGGAAGACTGCTTACTGGCTTGCTCCCCTGGCCCAGGCCAACCTGAAATACAATACAGGACCACCTGCCTAGGGGTAACACCACCTAGAGTGGGCTGGGCCCTCTCACATCAGCAATCGAGAAAATGCCCCACAGTCCAATGTAGGAAATTCACCAACTGAGGCTCCCTCTACCCAGGTGTGCCAAGTTGATAACTAAAGGTATCCAGCACATAAATCATGATTAGTGTGTCCAACTACATGTGGCCTGGTGGAGGGACTGGAGTATATGGTCTGGGGAAGACAAGGGGAGGGTCTCTGGTGACATTTTGTGAGGCCATGGGAAAGCCACCATCCATGCTTAGGTGAAAACTTCAGGTGCTGCCTTAGGTGGGGGCACCCGCACTCCTGTAAGTAAACCCTCACCCACTGCTCTGTAAGTAAGTCCAATAAACTCAGTGGTCTCCCAGAGTGAAATTTTGTGAAATCATACCACCATTCATCATTGGGACTAAGGGAGGAGAGGGTAGACATTGTTTATTGCCTCCTAAAAGAAATTTTAGCCACACTTGGTGTTGTGAGGATATAATAAAACTGAGGATGAACTTGGAGAACAATGGTGTTGTCCCTGGTAAAGGGAAGGAGACCAACAACTGAAAGCAAGCTGAGGAGAGTATTGGCAGAGGAAACTGGCATGGAGGGCTTTCCCCACAGGACTGGTGGCAGTAGAGGCAGTTGCATGTGGAAACTGTGATGTGTAACTAAGGTGTGGCCACCTAGGCCAACTATGTTGGTGGGCGAAATCCCAGGAGAGCATTCTTCTAGGTGGTATGGAGTGGCATGGCTGCTTGACCAGTGGGGTCTGCCATGGGAGTACAGAGATGCTCTGAAAACAGCTGATGGCCTAGAGCAGACAATGCAAGCCCTGGGAGTAGAGCACCAGAGGTGAAGTACCAGCAGGTAGCTGCAGAGGCAGCCTGCCCCTGCTATGTGTAATAAAGATCTTTCCCAGGTCAAGGCAGCAGCCCAGAGGGACTGAAGGTGGCAGACAGGAATTGCAGAGAGAAAGGGATATATGGCTGACCTCTTCAGTATTAGTCTCTGACTTAGGTGGTAAATCAAATAAAGAGGTAAGTATTGTCCTGAATTTTTAATGGCTCGGGAGTCAAATTGGAGGAGATCCCAGATTAGATCTATAATCAAGAACTATTCTGGGACCCTCAAATCTGGAATCCATGGGAGACCTCAAGCAGCAAAGTATAAGAGAGCATATAGAGGTGACAGAACACACCCCTTGGGTCTAACTTTTGAAAGAGAAACACTATGATCCAGCACTCAGATGGGGATATTAACAATAGTCCAGTGCAAGGAACCATGGAAATCAGAGAATATTCAGCACTGGAAATGCTGGAATTAGGGAAAAGCTTTAAGCAAACAATGGAAAAATATCTCACAGCCTGGCTTGTGAGAATGTGGGACATGGGGGCTGATGGGGAAGCAATATAACCAACCATCCCTCCTTGAGGCACACGATGCATAATCCATGCAGTACAAAGGGATGTACTGTTGTACTTGATAGAGCCAATAGGGATATTTGATCATCACCAGTGACAGTCCCCATGGACCCAGGCTCCTGGAAGACAAAGAGGAGGGACAGGCACTACTAGGGGAACTAGGTGTGAGGAAAACAGTCCATGACGCCCAGTTCACTGAGCCAGATAAGACTGCATACACCAGGGATGTTAAAAAGAACTTGATTCAGGAGGGATGTCGAGATTGGTATGGAGCTTTAGTAGCTGTGCTAAGTCCCATAGTACAGCAGGATCTTTATGAAGCAGAAGACACTTTGCCAGATCTAAGTGACATAGACCAGCATATAAAATGTGTCTATAAGCACTAGAGTAAACTAGAGGAGATAGGAAAAAGGTAAAGCAGAAAATGAAATCCCTTTGGGTTACTCAAAGGCACATATGACAAGATTTGCTTCAAGTCCAAGTTCCTAAGCAGGAAAATGGACAAAAATCCAAATTCTGTGCTAAGAAGCTTCTGGAAGGCTTTAAAGCCTGAGGAGCAGTTCACAGAAGGTATTAATAAAAACCAGTAAAAGTACAGAAGATCAAAATTTTCCCAGGAGTGGATAGCATCCATGTGTGGTAGGTGGAGAGGCAACAGGTATGGCAGACGCAGGCCCTATTGGACCCAAGGAACCACAGGTACAGCAGAGTAGAGTAGGGTCCAGCTCCTCCTTGGCCCTGTGTGGTGCTGAACAGCTGGTACCAGTCTCAATGAATTGATTAGGGATGGAGAAATGCAAGTAGACTCCATAAAGTGCTCCAGGACACAGATATAGAATGGCTCAGAGAAAATGACTAAAGACTATAGTGACTTGACAATGCTAGTGCCTCTTATTCATGCTATTGTATCCAACATTGATCTGTTGAGAAAAAAAAAAACTGATACAAGTGGGTGAAATCTTTCCATGCTGTGTTAAACCTTCTTTGTGTTTGATTTATATCTTGCTAGTTTCAAACCACTGTGATCATCTGACACTTGCTTGGAGCAGAGGACAGTGCACTTTCTGGGCTTCACCCAGGTTATCTTTGTAATGCCACCACTCATTATGGAATGATGGTTCAGGATGATACATCACTACCTTGCCCAACCTCTGGAAAAAAATCATTGTAAGTGGCATAATGTTAGCCTTTGAGTGTTTTGCAGATTTGGAAACCCACTTGAGACATAGTCACATACACCTGAAGGACCAAGGATACAAAATTGGCTCACAAAGGGTCCAAGGGCCAGGTGCAGCTATGAAATTCTTGGGAGCCTTATGGTTAGATAAGGCACAAGTGATACCCACAAAATAAGTTGGAAAAAAGTCTGCAAGGCTTGGGCCTGTAAATGCTAAAGAATAAACAAAGATATCTCATAAAAATGAAAACACAGGCTCCCTCAAACTATATTATTGTTAAATGAAAATCCCAGTGCCAGGAATATTGCCCACCTATGAGTCAACCAGGGAGGCCCCCAAAATGATAAAGGTATTGTCGTTAATGTTGGTTGCTTGCCAGAACTAGACAGTAAGACCCTATTGCTGAAGATACACACCAAGATGTGAGCATGGGAAAGGGAGAAATCAAGCTAGGACTAAGCTGGAAAATCCCTGTCACTGGATGGCTGCCATTCATAGTGCCAGTAGGTGTTATGTAGATCACTGGGGGAGAACTGTTCCCTACAGTCCTGTTTAATGATGGACCCCATGCACTGAACTATTGACATGCCAGGCAAGGCACAACCAGTGGATGTGCAACCAATAAATTTCCAATTGGATTTCAGGCCTTCTCTTTGGGGAGGAACACACACCTAGTACTGCAAGTCAGGCCAACCAACAATGACAGGGGAAGTTACAGGCCCCAGTGGGGAAGTCACTGTGGTTGTTTTGTTAGAAGGATGTGATCCAGCTGCTAAGGTGGTTTCTAAGCATTTGTTTTTGCCTTTGGATGCTTTTCTATTTCCCTTTTCTCCCTTTTCATTTTTGTTTTATAGTAGGAAGAACACCTCTACGATGGGTTCTGGAAACAGATGATGAGAAGACCTGAGGGTTCTGCATTTCACCACAATGGTAGGAAAACCATCCTACATCTATATCACTCCCTCCAAGGCTTTGCACTTCTTACAGAAGAGAATGGCGGAAAGAATGCTGGAGGAAGGGATGAAGTGCTATACAGGACTATCCTCCAACAGATGCCACTTCTTGAGCTCAGCTTGGCCTAACCTCTTGTCTAAGATCCTTCCAGTTGGGTTTGTTGACTGTTCATGCCACCCCATTACATGGAAGAAGGGCCAGGGAGAGTCATGGGACCCTAGACAGAGAGTCCAGCCTTACCTTCTTACCCATGAATAACAACTCCAATTGCACATGGCCTTGGAGAGTAGTATATGGTTGGAGAAAACTAGGAGAGGATCTCTCTCTCCATTTTGTGAGGCTATGGGGAAGCCACCATCCATGCTTGGGTGAAGACTTTCAGGTCCTGCCTTGGGGGGTGGGTGCACCCACATTCCTGTAAGTAAACCCTCATCCATTACTCTGAAAGTGAGCCCAATAAACTCACAGGTATCCCGAAGCACAGTTTGGTGAAATCATACCTTTGTTGGTTTGTCATTGGGACAAAGAGAGGAGGGGGTACACTTGTGTACATCCCCTCACCAAAGGAATTTTAGCAACATAGCCTATGACAGAACACCTAAAGAACCAAACATACGGGATATACTTCTCCATGGTGGTATACAAACCAGATGAAGACCCTGGGACTAGGAGTCAGCACCCGAGGCAGCTCGAAGAAGCCAGTGATTTGTCTTCATTTTCACACAGGTGGGAGATATCTTCTAACAGCACACTTTTATTGCAAGAAAATTACCATGGGAAAAATCTGTAAAACCTACTGCTTCTGATATAAATCCTTATCTTAAGAAATGCTTTTGCATTTAATTTTCCTCAGTGGGACAGTCCACCCACTGTCTTGCCTTGGCTTTAGACCAGAGATATTGGTTATGACAGTCTTTGCTAAGAGCCTCATGAGAATAAAATCATAAGCATTTAGGAAATGTGTGATGCAGTTTCCATTGTTTGAATCTGTGTGTATTTGAAACTTTAAAAAGCTAGTTTAAGATAGTCATAATTGCTTATCTCTATATTTTGCTTATATTTTTTTCTTCATTTGCAAGTGGCAATGTTTGTATTTTATGCAATTATTCATTTATTGTAAAAATTATGTCATTGATTAAAAAGTTCCAGCCTTTCTTTTTTAGTGTCTCTATGTATACGAATGTATGTATGTGCAGGTACGTGCCTCTGTTTGTATGCAGAGGCCAG
The DNA here is from genome assembly GCF_000622305.1 of Nannospalax galili. Lineage (NCBI taxonomy): Eukaryota > Metazoa > Chordata > Mammalia > Rodentia > Spalacidae > Nannospalax > Nannospalax galili. Next base: position 902,683 of record NW_008360305.1, on the reverse strand, counting down.
AGAAAGGATCCAATTGCACACTTTATCACTCAGCCTTGCTCTCTTGAGACAGCGTCTCTCACTGAACCTGCAACTAAGTGGTGTCAGCAAGCCCCAACTACCCTCCCATCTCTGCACCCTACCCCCACAGTGCTGGGGCTGCACAGGACCTTGCTGGCTTTTTATGAGGCTTCTGGGGATTTGCACTTAGGTCATCACACTTGGGCTTTAAGCACTCTTACCAGAGCCATCTCTCCAGCTCTAATTTTTTTTTAAATATACAGTATAGCTCTATATTGCCACTAAAATCTAAAAGGAATTTGAATGGTGAGGTAGTTCTAGGCATTCTGACAGTCCTTCGGGCAGGCACTGTGTGTTTATTCATAGGACTATCTGTCATCTCCCCACTAGGTCATCAGCTCCACAAAGACAAAGCTGGGTCTCTCTGGGTCTTCATTTTATTCCCCATACTTTTTTACATGCCTAATGATGATATGAGAATCTTGGGGAGTCTTTTGAGTCTTTCTCAGCTTAGGGAGCTAGGGTCCCAGAAAACTTGATGGCCACTAGAGTCACCACAACCACAAGAACATTGGTGTTCTTGTCTCACTAATTTAAATAGTGAAATTCACTGATCACAGAGGGTAACTTTTAGAGAAAAACTTACAGATTCTAATGTGGGAGCTTAAGAGAGAGGTGAGCTACACCATTGGAGTTAGACAAAGTTGCCACACGGAGGACAAGCAGCCACATTTCAGGAAGGGGAGCTTCAGAGAAGGAGTAAAGAAGCTGGGGAACCAGAGCACAGGAAAAGTGCATGGGCTCTGGCCAACCTCCCAAAGAGAGACAGAAGAGGGCTGGAGAGAGGGCTCAGCAGTTAAGAGCATGGGCTGGTTTTGCAGAAGACCCACATGGAAACTAAAAACCATCTGTAACTCCAGCTCCAGGGGATCTGAGGCTCTCTTCTAATCTCCACAGACATTGCACAACATGGGTGCACTTACATGCAGACAATATTCTCATACACATAAAATAAAAATAACAGATAAAATTGTTTTAAAGAAAGGAAAAGGGTAAACTTATGTCTGAGTCAGGACTTTTCCAAAAAGTAGGCAGGCACAACAGACACTCATAGTAATCATAGAATGACTGCTCTAGGGGGCAAGAATTCGGGAAGGAAAAGCATATTATCACATTAAAGGATTAATTATTCAGCCTATTTTTTAAAAAGATGGTTTCCCCTACCATGTCCAGATATTTACTGAAATAGCAGTTGATATACAATCCATTTTTGGAACACAGAACATCACAATTTGTGATCGTTTGGGCTACTTATATCATGCACTCTAGTATTTATGTAGATCTTCACTAGCTCATGAAGGGCTAGAGGTGGTTCAGTGGTGAAGAATACTTGTGTCTTACAGAGGTCACAGGTTTGGTTTCCAGTGCCGAGAACTGTCTCCATTCACTAGTTCCAGGGGATTGTACACAATTCTGTCCCCTGTGGGCACTCACCAAAATGGTGCAAGTATGGATAAGAAGTGTTGCAGGATGGAGTTCTCACAAAATCATCAACACCATTTCAGTAGAAAATAGCAAAATAATATTTTATTATGACTGGTGGGGCTGTCTATCTTGGGAGTAGAAGCAGCCCCCGAACATTAACCATTTGAACTTACCAATCAACAGCCTGTGACTGCATGGGCACGCGAGGCAAGTGTACAACACAGCAATTTTAAAATTAGTCAACTGTAAGCAGAAGTCAAAATCGGCAGTTACCAGATGGTCGCTGAAAAACAGGGTGGTCTCATACTACACGTCAAGGGCACCTGAAATAGCAAGCAAATTAGAGAAGCAAAACAAGCAGTCAGCCAGATGCAGGATGTCCCAGATCAACATATTTCACAGTTTTGTGGTTAGGCCACTTTCTCAGGACTCCATGTTGCCTCCCTTCTGGGTATTTTGCATAAGTGGAAGAGAAGTCACTGTTGAAATAGCCTCTCTGGGCAAAATGGAGTAACTTGGGTCAGGTTGTTAATACATTTCAAGCAGGGATGCACTCACACACGTGAAATAAAAGGAATATATAAAATTTTAAAAGGAAGCGCATATGAAAGGTAAGTATGGTTAATTTAAGGGTGAGAAGAAAAACTACACAAAATAAACAGAGCCCTGGGAAAAAGAATAGATACTGAATTTTAAGATAAAATTCATAAAAATATAGCAAATTAATAAAAAGTAATAAGAAAACACCAGTAGAAAACTAAAAGTAAATCCATATATTTATGTATATGTATATATATATATATGTGTGTGTATGAAATGTAGTGATAAAAGGACACTGCGAAGTACATCATAGCAACTCTATTGAATACTCACAATGACAACATGAAATTTTAATTAACTGGAAAAAATATTGGTATAATTGATTAACAAAAGATGCTTATTTTAGTCCACAGTTGACTATCAACAAATATTTTTTCTCTATTTTTCTCAGCCTATCTCTTTAGCACGGCTTAAGGTGAATCTGTCTTCCCAAGGGTGGTTCTGTGGTGAGGTGACTGGCCAGCCCAACTGCTGGAGGAAGGAGAAAATGATACCTCTCCACCTAGAGGTAGATTTCAGTCTTTCATTAGGTAGGAGCAGTTTTCCCTTAATCGGCCTTCAGTTCTCCTATAATTCCGTAAGAAAGAATGCTGGCATGCCTCCTCTCTGCCTTCAGATGTGCTGACAGTCTCCGCCCCTCCGGATAAGACCCATTCTTCTTCTTACCCTGTTGACAATGCAGCTGTGTAAGTTTTGTTTCCTTGTTCCCCCCAAATCTGAGTTCATGTTGAATGTTAATCTTTAAAAGTATTTCATGGGTCAAGACCAACTCCTTGTACAGCCACCAGGGCAGTAATAGGTGTGGAATGGAGCTGGCCTGGATGTGCAAGATGAGCTGAGTGTGCTGTGGACAGTGAATCAGAAGTGGAGCTGCCAGAACCCTTTGGATCCCAGAAGATGGTGAGTGAATCCCAGACATCTAGCCTTGAGCTACTTTGCTGGGTTTTGGTTTTGCTTAGGTGTGCCCGATTCTTCCCTTTGAAATAAGACAGTACTTGTTTTGGATTTTACAGAAGCCCACAGTTAAGAAACTTTTAAAAGAGGCTATGAACTTTTAAGTGTTTGGACTTTTTAAGGACTGTGGTGTTTTTTAAGGTTGTACTGTCTTAGGTTGTGATATTAACATCATATCTTGGGGACAAGAATTGGAAAGGTTGTGGTTTAATAGTGATCTCTTTGTGTGTCAAGTTGACAAGGGGTCAATTGTGCTGGATAGCTTTCGTGTCAACTTGACATACCTGGGTTGAGGGAGTCTCAATTGGGGAATTGCCTCTATTGGACTGGTCTGTGGCCATGTCTGAGGGGCATCTTCTTGACTGTTGAGTGATGTGGGAGGGACTAGCCCACTGTGGGTGGTTCCACCTCTGGGCAGGTGGGCCTGTGTTGTATAAGAAAGCAGGCTGAGCAGGGTCCAGGGGAGCAAGCCAGTAAGCAGCGTTCCTACATGGCCTGTGCCTCCTGCCTCCTCCCCTGACTTCCCTCAGTGATGAACTGTGACCTGGGACATGTAAGACAAATAAACCCTTTTTCTCCTCAAGTTGGTTTTGAGTTTCTCCTTTGAATTTCTCACATCTTTCCAAGTCCAAATTCACATACATATTTCTACTCTGTTGAACTTTTTATCGTTACAACTTACTTTTGTTTGTTTGTTTTTGAGACAGTGTCTCCCTATAGCCCCAGCTGACCTGAAACTCCCTATACAGACCAGGCTAGCTTGAATCTCACATAAATCCTCCTGCTTCTGTTTCCAGAGTGCTGGGATTAAAGGCATGTGCTACCACACTGGAGTTTAAATCCAACTTCTTGATATCAAAATTGAATCTTAGTGCTAGCTTTGCTTTTTATCATGAACTCTTGAGAAACTTGTCACCCTTACCCAGGACTCTACACTTTTTGATTAAAGCTGTTTTACTTTCCTTATTAAGTAAAGCAGTGGCTTCTGTAGGTTTTCATTTAAAAAAATCTATGTGTGTGTTTGTGTGTGCGTGTGTGTGTGTGTGTGTGTGTGTGTGGATATTTGTGTGTGTGTGTGTGTATATTTGTGTGTGGATGTGAGTGTGTGCATATTTGTGTGTGAATGTGAGTGTGTATGCCATGGCGTGTGCATGGAGGTCGGAGGACAGCCTCAGTTGTTTGAGACGGTGTCTCACTCACGGTGTTTGCCTAGCCAGGCTGGCTGGCCACAGCTTTTCGGAATTCATGTCTCTGCTCTCCATCTACCATTCCATTACAGACCCATACGACCGCATCTGGCTCTACACAGGTTCTGACGATCTGAGCTTCAGTCATGGAGCTTGTGGGGAAAGTGCTTTACGTACCCAGCTGTCTCCCAGCTCTGAATTTTCATTTTTGTCTTGGTGAAACTGGAGCTTTGATTACAAGTTAAGAATTTTGTTTATTCTTCATGGAGTTGAAATGTCTTGCCTGTTCCAGTTTGAAACCTGTGTTTGGAAAGGAAGAACAAATCCACCATTGGCTAAGGGCTCTGACAGAACTGCTATGCAGTGGACCTTGCTTTATTGTCTCTTACATTTTCCATAAAACCCAAGGCATATTCAACTTTTCTACTGTTTTTCCTTCTCCCGTGTGTCCTCTTCTTTGAGACAGACATTATCCTCCACCTTCCTCTTTCCCACACATCTCAAGAAACAAGGCTGTGGGAGAAAATGAGAAATTGGTTATGCTACATACTAAACATACTTTTCCATGTCTTTTTTGAGACAGGGTCTCCCTGTAGTCAGGGCTGGCCTAGAACTGGCTATGTAGATCAGGCTGGCCTCAATCTGATAGAGGTCTGTCTGCCTCTGTCTCCTAAGTGCTGGGATTTAAAAGCACACACCACTATGCACAGCAAAACATACAATTTCTTGGACTTAGCAAATTCGGAGAAAAAGATGCCTTGCCCTGACTATTGAGAGACCAAAGGTTATTTTTCAGAACAGTAAGGTTTCCCCTGTGTTTAGACAGTGAAAAGGCTTTACCAGCTGGAGATTATATCACGATATTTAACAGCTTATTGCCATGTAGATAGCAGCAAAATATTTGGGAGAGTCCCTCTGTCAGCTGTCCTAAGAGATATCACCTAAACCAAGAACACAGACAGTATTGTTAGCTCTGTAGCTTCTATAAGGAGCTGCTCCTCCCGTGGTCCCGTGCTGGATTCTGCTGCTCTTGGCAATCTCCTTCTATCAGAATTCTATCTTTAGAAAAGATGATACATAGCCATTGCCCCGCATGAGTATACACATGAATTTCACAACAGCAAATCTCAGTAGAAAGCAAAAATAGATAAAAATTTCATCCTTGTGCAAAAATGTCAAGTTAGCTTTGCTACCTAGTGGGTGCATTGGTATGTATTCAGACAATAAAAAATGTGTTTTTCACCAATTACAGTTTCTGGTGTTGTCACCTGAGAATACATGGGAAAAAAATGAAAATAAACAAACAAAAAGCATTAACCACATTCATATGCTAGTTAATTTGATGATCAGCCTGATTGAATTAGTAAGCAGACCTCAGGGAACTAGGAACATTTCCAGAAAGGATTCAGCTGTTAGATGCAGCACGTTCCCTAGGCTGGGTGTCTGGATGAAGTAAAGGGAGAAAGGGAAAACCAGCTCACACCGCCTTTCCCTCTGTGTGCTTCCTGGCCACCACTGTGTTAGCTGCCCCATCCCACACTCTGTCTGAAGCTATGAGCCAAGCAAATCTTCCCTCCCCTCAGTTTCTATCAGGTATTTTGTTACAGTATTGCAAATTGGACTAAAATAATAGGCTCTGTATTGCTCATGGTCTTCCGTGCCTAATATTTCAGATTTATGTAAGCATGTAATTCATTTTTTTCATGTTCTTATCAACTCTTTTAAATCTTTGATCAAATGGGCAGCTCACTTGCTAACCACGAATTCCCCAGTGCTCTCTCTTTGCCTTCTTTCGTATCTGGAAAACAGTTTCACTTTCAAAAAAGATAGAGCTCTAATGAGCCCTTAGGAATCTTTGTTCAAAGATGTCCAGTCCACCAGGCTTCAGCTAAAAAGGTGTGTGCAGTGTGAATTACTTACTGATTAGAAGCCAACACTAGATTTCTCTCTATCTCTTGAGGTCACTGATCAAGTTCAAACCATGTTTTAAATTCTACCCTACACCAAAGCACTTTTTAAACAAAGCCATTTTCTTCTTATTCTTAATTTTCTGCTGAGAATAATATTTCAAACTCACAGCTTTCAAATTTTGTGGTGAGTGAGAAACAATGTTTTAATAGACCTTGACCCTTCACAAACAGCACACCATTAAAAGGCTTAAATGATGTACTCACTGACTCCTCGGGTCTAACTGTATTTATAGGCAATGTGATTAGTGCTAAATGGCAGTTAGATTAATAGAAAGTTTACAAAGACTTTATAAATACCAAATATTAAGGAATTTAAGCAGTTTTATAGCATTTTAATATATAAAAGAATGGGGAGTGAAGCTCTTAAGTTCTTCCTTTTATCAAGTTGTAGAGAAAAATCAACTTAATTAGCTTACAAAAATGTAGGAAAATCCATATGCATATATATATATATATATATATATATATCCATAGGATTGCATCTTGGGGCAAACACAAGTTTATCCTTTGTATAAACTGACACCAAAGCCCAATCCGAAAAATCTCTTGTATTATTTAGAAGAACAGTGATCAAAGACAAGAGAGAAGAAGGGGCTGGCAGCCTCAGGTTTGCCTAGATGCTGGAACAGTACCATGGACAGAAACCGTTTCCACAGCCAGGCAGAGCTGGAGAGGAGCTTGAACCTGCCTTCCTGAGCCTTCTGGGAAAGTTCCAGTCAGGACTGACAAAACCGCACGAAGATCTTCAAAACTAGCAGTGCAAACGCTGCTCACCAACACGACCGCCGCCGATGTTTCCGTTTACTGCATACGTTATGTTTGCAGAAGTTAGTCTGCTTTCCTTTTTAAGCATTTCTGTTTTTGTTGTTGTTGAATATTCTCTGCTGTTTGGAGAGAATCTGCATTTGATGTCACCCTCCACGTGAGCACGTTCCAGCATTTTCCCCGTATGCTGCCTCAGCAATCTTAAAAAACTGTCATTCTGTTAATGTTTTTCCAAACTGTGAAACATTTAAGGAAACAAAACTCCAGAAAGACATATAATTTTTATATGCGATGCTAAGTAAAATTAAACAATGCAAATGAGGCTATGAGAATGTTATGCCATAACTTTGAGGACAATTTTGTGGAGACTCCGTTGTAGGACTTCTGATTATATCACACCAAAGAATCACTGAGCTTTTAGGAAAGCACAGAGGAGCAGATGAGTCTTATAGGATGTTCCTCCAAGTCAACTACTGGGCACACTCCTGTCTTTGGTTCCTTAGTGGGAATGGTAGAGAGCTCGACACGACTGCTGGGTTTCAGTCCTCTGCCCTGCATCCTGCATCCCTCCAGGTGTGCACTTCCCCACACCTCAGCCACCACAGATCCCGCAGAGATCTCAGGACTGCAGCAGGGTGAAAAGATGTTTTTACAGAATCCTTACCCAAAGTCTCGTTTAGTCAGATTAACTATGAAGAATGGCTTCCATCTGCACGTCTGCCCCTCAGAGTTCTGCTTCTAGCTTTTGTGCTGTTGAGCATATGTTTTCCTCTACTGCCCTTGGCCAGGCCATGCAGCTCTCTCCAGACAGACACCCGCACCCTTCATTGACTGGCATGGTGGTTGAATGGACCATCTCCGAATGGAGCCAGGATCAAGACTCTGGCTCTGGCCCTGCTCCCCAGCAGAGGGCTCACCTTGAGCATGTCACTTACATTGTTGGACCTCAGCTTCTGTGAGTGCACAGTGGGGGAACTGGGCTTGCTCAGTCTCTGCACAGAATGTGAAGTTTACGAGAAGACAGTTTGGGCAACACTGCGGGTTCTAGTTCTCATCTCATGACCTGCCATTTGCATGACCTATCAGTGACAAGGATGACTTTCATGCTTGGCTGAACTGAGAGTTTCCTTATCTAATTTGACCAGAGAACTCCCTAACATGTTATTCTTGGCTTCCCATGCCTTCATCCATTCCTTCCTCCCTTCCTTTGTCAAATGCAGTGGAAACAGAAGTGGCTCATGATGCAGGACTGAAGTTTATTAGCCACATCTCACTTGAGCACACTAGTCAGCAATGCCCGGCTGCTCTACCCGCTCATTGGATTTGGTCCTTTGGCTTCCACCATAGCCTCCAAACATCTGGTTTCTTCCCAGACCCTGATACTTGGACCTTGGTCATGTCTTTCCCATTACACTCATGTGTTTCTTGCTATGACAACATCCAGTCCATTTTAAAATTAATCATACTCACTTGAACTCCTTTTTTTCGGGTCCTTGCTTCATCATGCAAGTAGCCACGTCTTTACTCCATCCTACCTCATTTACAAACTCTAAGATAAGTAAAATTTGGGAACAGTTGCTGAAGTACCAAGTGGCTGACACAGTACTGACAAATTTGCCAGGAGTCTGGAAAAAATTAGATTTTTTTTTACATTTATCAGTTTACTTTCAATGTTGCAAACTTTTAATCATTTTTAAAAATTTTTAATAACTACATGATTAGAAGAAGCATTTCACTACAGCTTTAACACATTCAGCAACACACTCCAGAGCAAGAGTACATCTCTTTCACAAGTGGGTGCAAGTTTCAAGGTTCACAGTTGAGTTAATACAATTATACGATATTGAACTCAGTATAAACCCTGTAAGATGTAAAATTGAGTGATTTTTTTAACCTTTATAAAAGATCTCCATTTCAATTAAAAATATGTTGTTCCTTGCAGAAAGACTCATTGTTTTTGCTACTAACACTGAGATGTAGGTGCATGAATCTCTAATCTGTATGTATCTGATTATTACTAGTCATAATCAGTTGCACTTTGATCCTTGGTGAC
>NW_008360305.1:891831-893615 GCF_000622305.1 Nannospalax galili | reverse complement strand
CAGTGGTAGTGTTTATCACCTCTACTAATTAACATGACATAAATTCCCATACTTCCTCCTCAAATATAATATATTTTTAAAAATTTGTTGATTTTTTTTGTGTGTGTATCACACACAACATCCCAAACCATCTTATTCGACTATACACACACTTCCCATATGGCACCCTCCCATAGCCTCCCTCCCCCCACTAGAGTCCTTATACTCTGATATCCCTGCTACTGTCTGCTGTGTTGTCCACACCCCAGCCCTTCCCCACTACCTGCCATACTGGTGAATCTAGTCAGCCTATCTAGAGGTCTTTGTTTTAGGAGATTCAGTGGTTCCTCATCTAGCAGTAATCAGTTGTCAATATTCCTTTGGATAAGATTGGGGTCTGCTGTTCAATTTCCCAGTTCTATGCTGGGTTACTATCTGGGAGTCCCTTTGGCCACCCTGGCCAACAACTCAAAAGAAGATATCCCCTATCCGGCATTGTTGCTTGTTATTTAGCCTTTAGCTATGCATATGGACTCTTAAGAAATTATATTGGCCCCTTTAGTCTTTGGTTATACTTTCCTTTTGGGTGTTTAAGACCATATAGTTGGACCAGATAAACCAATTTATTTTTACTCTTAAGATAGTTTGAGGATCTGTTCCTCAGGGGTCCCGTGGGCTTGGGAAGAGGCCCTGGCTCCTTTCTTTTACCAGTTCTGTCTATGTGAACATAAGTCAAAGGTCCTGCTCGACCATGGGTGGCTTCGCTTGGAAGCATGGAGGAAATGATTCCTCTGTGTTGACCCTCCTCTTTATAGACTGGACACTGGTTCAAGTCCATCTGGTGGGGTCTCCTCAGCCTCCTTGATCAAGAGGACAGGTGACCCCCCACATCACAGGACATTTTGAGAGATGCTCATAGTCCATGGGAACTAATCGACCTAGGAGGCCAAGGAAAAAAAACTGTCCTTTATGTCCCTCTGACCAAATTAGTATAGGCCTCAAAGTATGTCTGTTAAACATCCAAGAAAGTTAGTTCAACCAGTATGGTACTTTTAATTACTGTGTGTCATGTAGGTAAATCTTGGGCAAAGGCCAATTGTTATCAAATAAACCTTACCTAGACATATATTTGTTGATCTGCTATGTATAACTTGTCAGTGGGTTGTAGGAGTAATATGGTTCCCTCTGGTTTTCAAAACTAGCTAGGCATTATTTATCTCTCACATTGTCTCACCCCTCCATCATTGTTTTCCCACTTAAGATGCCCCCATTTCCCCCCTTTCTTGGTTAATAATACCCTTCTCCTACAGTCCTACCTCTCTTGAGCTCCTTCTTTCCCTTTTTCCCTTAGGTTCCTTGTATACCCTTCCCTCCCCGCTCCCTTAAAATAACCCAGTTTTCATCCATATCTCCCTAATTAACGCCTGTTTCCTACTGTTCTTCTCTTTCTGGTTCTTTCTTTTCCTTTACCTCCCTGTTTCCTTTCCATTATCCTGGCTCCTGTGGTTATGTCTGGATACATACTCACTTATCAGGGTTTGGTTCTAGGGTCTACATATGAGGGAGAACATATGTCGATGTTTCTTGGTTTGTTGTTTGTTTCGGAGTTTGTGTTACTTCACTTAGTATAACAGTTTCTAGTTCCATCCATTTACCGGGAAATTTCATGATTAACTTTCTTTACTGCTGAGTAAAACTCCATCATATAAATGATCCACATTCTCATTATCCACTCGTCAACTGAGGGACACTTAGGTTGCTTCCATCTCTTAGCTATTGTGAAAAGAGCAGCAACAAACATAGAT
>NW_008360305.1:890224-890908 GCF_000622305.1 Nannospalax galili | reverse complement strand
GGGGTCTCTTGTGCTTCCATATGAATCTTAGGATAGATTTTTCCAGTTCTGTGAAAAATGTCATGGGGATTTTGATTGGCGTTGCATTGAATCTATATATGACTCTTGGTAGGATGTTCATTTTCACAATATTAATTCTTCCAATCCATGAGCATGGGAGGTCCTTCCATCTTCTGATGTCTTCCTCAGTTTCTTTCTTTAAAGAGTTAAAATTTTCCTTGTAGAGCTCTTTAATGTTTTTGGTCAGGTTTATTCCAAGGTATTTTATTTTTTTTGTGGCTATTGTGAATGGGAGGGTTTCCCTGTGCTCTTTCTCTGACTGCTTGTCATTGGTATATAGAAAGGCTATAGACTTTTGTAGGTTAATTTTGTGACCTGCCACTTTACTGAATGTGTTAATAATTTCTAGGAGTTTTCTGGTGGAATTTTTGGCGTCTCTTAGATATATCATCTGCAAAAGGGATAATCTGATCTCTCCTTTTCTAGTTATTACTCCTTTAATTTCATGCTCTTGTCTTATTGCTCCTGCAAGATTTTCAAACACTATGTTAAAGCAAAGTGGAGATAGTGGACAGCCTTGTTTGGTTCCTGATTTCAATGGGAATACTTCCAGTTTTTCTCCATTTAGAATGATGTTGGCTGTGGGTTTGTTATATATGGCTTTAATTATGTTGAGGTATGTTC
>NW_008360305.1:876050-889718 GCF_000622305.1 Nannospalax galili | reverse complement strand
GTGTCTGTTGTGATGTTTCCCCTTTCATCTCTGATTTTGTTGATTTGGAGGTGCTCTTTCTTTCTTTTGGTTAATTGGGCTAGCGGTCTGCCAATCTTGTTTATCTTTTCGAAGAGCCAGCTCTTGGAATTGTTGATTCTTTGTATTGTTTTCATTGTTTCTTTTTCATTAATTTCTGCCCTGATTTTTGTTATTTCTTCTTCTCTGCTGGGTTTCATTTTTTGTTGCTTTTCAAGTGTGCTGAGCTGCAACGTTAAGTAATTTATTTGTGTTCTTTCCAATTTTTTGATGTAGGCAATTAAAGCTATAAACTTCCCTCTTAGGACTGCTTTCAGCATGTCCCAGAGGTTTTGTTGTGTTGTATTGTCATTTTCATTTAGTTCCAGGAATACTTTTATTTCTTTCTTAATTTCTCTTTTGACCCATTCATCATTCAGGAGTGTGTTGTTTAATCTCCATGTGTTCATGTGGTGATTAGGGCTTCTTCTGGTGTTGATTGTAAGCTTTATTGCATTGTGGTCTGATAGAACGCATGGAATTTTTTCAGTCTTTTTGTGTTTGTTGAGGTTTGTTTTGTGCCCCAGTATGTGGTCGATTTTGGAGAAGGTTCCATGGGGTGCTGAGTAGAAAGTATGCCCTTTGGTGCTTGGGTGGAATACTCAGTAGATGTCTGTTAAGTCCATTTGATAGATGGTATTGTTTAATTCAGATGTCTCTCTGTTAACTCTCTGCCCTGTTGACCTATCTAATGGAGTTAGTGGGGTACTGAAGTCACCTACAATGAATGAGTTGGGGTTAATTTGGGTCTTAAAGTCCTATAGTATTGTTTTTATGAAGTTGGGTGCACCAGAGTTAGGTGAATATATGTTCATGATTGTAATATCTTCTTAATTTATTATTCCTTTGATCAGAATGAAGTGGCCCTCTTTATCTCTTCAGATTACTTTTAGTTTAAAGTGTATTTTGTCAGATATCAGAATTGCTACACCTGCTTTTTTCTTAGTTTTTTTCTTAGTGCCATTTGCTTGGTATATTTTTTTCCATCCTTTCACTTTGAGATAGTGTCTGTCCTTGAAAGTGAGATGAGTTTCGTGCAGACAACAAAAAGATGGGTTTTGTTTCTTAATCCATTCACCTAGTCTGTGTCTTTTGACTGGGGAGTTCAGTATGTTAATATTTATTGTTATTAGTGAAAGATAAGTATTGAATCCTGTCGTTTTTATTTCTGTTTACATTCATGATATAGCTGTACTTTTCCACACTTATACCTTTATTGAATTTCTTTCCGCATCCCCTTGGGTATAGTCGTTCCTTCCTTCAGCTCTTTGTATTGCTTCCAGAACTCTCTGAAGGGCTGGTTTTGTGGACATTAATTCCTTCAGCCTATTTATGTCATGGAAGATTTTTCTTTCCCTTTGACTATAATAGACATTTTGGCTGGGTATAGTAATCTGGGTTGGCATCCATGGTCATTTAAAATTGAGAATGCTTTGGTCCATGCTCTTATGGCTTTCATAGTTTGCACTGAAAAGTCAGCTGTGATCCTGATGGGTTTTCATTTATATGTGACTTGTTCTCCTTTTCAGCTTGCAGTGTTGTCTCTTTGTTTTGTACATTTAGTGTTTTTACTATGATGTGCCATGGAGAGTTTCTTTTCTGGTCCTGTCTCTTTGGTGTTCTATATGCTTCTTGTATTTGTATGGGCATGTCTTTCTTAATTTTGGAGAAATTTTCTTCCACGATTCTGTTGAAGATCTGGTCCATGCCATTATCTTGGGATTCTTCTCCTTCTTGTATGCCTATGATTCACAGGTTTGGTCTTTTTGTTCTTTTTATGGTGTCACACAATTCCTGCATATTCCATTCTTGTGATTTCTTAAATTTTTCGTAATCTTTTGTTGAGTGGTCTAGTTCATCTACTTTATCTTCCAGTCTTTGTATTCTGTTTTCCATTTCGTCCATCCTATTGGTGAGGCTTTCTCCTGTCATTTCTAATTGGCTTACTGAGTGTTTCACTTCCTTCTTCATTTCACCCTGAGTATTCTTCAATATTTCTATCTCTTTTCTGTATTCATCCTGAAGTTTATCTCTATCTTCCTTCAGCTCTATGATTACCTTGTTTGTGTGATCTTTAAATTCACTGAATTCTTTTACCATATTCGTCATTGTTCATGTAAATTTCCTTTGTAGTTTCTGATTCTTATGTGAGACTCAAGCCTTCAAGTTTAGGTCTGCTTCTTTTTGTGAACTTTATGTGTCTTTGTAGTTTACTTTTTGGGCATGAAAAGCTGGTTTCTCTAAGCTTCCGGTTCTCTATTTTGGTTTTATATTGGAGTGGCTGGATTGCTTTTGTCTTCAGGAGTTCCCACAGAGGACCAAGTCAGATGAGGATCAGATGTTTTCAGGCTTTCTCCTAAGGTCTGGATCCCTCCAGGATAGACTTTGGCCTCAGAAATTTGGGGGTTGGACTGGCCTGGGAGCCAGACCCAGGAAAGATGCTGGTCTAGGGCAGCTGGTGGCCCTGCCACCCAGAGATGCAAAGGAAGATGGGGACAGAAACAAGCTTCAAGGGCCCTTTGGGACTGCACTGAGGAGCTGGGTTGATCTGGATGCAAAGACCAGGAAGAGGAAAGATCAGCCTAGGCATCCAGGAAAGAGGCTGGCAGGCTGTGCAAACCCATGGAGGCAGAGGGAGGTGAGGGTGAGGCCAGGCCCAGAGCTCTCCCAGGCACCCGAGAAGGAACTGAGTTGCTCTGGATGCACAGGATCAGGAAGCAGTGGTGGTTCCCCTGGAATCTGGGGCCCCAAGACAAGGAATGGGCCAAGACCCAGGCCGAGAGGACAGACCAGAGGGGAAATGGGAGGGTGAATGAGGCTTGGGGAATCAAAGAACGGAGGGTGCAATCGATTTACCCCGGAAAGAGAGGCCTGCAGGTTGGAGAGAGCTCAATGTTGCAATTTTTATTGTAACCAGTGAAAAAGATGAAAAACAAGGTGACTGCATCCAAAACCCAAAGAATATTCCAGTCTTTTGCTGGTAGCGCTATCCAGTCTTGTAGGGAGAATCCTCCTCAACATGACCATGTTAATCAAACCACTGTTCTAAATCTTGTTATACTGAAAATTTACTGCTGTTGTGCCCAGAGAACAGACCCCCAAGAATAACCATGGAATCCAGAGGGCATGCAAGAACAGTCTTTATTCCAGCTTAAGCTCGGGCTCTCAGAAGCACCAACGCAATGGATCCATGCTGAGAGCCCCGATTGCAGGGGGAGGGAGCTCTTTATAGGTTTTAAACAAAGGGAGGAGGGAATAACAGAGTTACACTTTGATTGGTTCGAGGAGCCCACATGCGCCAACACACTTTTGAATTGATTGGTTACAAGGGATGCAGTCCTGGGGGCTTCTCATTGGTGGGTGCTACTCTCAGAGCTGTGGAATGTGCTGACTGTTATCTGTAGAGCCAGAAGTCTCTGTTTTACCTTATAAGGCTACTATATGTCTAGGCTTGCTTCACCTATAGCCTCCTGGGATGGGGCTGGCAGGTGGGGGTTCAGGCTTGCCTGAAACAGCTAGTCAGAATGGGGTCAATACAGTTTGTCTTTTTAACCAAGCAATCAAGCAGTTTACAGAAGCGAAAAAGAGCAGTTAGTCCTAGAGAGTGAGGGTGGTCTCCTGGGATTAAGGGGGCATAGTCCAGGGCAGGGGAAACTTAAAAGAAACCAAAGCCAGTGTGGCTTTTCAGTGCCAGCGCAGTCTTCCTAATAAAGATAGCAGAAGTGGAGAAAAATATAACTTCTTATAGAAGAAGAAGAAAGATTCACAATTTCTTGTGCTCTTTACATGAGCTAAAAACTTCTTCCTATGTAAACTTGAGACTGTACAGGTAATTTTTTGCTTCCCAGGTTTGATGTTCAGTTTTCACTTGTGGTCTTGTGTTATGTCTGAGAACACTTCACTACCTGTTGTGAATAAGAGTTTATGTTCAGCAGTACACATACCTTTCAGGATTAGAGTCTTGAAAATAAAGGAAGGTTTGCAGCACTCTTGGGCTCCTGGGCAGGGTGGTGGGGACTCTGAGAATACTCCTTTCTGCTTCCCATGTGTGGATGGAGATGTGGACTTTCATCTTCCTGATCCTGTCTGTATGCTGCAACTTCCTATCGGGATTCCCAGCCACGTGGAAGGCTCTGGAAGCTTGGGCTGGAAAAGCAGTTGAAATTCAAATGTGTAGGCAGAGCTCAGTGGGCCATTCTTTCAGGAGCCCATAGGACAGTAGTACTGAGTGAAATGTGGATGATAGCAACCTGGTTCATGAGGTTTCAGAGGAGACAAAGGTCTAATTACCAACTGGGCCAGAGGCCGTTCACTTGTTATTCTGCTGAAGAATCTGGCTGCTTTCTGCCCCTGTTCTAAGAACTTGCCTAGGTTAAATGAAAAGTAATGGACCAATTTCTTTGATGGAGAAAATTTTAAGAGAGCATAACATTGAGTCTTTGGCATGGTTATTATTTATTATTTTTATGCTGTTCTGCAATTAAAGAAAGAGCAAGGGGTAGAGCAGAGAGAAAAATGCTACAGTTTGGAGAGAAAAAGTGCAGTAGGGAGTTAAATGTTACCACCAAGGCATGTTAGAAGAGAGACTGTAACTTTAGGAGACTATCGCTGGTAAGGAGAGGCCTTCTGCTCTGCACTGGAGTGTGGAGAGGGGTACCACCAGGGCAAGGCTCCACCAGATAAGCTCTCAACTTGTGAAAGGAGAAAGCCTAAGGAGTTTCTTGCTCCTAGAAAGCAATTGCTTCAACATATGCAAGCTGCCGCTGATGCGGCTTGAGGGGTTAGGGACCACCTGACCCTGGCATCTGACCTTGATGGTGTCATCCACATGTTTCTTGCTTTGGGGACGTGAACAATGAAGACTGAAGAGGTCATGGATTCTTCCTCCTCCATGACTCCAGTGAACTGATGAAACCAGGTAACATGTGGCAGGGAAGTCTCTATAAGGAGGTTGTGAGAGGCCATTGCGTAGGGTTATGAAACTGAGGCCTGGGTTTCAGCAGAGGTCACAAGCTGTTGGAGATGCCAGGGCCATGAAACATCCACCAAGGAAAGCTGCATACAGGGAATGGAACCAGCCAAAGGTGTATGTTGCAGGCTGCAAAGCTGAAGGAGCAGAGCCATGTAAGCCCTACGAAACTAGAGTAGCAGACATCAGACATGGAGCTGCAGAGTCAAAGGTATCCCAGGAGAGCTTTGAACTCATGATGCTCCTGCTTCAAACTCTTCAACAAATCCTACTGACCTGCATCATCACAACCGATAACTCTCCAGGTAGGAAAAGAAACTCCCTGTGGGGAAAAGTGGAGAAGCATCCCTGATAATCGAGCTTCCCTCAGCCTAGATAATGCTGATACTATAGAAGTCTTCATTATTTGCTTTGCTCTTGATGACACTATTTGGAGGTCCATGGTGCTGCAACTGTATTTCAGTGAGCTCAGTCATAGTAGCTGTCTCGGATGAAAAGGGCAGTAAAAACAAACAGTAACTTTCTGTAGAGTTTCTATGCCCAGCTGGTTCCTATGCTGCCCCTGTTTTGTTGGCTTTTAGTAGGGCAGGACATTGTTTTCCAAATATGCTCCCCCTTCCATTATCATCATCATTATGATTATTGCCATTATTGCTATTCTCCACATCATCCAGCAGAGCGAACTTCCACATATTGACGGTGGCTAAATGTAAGCACTTTAGTTACTTTGCCAAAACAGGAGTCTGCAGGGTCACCCAGCTTTTGTGGCTTTATAGGCAGGGACCCTCCAATTACAGACAAATGCTCTGAAATTACCTTTGTGTTCCATTCACAAACCACACAGATGCATTTTTCTCATTATTTGCAATTCCATGATGAGAACAAGGCAAAGTGGTACATATACATTTTCCCATAGACGGGAAAAGCATATTCAGAATGTCCTAATTCACTACACAAAAAATAGGGAACATGTCAAGGGTTGAGACATTATGGGAACGGATATGTTTCACTGAAGGCCAAGGTGTTTATACCCAAAGGTTCAAATCAGGTGTTTATTGTCTAAAACATGTCAAGAAAATTAATGAGGTAACTTATTACCCACCATGTCTGCAGGTTTTCCATTATCAGCTATAAAGCAGGTAGTAATCTCCCTCTACCTTGAAGGCATCATTCATTATAAATGACTTGCTTTCAATCATGAGTGGAGTACAGCAAAGGGAAAACTACCAAAGAAAGTGTTCACTGTTCTTTGTTAAAAACAGAAAGACAAGCATTAGTCCTCTGTGCTGTTGTCAAACTTCTCCAACTAAGATATTTTGCATTCAAATAATTTTTGGTAACACAACACAATCTTCAGTATTACCTGAAATCAGACTGCTATTTTTTTCTTTCCTTCTTTTTTTTAAGGTAAACTAATGAGAACCAGAAGCAAATTTTCTAGCTCAGGCAGTAATTCACAATTCCACAAGACACAAAGCATATTTACCTTTGTCTTGGCTCAGACTAACTTTTGTTCCTATAAAGTGATGTTGAAGATGAAAAGTAGGAATGGAGAGAATTTTTTCCCTGTGTTTAGCTCTGCTCTTAAGCCAGTTATTGGAGACAGCCAAAAGAAAGATTTCTTCTCTTTGAAGAAACATGCTTTAATATAGTGATGGATTTCTTTTAGTAGGGGCAATGATCTCACCCTGTTGATGGATGTCTGGGACCATCCAGGAGCTTCCAAAGGGCCCATACTGTAGCAATGCCTAAAGCCTGCAGTGGCCAGTCTTACAGATATGTCTCAATTCATGTTCACGTTTATTATATGTACAAATGAAATTCCTTGCATGATTACCAGCTTTCTTCCCTATCCTATGCTGTTTAAATTCAGACCAAAGCTTTGGAATCATATGGATGGAGTCCATGATTCCTCCCCATGGGCATGTAGATAAAATCAGCAAGAGAGACCAGTATTTATTGCTAAGGATATGAAAAGGTCATGGGCAAAACACCTCTTCAGGATATTGCTCATAGCAGACTTTGAAATACTAATAGTTTAACTGTTCAAATTGAGGAAAAACAAAACTCCTAAGGAACTTTACCTAAATTAATCACAGGACTAATTAAGGGTAAGATGAATATAACCCCCCAGCAAGAGGAAGGAGTGTATGGTCCTTCCTGATAAGCGTAGAGAGCACAGCATCACTTATTTTTATCATAGTTCCCCAGGTAGGAAAAAACTAAGAGATAGAGATTACCATTTAATCTGCAAGAACTGGGGCCTTTATTCAGCAGTTCTGACAATTTATGTACTTGAACATTCTGTTACACTTAAAACCCTAATATCTCAAATCTCCAGGTATCAAAATTGCTGCTAGCTTTCTCAGTGTGCAGTGGTACCTCAACTTACTCTTAAAATCGATATTCACTGTGGAACCGATTCTTTGTCTTAGTGACCTGACTGTGTGAGAGCTTGGTGACTTGTAAATAAATTAAATGGTGATTAAACAAATGCATCGCGGCAACTTTTTTTTCTGATTTGTTTCTCCATCCAATACATTATACTACACATTCTGTAAGGATTTGAGGCTATTGTGGGTAACAGACATAGCTTACATCAGTCAGTATATGAAAAGCTTCACTCAAATAACAACTACACTGAACCTTAATGCTTTAACAACCAAGGCTGATAGGCTTCATATATTATGTACTTTTTGAAGACTGGCTTTTACACTGTTGTATGTCTATATTCATTTACATCTTAGGTTAGGAAAGTAGCTTTGTCCATTCAATCTGGATGCCAGTATAGTAGGAAAATAGCAGTGGTGGGATCATATGTGTATATTTAATTTTACATTGACTCACATTTTGCTGGCTATATTGTCACATGTATAAGCTGATTGTCAATACAGCAAGATCCTTCTGAATCATAACATTCCAGATTATCATCTAACTTCTCATGGCAGCATTGTGAGTTGCATTATTCTAAAAGTATTTGCTTCTCACTTCCAGTATTCGTAATACATTTTATTTTCCTAGCAGTGGAGTAAGGCGGACTCCCATACCTGCATCTATTAAAGCTTTCTTCCTTACTCCTTATTTTAAAATGCACACATTATTCTTGTAAATATTTCTGTTTTTCTCAAATAAATATAATGAATAAGTAAAATGTTTGCCAAAAGAAAAACAAGCCATGCTTTATGTCAAAATGCAGTAATTAGAAATGAGGATCAAACTAACAGTGACTTCTCTATTGCTTAGCTGAGTCATATTTGTTATCTAGTACAACTGATCGTGTGGATATTGACCACTGAAGTCACGGTAAGAGAAGGTTCTGATTTGATCAAATTGTAATCATATATCAGTACAGCCTCCAGATCATCTGAAACAAAAATGAAAAGGGAGAAGAAGTGAAGACACGTATCAGTTACCATGAGGCCCCTTCCAGATCCTGATTAAGCCAGTACTGGCTTGCTGTAGACTCAGGCTGTGGAATCCCAAGTCAATGAGTGTTACATACTGAAGTCTAAACTTCATCTGAGAATTTTTACCTAATTTTATTTAATGAGATATTTCTAACATCTAATGATGTTCGATAATTGTAAACTTGTCTGACAACTTGTGATACCATGCTGGTAGACTATATACTATCAATAATTGAATATATAAATAATTCAGATCCTCAGGAAAGAGAGAATTCACGAAAATGGTAGACTTTACAATACTTTCATCATTATGTTTAACATCTGATGAACTCTTAAAACTGAACACAAAATACAAAGATTCATCACTTAATGAAGTCTACTTTTTGAACTTAAGTATAATATAGTTCTTAAAGTTCTCTTGGTTAGAATTGCATTTGAAATTTAGGCTTAAGAAAGGCAATTGAATGATTACTTTGATAATTTATGCTGATTAAATGGATTTAAAAAGTGATAGGTATAAGGTCCCTGGGTGTTCTAACTAAAGAAACAATGGGCCAAAGCACAGTGGTTGATGAACTACAGTTCCTCCTTCTGTAAGTGTGTCATGGGACATTCAAGTTGCTGGGGCTCAAGTACTCTCAAATTTAACACTGAGTGATTTAGACCAGATGCTAGTAGGTATATTTTATAGGAATCTTCTTCCTTCCCTCACTCCTCACATATTCTTTGATAACTGCGTACATGCACATAATACATTCTGGTCACACTCATCCCTCTCTTATCCTCCTCCCATCCCCATCAGCCCCTCTGCCCCTTCCTCCCACAAAGTCCCCATCCCACTTTCATGTTTTGTTTTGCTTTTGCTTTGTGATTTATGGGGTTTAACAGGGGCCATTTGTTTGGGCCATTGATGTGAAGTTATCCACCAGAGCCTGAGTAGCTCCCCAGTGAAGGCAATGACTTACTCCCCTCCAGTGGCCCTTGAGCAACATTAGCTCCTGTGGGTGGGGCAGGGTCTGAGGAGCCGCCCCTCCATCTATGACTGAATGCTTACTGGCTCAGTTTTGCACAGGACCTATCCAGGCAACCGTAGGTGTCAGTTCACAAGTACAGTGACCATGTCAAGCACATAAGACAGCATTTGTCTGCCTGTGTACTGTTGCTTTTAACATTCTGTCTGTTTCCTCTTCTGCAATATTCCCTGAGCCTTGGAGGGTATGATGTGGGTGTTCCCTTCAAAGCTGAGCACTCCACACAACCTTCATTTGTTCTCAGTACCTTGACTAGTTGTGAGTCTGTGCATTAATCGTTTCCTGCAGCTAGCAGCTTCTTTGATAACGACTATGGACAACACTAGTCTATGGATATAACACAGCTAGTCACAAGACAGTTTGAAAACATGCTCATTTAGCAAAAAAAAATGTAGGAGATTCACCCCTAGAGCCTATGACCTCCCTAACCATGGGCTTTTGACCAACTCACAGCCCCAGGCATGAAGTCCATCCTACTGAGTAGGTTTCAGATCCAGTCAGAAATAAGTTGGCTGCTCTCATAGCAATCTTGGCACTATGGTGCTAATAAGCACCCTTTGGCTGTCAGGTTGGTATTGTAGCAAGCAATTTCTAAACTTGGAGAGGACCGTTTTCCACATTTCTCCCCCAGCTGACTGCATAGCCACGCCCAGCACTATGAAGGTCGGCCAGAAGGAAGGAAGCCTCCAGCTCAGTCCAAGCATGATTTCTCTGTATTCTGTAAACAAGATGTGTGGTATCTTCAGCAATAGGGCCTTACCATCTAGTCCTGATGGGCAACAAAAGACAAGGGCTATAGCCTGTATAGTTTAAGGGGCCTTTGAAGTCCTCCTGACCAACAGCTTCTAGAGAGGTATTCCTTACCTTGTGACAGAGTTTTCCTTTAGTAACACATTGGCATTACTCACCCATGCATGGTACTTCCACTCAGGTTTCTTTCTCATAATTACATCATCTTAATTAACGTATGAAGTAGTCCCCTCTTTGGACTGCAATTTATTTACTATTTAATTTTTTATATGTAAAAGTAAGCCTTTGATAATGTATTTGGCGAAATATTACAGGCTCACGGTTGTTTCTTTTAATGTGGAGTTTTAAAATTGCAGCAATCTCAGTTGTTAATTCTTACTAGTATTTCCTGAGCTATTGGAGTATTTTCTTTAGAGAGTTATTGCCTGTGTTTATATCTTGAAGTATTTCCCCTAGTTGTTTCAAAGTTTCAGGTCTTACAATAAGGACTTTGATCCATTTTCATTTGAGTTTTGTATGACATAAGAGCCAGGGATCAAATTTCAGCCTTGCCCCATTGTCCCTCCTCAGACAGTCCTCAGCACAGACACAGGATGGAGTGTGGTTTAGCTATCGAGAAGAATGTGAGCACAAATGGAACTGGAGTTATCATGTTAAATGAAATAAACTAGACTGAGGAAAACCATGCCTCATATGTTTCCCTTTCTATGCAAGATCTTAAATTTAAGAGAAACAAACCATGAAGGTAGAAGAAGTGACCAGTAGGGGGTGGTGGACCTGATAAACGTGGAAATGGAAGAGAAGGGTGTGATGGAATTGCCTCATACACATGTATGAAAATGTGCTAACCCAGTATTTGACACAAGTTGTTCACGCTAATAAAAACAAACAACAATATAATCAAAATTAATCGTGTGTATGAAATTCTCAATGAATTAATTAAAAATATTACATTAAAAACAATTAACATACTGGTATAATTAATGTATTGATCCCAAAGCAAGAAATGTTTTAATAATCATGAATAAAAGACATTTTTAGCAAAATCGAACAAACAAAACAAGCTCATCGTGCTCCCTGCTCTTACACACTTGGCATCAATTAATGGACAAAATGAACATGCTATTTTAATAGACTCTGAGGAAAGTTAAAGCCTTGATATCTGACATCTCTAAGTAGTAGAAGGATTCTCTGAGAAAGTGGTATCAGCCTAAAGAGTATAGTTACCAGGAGAAAAGGGAAACTCAGCACACTGTTAGAAGCTCTAATGGAAAACAATAAGTAAATTTCTGGAAAAAAAATAAAAACAGAGGTTCTATATGATTTATCATTACTGGATATATATTAAGAAGGAGGTAAATTTAATCTGTCAAAAAGAAACCTTTTTTCAGTAGCAGGTCTTGTGTGACTTTTCCTGGGGAAAGAGAACAAATATCTACTCAGCTCAGACCAAAGTGTTGACTGCACCAAAGTCTAGCTCAGTGAGTTATAGGGGCTGCTTACAGTATGACTGAGACATTAGTTACAGAACCATGGATCACTCAAAGGTAGAACCATCACCAAAAAGCCCCTTTGATCTGGCTGGGGATTCAGAGATGTAGCTCTGAAGCTCACTGCATGGCTTATAGCCGTGCAACAGGTCATAGGGCCTCTTCTCAGAGATCGCTGCTGCTTATACAAACTTGGGGAAGGAACCCTGTGAATCTTGTAAGCTTCAGGAGCTTCTTGAGACTGTGAAGTTTGTTTACTTCCTGAACTGTGAAAATTTTCTCTTACTTCCCAATACTTCACAAGCTCCCATTCTCCCTCTAGGAGGGAATGTTTTAGTGGAGGGAAATTGCTATAGAGCAGCATCTATTAGTTATGACACTATTAGTTCTTTATGACACTAATAATGTCTTTTGTTTATATTCATCTCTCATAAGCCTTTCTGGACCCCACTCCTGCTGATCCTCTTCTTCCCAACTAATCACCTTCCATTATCCTGTGTTTTCCTTCCTTCTTTCCTTCCTTCCTTCCTTCCTTCCTTCCTTCCTTCCTTCCTTCCTTCCTTCCTTCCCTCCTTCCTTCCTTCCGTTTTCTGTTTATTTAACTGTGTTTTATTGTGACTCAGTGAAGGTTGTTTATAAGGAGCATGGCTGAAGGGTTATTTGCAGGTGCATGGACAGAGGTGTGGCCCTTTTTGATCCCCTTCCTCTCCCATGACAGAATGTTGACAGTCCTAATCTTGTGAAGATCTTGTGCTGATAACCCCAGCTGCTGACAGTTCAGGAGTGCAGTAATCTAGTCTGGCCCAAAGACAGTGTTCCTCAACACTCCACCCTTCCTCCAGCTCTGACAGTCCTTCTTCCTCCTCTCCTCAGTGCTCCCTGAGCTTCAGGGAGCATTATACAGATATCTCACTTAAGGCTCTGATGTCAACAATGTTATTCTCAGCATTTTGACCACTTACGAGTCTCTGAAGTAACCACTGCCCACTACAGGAATAAGACCTGATCAAAGTTGACAGTAGCACTAACCTATGTTCATAAACAAACCTATTTGGAAGGCAATTTGACAGGAATGTCAAGTCCAGTGAGAAAAATTATAGCAGTAGCCTATTACCCAAACCACAGGCTTTTGATCAGGATTTGTAGTTCCAGGTGTAAATCTCTCCTGTGGAGTGGGCTCCAAATCCAATCAAAATGTGATTGTTACCCCCACAACATGTACCTCTATTGTACCAATTTTGCCCAGCCACTTCTTAGTGTAACATGAGACATGGACAGAAAGACAGAGAAACCATGGGACAGAAAGACAGAGAAAATTATGGGGTCACGGGAAAAGAATGGAGCCCCTCATCACAGAGCCTGCTTGAAACTGCTCCTCCTTAACTAGGAAGCAAGGATTCCAACACAATTAATATTTGCTGTAAAAGTTACTTTGAGAGAAATATTCTTTTCATATGGATAATTTGTGTTAACACAGCACTGAGCTAGGCTTAAGGTTTAAATGTATGTAGCCTTGAGTCAGGCCCATTCCTTTCCTTGGACATTTTCTGGAAATTTCAAATAAGTCTATTAAATTAGTTTATAGTAAGGATATTCTACCTTCTAGCATCCCTGTGATTTTATCAAATGTAATCCTGTCAGAAGCCCCTGAGAAATAACCCTGTGATCTAATTTAGCTTCCTTAGAAACTATTTGTAGAAAGTAACTTCTAAATTATTAAATGACATACGTGGTTATTGTAAAGATGATGAAGATGGGTTCTGCTGAGAAGCACACACCCATGCTCTGGGGTGTACCTTTCTTTCTGAGCACCTCTCTGTAATGGCCCCAAATGGAGTCCCCTAAATTGTAATAGCCAAAGTAACTTCATTTTGTGTAAAGCAGCCACTTTAAACTTCAAAGGCTAGAACAACAACCAGCTTCAAGGTTAAGCGCCTGAAGCTAGTTGCTTCCCTAGAAGAGTG